>NC_067478.1:69810686-70131311 GCF_947179515.1 Apodemus sylvaticus | reverse complement strand
TGAACCACAAACCAAAAATCATGCACAGGGGCTGGACCTAGGCCACATATATGTTTGTAGCAGATGTGCAATTTGGTCCTCATATGGGTCTCCTAACAATTAGAGCAGGAGCTATCTCTGACTCTGTTGCCTGCTGTTGGATCCCTTTCCCCTACCTGGACTGCCTGGTTGGGCCTCAGTGGGAAAGGATGTGCCCTGCTGAGACTAGATATCTCAGGGTGGGGTGGTACCCAAGGTGGGCTTCCCCTTCTACTTAGATGGGGTAGTGGGGGGACGGACTTGTAGAGGTGGTACTGGGAGGGGGGCTGTGATATATATGTAAACTGAACAAAAATAAATTATAGAAAAAAGTCATGGCCTTGTGAAAATTTTACCATCCACACTCGCTTGTCAACTAGCAGTGTCACTATGGATCTTATTTAGTGTATGTCTAGATGAAACAAGGATGCAGCACCCGTGAAATCTTAAAGAAATCTTTTGTGATAATCTATGTAGGTACTTGGCCATTTTTCAAAAAATTTGTGTTTACAATTTTCTTATCTCTTGGAGTGTGTACTTTCTTCCCTGTCTATATCATGGCTTCTGGGAGATGTAATAATAATCCTTCCCCAAAAGGCTCTCTAGTTTACTCCAAATGTGGCTTTCTATACACCACCTCTGGCCCACAGCATCCCAGTAGACAGGATCTAGAACACAGCTCAAGTTCATATCAATGGATATATTTTTTGTCCAACATCAGACAGGCTTATAGTATTCCAGACAACTCTTTGCAAGACAGGATCTATAGCATCCTAGCAGGCAATTTCAATTGAGCTAGCTTTGGCTAACAGCTCTGCCTTTGGGCAGCAGCTATGTTTTCTCCTAACAAAGAGTGGGTAGGGGAGATCTCTTGTAAGTTTGAGATCCTTTTAAAAGCATTATAGTGAGTTCTAGCTTTAAAATGCATTTTGTTTGTTTTATCTCACTGAGGTTATTGTTCCTATGACTTGAAATAATCTTTTCTTTATGAATAGAAGAAGCCTGGGCTTGTTGGATACACAATGGTCCTACTCCTGTCACGACTTTACTGGTGTTCTTTCAGTATTTTCTGACATTACCTTCACACTCTTTTTAATGACAAAATCGGCAATTATGTATCTTGATTTTCTATTAAAGTTACCAATTAAAGTCATGTCAACAAGAATTAAATGATCTTTTTAACTCTAGCATTTGTTCTTTCTACTAAGAATTTCTGCTACCAATTAATAGTAACATAATTATGCATCTGTCTTATATTTTATAGCTCCTCAGTCTCAGAATAACATTTTTATCAACAATATTTGCACTTGTCATTAGAATATACTCCATTAGGACTATGCAGTCCAATTACTATTTCATACTATTTGAATAACTTTCAACTTAAGCTGCATCTGTGTGTGGCTTTACTCTGTCATCTTGATATGTACTGATTTGTATATTTTCTACCCTTAGAAGTCATGAGGCAAAAACTTAAATCTATACAAACAATATACACCCAATTAAGTCGAGCTTCTATCCTGTTTACATAGTTCCCTCCATAAGTAACAATCTTAAAAATATGTTATGGTTTATCCTTCCATTTTTTCTTAAATATAAAAGCAATTTGCCTCACTTCTAAATAATAACACACTATTTTTTTTCTACTTTCAAAGCTTCTACTTGGGCTCAGCAGTTAAGAGTACTGATTGCTCTTCTGAAGGTCCTGAGTTCAAATCCCAGCAATCACATGGTGGCTCACAACCATCTGTAATGAGATCTGATGCCCTCTTCTTGGGTGTCTGAAGACAGCAAATGTGTACTTACATATAATATAAATAAATCTTTTTAAAAAAAAGCTTGTACTCATAACTTAGATGGTACTATTTCTAAGGAACTGACACCTTGAGCTCATATCTAATATTTTTGAACCCTCCCTTAGAGTAGAGTAAGTAATTCTGCAAAACACAGCAAAATAGATTTTTTAAATTAAATTAATAATTTTAGTATGCATTTTCAGTAAGAAAATCATAATGTCCACCATTTACTTTTCCCTTTCATGAATCATTTTTAAAAAGCTAAAACAAAAAATAAAACCTTCTCTGGATTTTAACTTTTCTTTATATAGTACTCATACTAATTAAAGATAACGTGAGAGCAGATGTTTGTGGTTAGGAAGTTAAGCAGATAACCAGAGAACAAATGAATCCATTACCATAAGAAAATAAGTGTTGCAATGGAAGATTACATATTTTGTTACCAAAGAGATTAATTAAGCTTCAAATTCTCCATTAACAGTTTTCTATCCCTTCTATTACCATCTATCATTACAAGGGTAATTTGTGCTAAATACACACATAAAACGTTAATATGAAAACAAACATTATACTTCCAAAATACATTTGCTAACAAACAACAAACAAACTTAATTCCACCACTTTTGAATAATACTGGAACTTGGCACTCAATTCAAACAGAAAACAATATTGTGCTGGCCAACAACAGAAGTTTCATGGTTACTTCATTTTGCTGCAATTTGGAAGATAATGGTTTTCATTTACATTAGCTCTCAATGCTGGTGTTTTCACAGTTTAGTACTAAAATTCTCATAGATCACTTTAACTAGAAAAACAAAATAATTTTTGTCCACTTCTGTTAGTTAAACTGTATACTTGATGTTTTTAAGCTTTTTCTACAATTTACAAATTGACATCCAAATCTTTAAGAAACAGTTGAAAAAATAGAACAAAACCTTTCCCAAGTATTTAAGTCTAAAATACTTTTAGAGATTTCATTCAACAATGTATTTGTAAATCTGCTAAACGTACACACACACACACACACACACACACACACACACACACACACACACCATTTCCAGAGAAAACTTGCCAGTGCATCAAAGGTAAATAGCTTCTCCTGTATTCCAAGAAAGACAGGGATATCCATTCTACAGGAACCTTACATGAAATTGCCACCAGACTTTAATATCCTGCCCTTTTCTCATGCCCATATTTACAATTCCATCCTCACTCCTTTCCCCTGGCCCATTCCTCCCAGTGTCTAACAAGTAGACAACCTGCAGATCCCAATTTAAAGCATTTCCTTAAAGAAGCATTGTCTCCATTGGAACATCTTCCCTACCTATCACCCACCCCTCACTGCCTCACCTACCACTGAAAACACAGTAGCCTAAATTATGCTGCAGAAAGTAATCATCAATTATTAGCTGAAATTCCACCAATCAGAACTATAAGAAAATTAGATGGTAAGGGTAAGCTTTTTTCCCCCAAAAATGTGTCTCAAGGATTCAATTTTATGCTGCTTTCCCATTAAGTCTTTTTCCTATTATCTTGACAGACATCACACTTTTTTTTACCGCATAGATGGATGCTTTTCTTTGTGTCCCTCTCTTAATATATTTAATTCCTTATATCAAATAAATTATATATGAATAAAATATTTAATGATTATAGACCTATGGCAGCATGATTAGAAAGTAGAATTTAAGTGCTTTTGAAGAAAGGCCTAAGTATAACACTAAATCAGAGACAAAAGATATTCTGTATGTTCAACTTTGAATACTGTTAAATAGGCATTAGGCATTTGCTTTGCTGACACAGATAAATCCCAAGATTTTAGATGGTAGTTTCTTTTTTAATGCATCAACTCATGTAGAACTCTGCCTCAGGAAGAGAGCTAGTTGCCATAGGAACCAACCACAATTAGACAGAACTTTTAGTACCAGGCCCTAGCCAGAAAGGGGATGAAGGTTGAGTTTATTACCAATGGGCACTGATATAATCAATCATTTGTATGTAATGAAACATCCATTAAAACCCCTCAAAACAAAGTTCTGGAGATCGTCTAGTCAGCTCAATGTGTTCCTGAAGGGTGCTGTGCCTAGAGAAGGCACATAACTCTGGGGCCCTTACCCACGTACTCAGCTCAACGCCTCTTTTCATTTTAAAAACATATTTGGTATATCTTTCATAATAAATGAGTAAGTATAAGCTAAATGTTTCCTTGAGCTCTTGAGCCACTCTAACAAGCTAGTGGAACCCAAAAAAGTAGTCATGGGAACCTTAAAGCTGGTTAGTCAGAAGTTCTGGAGGTCCAGACTTGTGACTGACTCCTCTGAACTGGAGAGAAAAGTCATGCAGAATTGAGTCCCCAGACAGCAGGATCTGATGTCATCTCTAAATAGTACCAGAATATCTTAGGCTGACAAATGTAGGAGAAACAAACATGCTCACTGGAATGATAAAAAACAGATACAGTCTATGTTTGGTAATTTACTCAACTGCTATGCAAAACCAAAGTATATTATATAATATTATATAATGCATATATTCATTTTTGATTAGTAATTTTACCTCATAAACAGACATACTGACACTATTATGTAAATAAATGATAATAGTCTCTGAACTATGTTTGAAATGCTAACAGGTTGGGGACCACCAAAGAGTAAACTACTGTACTGTTTTTGCATATGGCTTTGTTGTTGTTGTTGTTGTTGTTCTTTTAGAAAGGATCTTGTTATACAGTCTAAATAGTCCTTAAACTCACAATTCCCATACCTGTTTCCCTGAGTACAAAATGACAGGAATGTGCCACCAAGACAAGCTTTTATATTAATGTACAATCCACTAAGAATGCTTATGCTTGGACCCTAACATCTCCTTATGATAGTAGGTGGTGAACTGGCCGATGGAATTGCTGAGATCACAGGAAGCCAAGGGAGATTGAGCTACACAAATTTTAGTGGAGTCACTGAGAAGAAACATGCACATTGTCTGCAAAGACTGTTGTATATACTTAAGTTGTCACAGTGTAAGAACAGCTTCCAGGAAATTCCCTCAGCCCATTGTATTAACTGGACTCAACAGTGAGATGCAAAGGTACAGGCTTACATCACTTGACCAAATCTTAGAGTGGAGTTAAAAACCAAGCTGGCTTTCTATTTAACACAAAGATGCCTTGCAAGATCACTGACCCAAGGAAACAAAACAGAGCCAAGACAAGCATTACATAAGTCAGTTTTTTAAAAAAGTATTATTTTCCTAAACTTTTGTAATATGTAGAAACTAAACAAACAAAAATTAAGATTTGTTATCATTTTCTCATTTAAACAACTACTCATTTTGGTACCTCTTTTGGTATTCATTTTCTTAAAAGTTTTCAAAATAGGTCCCAGCAAACTTGAACCTGTCCCTGATTACGACCATGTCTGAAGACTGTCTGCTAACTCATTCGTGCTCTTGCTACATACCTGTTTACCGAACAGACACAGAACACGTTTGGAAGGATATAAGAAAAGTCAACAGCAATGGTGTTTCCATGGAGGAGGGAGGGACACAGGTGATATTTCACTACATATCCTTTAATCTTCTCTGCATACATTGCCTATTAAAATGTTTAATTAAGGGGCTGAAGAGATAGCTCAGCAGTTAAGAGCACCGACTGTTCTTCCAGAGGTCCTGAATTTGATTTCCAGAAACCACATAGTGGCCTCATAACCATCTGTAATGAGATCTGATGCCCTCTTCTGGTATGTTTGAAGAGAGTGATGATGTACTCATATACATGAAATAAATAAACAAATCTTTAAAAGATAAAAATGTTTAATTGAAAATAATAAAACTAAAGATATAAACATTCACTTAGTTAAAACACTCTCTGAAAGAGTTGTCAGTATTCAACAAATTCATAATCTATCTGGAAAAATATAAAGCCAGATTTCTACCTATTACCACTCCAAAAACAAAACCTAGGTGTATTAAAGACCAAAAGATAAAGTAAAAATTATCAGAAGAAAATGGAAAATAACTTCATTAACATGAAGGGGGTAACCAAAGCAAAATTTAAAAAAATTTTTTAATTTAAAAAATTTTAAAAATTTAAAAAAAGTGGCATATATGACTATAAACGATGATGAAGATGGTGATGTGGTGGTGGTATTAATGACTTCTGGTTGGTTTTGCTTGTTTGTTAAGAGATAAGGTCTCTTCTAGCCTGGGTGGGCCTTCGGCTTGTTGTGATGACCCTGGAGTCTTGGACACTCCTGGCTTCACCATCCAAATTACAGGCATATGCTAGGAATAAAAGTTTTTTTAATGGTAATATATACCTCAGAATTAAAACACTAAAATTCACAGTATCTTTATTTCTGGTTGTCAAAATTTGGAAACAACCTAAATATCTTTCAAAAGACAGAGAAACAACCATGACATAGTTACATAATATGGTTCTTAATAAAAGGTCAAGAAACTGCTGATGATTCCAACAACATGGCTGAATCTGAAAAAAAAATTTAGAAAATAACTAAGTCAAATGGGGGGGTAGTGGGGACCACAAACAAAATGCTAGGATATTCAAACCATCTATAATGGCTAAAGTATATCAACAATTATTCAAAGTATGAAAGGCACATGAGAGAGATTAGCAAGAGGCGTTAGAAAACTTGGGAGTGATAAATCTGCTAATTATCCTGACTGTGATGATATTTTCATGGGAATATACATATTAAACATTAAGTTTATACCTTACATATATATTATTTTTCTTGTTTCAATTGAACAGAATACAAAACTTGACACCAATAAAAAGGAGTTGCGGAGAATCCACTACTGCCTCATTATTGGTGGGTAAGAGAATCCCATCTACCTGAAGGGTGTTTCCACAATACTTAACATAAATACCTTTTACTTTAGCAATACCAATCATGGTTAATCTTGGTTGTCAACTTGACATCTGAAATAAACTAAACCCCAAGCAGCTGGGCACACCTCAAAGGGTTTCCTTGGCTAAATTATTTGAGGTGAAAGATCCATTCTAAATCTGGGCTACAGTGTAGTGGGTTGGCCTGATGCTACTTCTAATCTTTTTTTTTTTCATCTATTTTTATTTTTTTATTTATTCACTTTACATCCCACTCACTGCCCCTCTTCCCAGTCAATCCTTCCCCCAACTCTTCCTCCCCTTCTTCTCTGAGCAGGTGGGGGACTACCTGGGTTATCCTTCTACCCTAGCACTTTAAATCTCTGTGAGGCTAGGAGCTTCCTCACTCACTGAGGTCAGAAAAATGAGCTCATCTAGGAAACCATATCCCACATATAGGCAAGAGCTTTAGAGGTAATCCCAGTTCCAGCTGTTCGGGACCCACATGAAGGCCAAGCTGAACATCTGCTACATATGAGTGGAGAGGCCTAGGTCCAGCTTGTGTATAGTGTTTGGTTGGTGGTTCAGACTCTGAGAACCCAAAGGCCAGATTAGTTGACTCTGTTGGTCTTCCTGTGGAGTTTCTATCCCCTTTGGAACCAAAAACCTTCCTTCTGTTCTTCCATAAGATCCCCAAGCTCCATTCACTATTTAACTGTGGGGATCTCTGTCTGAGTCAGCTGCTTCATGGAGCCTCTCAGAGGATAACATGTTCCTATCTATACTGGAAACATCCTAGATGTCTCTCAACTAAAGAATGAGGGGAAGTGTGGTATATCTGCACCATGGAATACTATTCAGCTATTAAAAAAAAAAAAAGACATCATGAAATTTGCAGGCAAATTTTTGGACCTTGAGAATATCATGCTGAGTGAGGTAACCCAGATCCAAAAGGACATGTATGGTATCTACTCCCTTGTAAGTGGGTATTAGCCATAAAATGCAGGTACCATGCTACACTATAAAAACCCAAAGAAGCTAAACAAGAAGGAAGGTCCAAGTGAGGAAGCTTGACTCTCACTTAGAAGGGAAAATAAAATGGTCATAAGAGGCAGATGGAGGGAAGGAACAGAAAAGGGAGAAGTAATGGGGAGGAGAATGGGAGAGGTTCAGGATCAGGTGTGAGGAAGGACAGGAAAGATGACTAGATGGCCATGAAAATGAACGGAAATCTGCAACTGACAGAGATGAGGAGGGCATCTCCAGGATAAGACAGAGACCTGGAGACATCCAATCACTGAGGGTGACCTTAGCTGTGACTCACAACATTGGGAATATAGAAACTAGCAACTCCTGTAGCCAGGCAGGAATCCCAGTGGAGTGATAAAGATACCAACCTACCCACAAAACTTGCAACCCAAAATTTATCCTGTCGCGAAGAAATGGAGGCATGGGGGATAGAGCAGACACTGAGGGAATAGCCAGCCAATAACCAGCCTTAACTTGAGACTCATCTCATGGGCAAGGACCAATCCCTGACACTATTAATGATACTCTGTTATGCTTGCAGACAGGAGGTGTTTTCCTCAGAGAGGCTCCACCCAGCAGCTGCTTGTATTCTAATGTTAATTTTGAACCCCCAAAACATGGTTGTCCCAGAGAGGAGAGAATCTGCACATAAACCCAAGTGATATTGTGACCTTAACCCCAAGGTGATTGGTACCTTATTGATAAATGAAGACTTGAACAGTCAATAGCTGGGCAGAAGAGACACAGGTAGGGTTTAGGATTCCTGGGCTTTGGATCCGAGAAGAACCATGAGGGGAGAAAAAGGTAAATGGAGGAGAATCCACCATGGGTTAGGTGAGTTCAAGAAAACAGGCTCTGAGGGCTGGCCAACTGGAGTTAAGAGCAGCCCAGATGAAACCTAGTAAGTAAGTAATAACTTGGGGTTATTGATAGGAAAATCGATTCTAATAGCATAGAGGGTAGGTCTCTACCCAGCTCTTCTGCTGTTTAAGGCTTAATGTAAATATAAAGGCTGTATGTGTGTCTTTTATCAGGGAACTGAATGGTCAAAGGCAGGGTAGAAACCCTGGATTGGGATTAAAAATTTCGACACCACCACATCTTTTTGGTGGTGGGCCACTTTAAAGGATGTGGAAAGGGAAAGCTTTTTTTTTTTCCCCATCCCTGCTGGTTTCACTCTGGTGAGTAAGTTCATCTATACTGTTCCTGAGACATCCCATCCTTGGTGTAGAATCTATTTCTTCAGGATGTCAACATTAGACTGAAAACTAGAACCTTCCTAGGACTTTCTTGGGGATTTCAGCACCAGGTCGGGATTGCTTAAGACATCCAGTCTCAAGGACAGAACACCTACCACCAATCCTTAGCCTTTCACTCAGGAGACAGCCATTCAGACCACAGCCTATAAGCCTCTCTAATAAATTCCCTTCAAATATGTAATATTAATTCATACTAATGTAACTACTAGTTCATCCCATTATTTCTGTTTCTTTAGAGAAAACAAGCAGTCTTTGGGGGGAGGGAAATCACAAAAGGTTAACAAATAGATAATATAATTGGGCACATAAAAAGATGTTAAAAACTGGGTTACTTACAGTGGAGAGACTCTAGAAACCATTAAACATTAACTATGGGGCCTGAATAAACAAATGAACATCCTCGACTGCTACTTTTACCAAATAAGTGGTCTATTTTTATAAATAAAATCATAATTCAGAAGTAGCTACCACTAATAAGTTAAGGAGTCTATGATTGCTATTTTGCTGTAATGGCAGCAAATGGCTGAATAGTTATAACAGCTGTAGCAGGGCCACATTAAGAGTAACATTTTTATTACGTATTTTAAAATTGTTATTCTACTATAAGGTTATTAGAAAATTTATGTCACAATGTAAAATTGTATGTTGCTGTAGAAAGAGCCATGACAGACAACAGAAAAAAAATGCAATAGTATGATTTAATTTTAAGAAAAAAACGAACTTGTTTGTAAATACTTTAAAATATGTAAGCTATAAGAGCGAACACAGTATTCCTGGCTGGTGAGATGAAAGGAACCTTTTTCCCTATGTACTTTTCAGTGTTATTCTTATAATCTGAAAAAAGTAATTATTCTTTTGTAGTATCAGTTTATAACCTGAGAAATGGTTTTATAATGGCATTAGAAAACACTGAATATATGTAATTCCAAAAACACATCCAGTGAACAACTCAAGTTCTCTAAAGAGGAACCTGTCTGTGCTCTTAACATCTTCTCTATCAATCTGATACAGGCTTTAAAAAAAACAACTCTTTGCCATTAATGAAAATTCTTCAAGTTGGTCTACTATACAAAAATACTTTATTAGTTTTCCATATGCAAGTAAAAGTAGATATTTTTTGAAAATTACACATAGTAACTGAAAAAAAGGAGCATTGTAGCTCTTAGGAAGTGCATCTATCATTGGATTTTCTGTACAAGAAAAGCTTCAATAGTTGAATACAAAGCAGAACATTCATTTTTCAAAATATTTTGACCCACTTCAACAATAAATTCAGTCCAGTGAGCACTGCCAATTCTGGCAAAGACACTAAAGGAAGGGAGAGATTGCAGGATCTTAGACTGATAATTAAACCCTCTTAAAATTGATTTATTCTAGTGATTAGTATTTGCTAGCAATCCTAAACAAGACCAGTATATAAAATAGTCTTCCCAACTAGAGCAGACAATTTCTACTCCTTAAGATGACTGACTGATGTGTCCAGAAAATGAAATTTCAGAAGTATAGGATAGAAAATAGTGCATCTCTGGTAGTAGGTACTGCTTTGTTAAGAAAAATGTGCTTTCCTGTTTATTAGTCATAACATAAAATTCTTACTTGGGAGCTGAAGGGGTTTGCAGCACCATAGGAGGAACAACAATATGAACCACCCAGTACCCCCAGAGCTCCCAACATGGAGAGACCCATGGCTCCAGATGCATATGCAGCAGAAGATGGCCTTGTTGGACATCAAAGGGAGGAGAGGCCCTTGGTCCTGAGAAGGCTGATGCCCCAGTATAGGAGAATGCGGGACAGGGAAGCGGGAATGGGTGGATTGGTGAGCAGGGGGAAGGGGGATGGGTTAAGGGATTTGGGGGTGGAAGGAACAGACCAGGAAAGAGGACAACATTTGAAATATAAATAAAGAATATATCTTTTAAAAAAAATCCTATTTGGAATAGTTTAAAAGCCACTGGGAAAGAACAAAGACTACTAAAATGGTATTATACTCTATAAACAGAACTATACTAGGAATCAGAAATTCTGGGATTTTAAATTATGATTTCAAGTATGTTTTTAGGTATATGATCTTGGGGAAAATCACTTTGCCTTAGAAGGATGTAAAGCATATATGAAAATGTATTCTTGCTAATAGGAAAGATAATTTAGATAATTTCAGGCATATTCAAATAATTATATATAATAATAATCCATAACAAATATGGATTATACTATCTTCTTCAAGCAGTTTATTCCCAGGGGGATTAAAAAACACAGACACGGGTCATTCTGCAAGGAGAATGCCTCCCCCCGCCCCAAACCTTACTGAGAGACCAGCTATATATATATATAGCTGTGTGTATATATATATATATACACATATACACGTGTATATGTATATATATATACATACTGTGTGTGTATACATATACATATACATATATATATATATATACTAGAGGCCAGGGAAGGAAACAGGAAAAATCAATTATAGTCTTGGTCAGGCACCTGGGAAGTCCGTACCACATGGGGCAGGAAGGTAGGAATCAAGCTAAGCCACGGGATGTTTTGCTCTCAAGAAACCTGTGCAAATGGCTCACCTGGGGGTGTTGAGCCAAGCTCTCTGGTTCCCAACACATGGGTATCATACAATCACCAAAAACAAAAAGCAAAGTAAGGTTGAACTTGTCTTCCACCTGTTTATACAGAGACTCTCAGCCCCTCTTGCCCTTAGCATTTCCTGGTTTCCAGACTTTTATCCATATTAACACACTAATAAGACTAATCACACTGCCACAGCTCTCCAAAGTCTCTAACCATGGCAGATCATGGGACTCCACTCAGCCTCCAGTTTTAAAAGCCAGTATTTTACAGTGAGTCTTTTCCCTCTTTACCTACATTTGTATTTCCTACTGGTTGTTTCTCTGGGAAACCTTAATATACTATAAAATTTTGATAATTTACTATAGGTACAGTTATTAGTAAATACTTCAAATAGGCAAAAAAATATTTATAAATTAGATATGTCAGATATTACTTTAAGAAAATTTCAATGGGCTACAGTGACAAAAATGTTAAATCCTAAGCAAAAAAATGGAGGTGATAAAGAGCTAAAACTTAGCTATTTCTAAATACATAAAGCTTGAAATTCTATCAATATTTGATGTTAGTTTTTATTTCTATTGTCCATTTCTTTTGGGTATCAATAAATAGAAAACTCCCTAATACAGGATTTTAACAATTCTCCTTGATATGGCTATTTTACATATTATATACATAGGAAGGCAACATTTTAGAAAATATCTCTCAAAGAAAGATATTAGACTATCTTTACCATCAACAGACAGAAAAGTACTCAGCATCACTAATCACCACAGAAACAAATTGAAACCATACAGAATTATGACTGTATACTCAAACACAATGAATGAAATTATAAAGACTGGAAAACTAACTGCTGTTGACAGGAATGTAAACTGGTCCTATTACTTTGAGAAGTCTGGTAATACAATAAGTACCAAAAATCAGCTGTTAATTAATACAACATGGGCCAGGTGGTGGTGGCACACGCCTTTAATCCCAGCACTTGGGAGGCGGAGGCAGGTGGATTTCTGAGTTCGAGGCCAGCCTGGTCTACAGAGTGAGTTCCAGGACAGCCAGGGCTACACGGAGAAACCCTGTCTCAAAAAAACAAAAAACAAAAAACAAAAAACAAACAAACAAAACCCAACATGGATGAATCCCAAATATGTTATGCTTTCTTAAATAAGCCTTATAAAACAGCAACAGAGGATATGAATGCTTTTATGTGAAGCAAACTAATTTATACTGGAAAACTCACAAGAGGAGATGCTTTGAGAGTAGTAAGGGGATGAGAAGTGACATGTAGAAATTTTCAACTATGATAGTAATACTCTGTCCTTGTAGATATCTTGGTTATACAAGGTCCAACTGATGGGGCTCATGAACAGTAAAGTTAATATTTAAGCATTTTAGTGTATCTAAAGTTTATTTCAAAAGACAACTACAGACAAAAATACTAAATTCTTGGGACCTAAAGACATGGCTTGCCAGGAGGTGGTAGTATATGCCTTTAATCCCAGCATTCAGGAGGCAGAGGCAGGTGGATCCTTGAGTTTGAGGCCAGCCTGGTCTACTGAATGAGTTCCAGGACACTCAGTGCTACATTGAGAAGCCCTGTAACAACATCAAAACCCCAAACAAACAAAAAGGACATGGCTCAGGAGGTAAGAGTACTTGTTGCTTTTGAAGGATTCAGATTTGATTCCCAGCACCCACATGGTGGCTCACAGCCATCCACAACTCTAGTTCCTGAGGATCTGATGTCCTCTTTTGGCCTCCACAGACAACAGGCACACATATGCTGCCCAGACAGACATGCAGGAAAAATACTCAGACATATAAAATAAAATAAATAAATCTAAACAAATTTCTCTTAAAATATTAAAATTATAAAGTTATTAAAACATTTTATTATAAAATTTATTATAAAATTTTCTAGTATGTGAAAATGTTCTAACCCCAGTCAGCTTCTTCAGTAATGACTAGTAAGGCTCTGGGTGGCTCTATACACTACCTTATAAAATCTGTCTTTCATGCAGCTTCTAAGAAAGTCAATGACTGACAGCAGGATGTTGGCTGATTGTCATGAAGGAGATGGGAAGAAAAGAGAAGGTCAGTTTCTCAATGTGGCTAGAGACTTCAAACAAACAAACAAACAAACAAACAAACAAAATAAGATGAGTAATAGGAGACCAGTATGAGGTTGTGGCTTGAAGGAAGATGGTGGACGGGCTGGAGATACAGCTCAGTGATTAAAAGCATTGACTGCTCTCTCTGAGGGCTGGGTTTGATTCTCAGAATCACCATGACTCTAAGTACAGTCCAGGGTATGTGATGCTCTTCTGTAGGAACCAGCCTTACATATAGTACACAGAGACATAACACCCATACCCATTTTTAAAATTTAAAATAATAATAAAAAAGATCATTGAAGCATTAGGGGTAGATTAGTCACAATATTAACACTGTCATGAAAATGGCCAATTCAGAAACAGTCAATTTGTTCCCAGAAACCAGAAATGGAAAATTTTCTTTTGGGACTACATGGAGTTGATCACACACTATTACAAATGCAACTCATGACCCATATTATCTGTTATCAACAATCTGTGATGGCAGGAAATACACAACCAGCTAATTCACGTCATAGCATGAGTCGAAATCCCAAGCGTTAATGATAAGATAGTAAATGTGAAATATTTAACAGATGAAAAATGAACTTATAACCTTTTCTGCATTAACAACCATTATGTCATTTCCTACAGCTACAACTTCTTACAAAATAAGTCAGACAACTGTGACTGTACTTATACATATAGACATATGTATAAGCATATGTGTATATGTATGTATGTACATCTGTACATATCCCCAATTATTTTTCATCAACTATTTTCCCCATCAAGGAAATAAAATACTTTCAGTTATGGGACGAGGCTCAAAACAAAATTTTCCAAATGGGTTTTTGCTGTACACAATGACTTGTCTGTACTCAATAAAAAGAAAATGACCTCACATGACACCCATGAAAAGCACAGCCTGGGCTCTACTATCCAGACTCAGAAATAGGGCATTAAGACAGCAGGAGCTTGGCATCATAATGTGCAGTACTCTGCCCTGCCCCCAAAGTAGTCATCATTCTTTTTACTTAAAAAAATTATAGAATTTGCCTGTTTTGAAAATTATAAAATGGAATTGTATTCTTTAGTGCCTAGTTTCTTTTAAAAAGTGCTTCTGAGATTTTCTAAGAATGCTTTTCAATACAAAGATAGCATGCCCATTTCCATTGCTGATACAATGCCAGGCTGCATTCTGGTGGGCATCTGAATCATTACCAGTTTGAATTCCTAGAATAAACACGGCAGGAGCATTACGGTGTATCACTTTTAGTGCCAGTGTCTGTTCACTTGTTATAAGCATTCTTCACTGTACAATAGTATTAGTCTTATGAACAGTTTTAATAGATTCTGCCAAACAGGTTTCTTGGTTTTGCAAATTGGGAATCAAAGCCAAGTGTAATCTCTAGTTCTTTAAAGAGTATTTTTAAATGTTATCAGTGTATATATCTATCAATAATTCATTAAAGTCTCTAGTTATTCTCAACCTACACCAAATATTGTATGTCTTTTGAATTAGCACTTGTGCAAATAGAAAAATTTACCAGATCTGTTGGGAGCCTTGTCTGAAATGTATCAACACTGTAAATAACCAACTTTGGCTTTGATGACAGTCTGTTCTAATGCCTTCCCCCCATCCCTCCACTAACTTTTACTTAAAACTTTCTTTTTTTCTATTTTCTCTTGTTTAAATTTGCTACTTTTAGCATTTTTGAGGTTAATGTCAAAATTGCTGATCTCTCTCTCTCTCTCTCTCTCTCTCTCTCTCACACACACACACACACACACACACAGACTACAAACTTCCCTCAACCTTTGCTTAGTTTCTATTATTAGTTTATACTATTTTCTAAATTTTGTTAATTTCCTTTTTATCTAACACATGAATTTAAAGATGATCCACATAAAGCAATATACTCTCAAACAATAAAACAGTACTATTTAGTTGCTGTACATCACCATGCTATTGTCTGTAATTTTTTTTTAACAATTTACCCAAGGACTTTATGAACACTAGGCAAACACTTTATGACTGAACTATAATTCCAGCCATACAAATGTCAACTAGATCAAATTGTTAACTGTACTGTTTAGTTGTATTTTAAGTATATATTTTGTTTGTACTTATTTTTTAACTTATATAATCTATTAGTTACTAACATGTGATTGCTATGCCTATAGCTTTGCCTGTTTATAGTCTTGCCAATTTATATTTTGTATATTTCAATATTATGTTACAAATTACATACATCTTTAAATTTTTTAAGTTTTCTTGATAGGTTTGCTAATTTAAAAATATTTTTAAGCCAGGGCATAATGCCTCACACTTGTAATTAAGCACTTGGGAGGCCTAAAGCAGGTGAATCACCACCAGTCTGAGCTTAGCCTGGACTACCGAGATCCTATCTAAAACTAAATCAAAACACTACTGTTTTCAGTTAAAATTTCAATTGACAAAACTTGTATAAATTATGTAAGATATATTGTTTTGATGTCTATTAACAAAGAATGGATAAATTAAACTAAGATATCTATTACCTTATATACTTAGGTTTTTTGTGGTGAGAACACTTAAAATCTATTCTCGCAACAATTTTCAAGTAGAGAATACACTGTGACCATTCTTCTCTTTGATTTTGACTATGTTTGTTTCCATTTATAGTCAGATCGTGCAGAATTTGTCTTTCTATGCTTATTTCTCTAAGTATAATATCCTCCAGGTTCATTCATGTTATTGCAAATGGCAGGATTTCCTTCCATAAAGCTATGTTTCCATTGTAACAATTTTGTTGTTCATTCATCCATGATGAATACTAAGTTGTTTTAAGTCTGCCTACTTATGTGCTGCAACCAGCATGGTTGAGGAAACTTAGTTTTTGACACAATGGTATACTTTCATCTGGACAGACAGCCATAAAAAGTATTACTGGATCATACATTAGTTCTACTGTGTGTGAGGTAGTATCCTATTGAGAATTTAATTTGATTTCTCTAATGATTATTCAACACAATCTAGTGATTATTCATAGTTTTGGCTTCATATGCCCATGGGTCACTTCGTTGTCTTTTCAGGTCCTTTGAACATATTTTAATACTGAGTTGTTTTCTTACTACTGAACTGAATTCATTATCTACTCTGAGAGATATTAACCTCTTATCAGATGTATAGTTTGAAAATATTTTCTCTCTTTTTGTAGTTGTCGCTTCAAGATTCCTTCATCCTTTGCTGTATAACTTTCAATTCCTTGAAATCCTCTATTTGGTTGTTGTTGCTTTGTGTGTGTGTGGGGGGGGGTGTGCTTTATAAGTCATATTAAAAAAACAACAAAGAGACAAAGAGACCTTTTAAATGTTCTCATGCTTTCTCTCAGCAGCTTTAGAGATTCAATCTTAAGTCTTTAATCTACTTTGGGATGACTTTCATATATGATATGAGAGGAGGCTCACATTTTAGTCTTGTTAATGACGCTATATTTTCTTCAGCACAATTTGTTAATGACTACCCTCTTCATTAGTCTTGGCAAAGAGAAAAAGCAATATGCATGGATTTAAAATATAAACCTCAGAAGTCACATACTATTTGTATCATACTCTCATTAATCAAATAACTCAAAACCTACCTGAATTAAAGAACAAGAGACATAAGCTCTAGCCCCCAAATAAGAGGGCTGTGTGATGCTCAATGTGGGTACTAGGAAATGAACTCAGGTCCCCTGGCATTTTCTGGAAGACAAGTTATCCATCTTTACTGCCTGAGCCAGCTTTCCAGCCCCTGCTTTTCTTAAGATACCTTCTTCCATCTAAGATAATATTAAACATAACCCCATTTATTCTTTGTGTTTTCACATTTAGACCCAACTTTATTTTCTTCCAGTTGAAAGTCTACTATTCTCATAACATTTGATAATAAATATATATTTATATATTATAATATTGTTATGTTACACACACACACACACACACACACACACACCCTTTCCTCCTTGAAAGTGAATCCCCATATTTATATTTTAAATTGTATAATTGTAACCATCCCAGCAGGACAAAAATATTCTAAAGACAGATATTTGTATTCTGTCAAAAAGATATTCTCTTTGACTATCAGACTAGTAAAAAATAGCCAAGACACAGAATTTCTCCAAAAAGCTCATGGTGAAGCTTGGTCCTTCCTGGGAGATTTCACACAGTTCTTAGTGCATACCAGACTATCTGGCAAGAAAGAATGGAGCCCAGATAATGAAGGCCCGAGTGAAGAGCAGGATCCCTCCCTGACCAGGACTGCTGAGTTATGCATTCCACTGAACCATAAAGTTTTGTCCATAGCCATATGAACAAAAGTCCCCATGAAGAAAAATAATGAAGCAAAACCAGAAGCAAACAAGTATGAGAGATGTGTTTCATTTGATGCTCTTAACAACTTCCAGGTTTGGGAGCATATGTAATTCAGGACTTGAGAGGTCACTAGACTTCTTTATTTGTTCTTTGTAATATGGCCACACTGAGTAAACCTTCTTTCTCTACTTTTAACTGTTATTTTTCTCTTTAATTGGCCTGTTGAAGACAGGTGGCTAATCCTAGTTTGTTGGTGCTGCTAAGGTCAGGCTCTGATCCTGACGACTGTTGTCACAGTACTGCAAGTAACAGTTGGACTTCATTCTTTTTATTGCCTATTCTTGTGTCAATAACATGTTGGTCTGCAAGATGGTAAATATTATGTAAAACCTCTCTGCAGTTTTCTCTAACGAATTCATTTCAAAAGCACTTTTTCAAGGCATAGATTTTTAATATGAAACTAGTTGTAAATTAAAAAGTATATATTGTCTATATTTTTCAGTTAATAAGTAGATGTGATGGCACAGGAGATAGAAGGAGGAAATACAGGAGTGAAAAAGCCATCATTAGCTACTTAGCAAGTTTAGTGTCAGCCTGAACTATCTGAAATTCTGGAATCAAATCAAAACAAAACTCAGATAATTCAGTTCTCAGGCAGACTATCAGTTAGAGCCCATATAATGAATAAAAATAAAATAGAAAACAACCATATGGACAAAAGTCCTTATGAAGAAAAACAGTGAGGCAATATCAGCAGCTAACAAGTGTAACAGATACATTTCATCTGATGCTCTTGCTAACACTCAGAGGTAGCTGAAAGGAACTGACAAAGGACAATGAGGAGACTAGTAAACAAATAGCTAATTAATGGGGGAAAGCAAAGAAAAATGATCCACCAAGAAAGCACAAGAGACCACAGACGGAGTTCATGGGTGTTTTATTTTTCCAGCCCTATCTCTATAGAAGTAAAGAACTAAACTGATCGCCCTATAAAACTATGCCCTATGCCTCTCCTTCTACCTAACCGAAGACATGAACTAAGCTCATCCAATAATAGCTATGCCAACCCCATGACCTGCCTTTTTGTTTTTCAGAGAATATAAACCTACCCACCATCAGTGGGAGAACAGGTATGCTTTCAATCCTTTCACCAACACTAAACCCCAAGCACTGTTCCCCAATAGATCTCAAAAAACACATCTAAGTTCCCAGGTGACTCTGAAATAACCAAAATATACAAAGAAAAATAAATTTTCATGTGAGATAAAACACACAAGTTAATACCACCAAGGCACAGATCACACAGTGGATATTATCAAATGAAACAAGTTAGTAGCACAGGCAGCCTCTACTTCTATACTCCCAAGCAGTGTTGGGTTTCTCTAAAATTAACAGAGAAGATCCATACGAGATTTATTGGAAACAAGTATTAGCAATACCATAAACAAATCAGAACAGAGGATCAGCACTCAAAAGAGCTTAAAAACAAACAAACAAACAAATAGGCAAACAGGTATAAAGAAAAGGCTTGTGCATTTGCCACATTTATTTTCCTTGACTTCTAAATCAAGGAACCTAAAAGGGAGAAGTGGGAATAGAGAGAAAAGGGAAAACAACTATTCCTGCAGAGATGCTCAACATCAGCTCAAAAGAGAGAAATAAGTATCAAATCATCAGCCCAGAGACATGAAGAGGTACCATGCAATCCTTCTAGTATGATCTATACACCCCAAAGAAGGAACACAAACACTCAGAGACGTGGTTCTGAATCAGAGAACAGACATCTTTGGGGAAAAAACATCCTGTGACAACAAAAGGGTACAGAACTTTGTAGATACCCAGATCAAACCCTCCTCCTTGACAATAGCATTAACGCCAACAGAAACAATAATGCTGAGATGGGAGTTTTATAAGGATTAGCTCTTAATCTTCAAAATGATCTCAACAAAGTAAGTACTCTTATTATCTCCATTGTACAGATAATGAAGATGTAGTTCAGAAAGGCCATATAAATTTGCTATAATTGGGGTGGGGTAGATGGGTCAGCAGTTAAAGCACTTTCTATGGAATGAAGAAGATGAGTCTAGATCCCCAGAACATACACAAATGTCAGGTACACATGGCAGCTCATCTATAATTCCAGCCTTGGAAGGCAGAGACAGGGAATCCCCACAGAACACCAGGTAGCAAGAATAACCTCGTCAGCAAGCTCTAGATTTGACTAAGAGACTCTGCCTCAAATAATAAGATGAAGAAGATTCCTGTTACCAGTCTCAGAACTAGACATGTACTCCCCAACATGAGTACCTCAAATACACGTGAACATGCATACACACATACTACATAGACATATATGAAAATAAAATTTTCTATTGCTATATTTGTGAAATGCTGGCTCAATTTGAATTCAAGCGATATGGTCTAGAAGTTTGCATGTTAACTAATATGATGTACTGCCTTCCCATATTACTGTTAAACAATCAGTGGACCTGGAGAGTACACAGTATTTTTAATTACACAGTAAATATTTACATACCTTGCACAGTAAGCTCCGCCTGAGCTTCGACTGTCTTATTTCCATTATCAGCTATACAAAAATAAGTCCCAGCATCATCCTCAGAGACATCATTGATCTCCAAACTACCTCCTGCTAGCAAGACCAACCTTTCAGAGCTGGATTAAACACATAAACAAAATGATACATTTCAGCATGAGGAAAATAATTCCTATGAGTCTTTTCACATAACACACAATCATTGTTATAGTGATGGCTACAAGCAGACTAAGATTAACCAAAAAAAATCATCAGAATTTAATTTGTTTGTTTTGCTCATATTTTATATGCATAAATGCCACAGTGTACAAATAAATTTTCACAACCCCTGGCACTTCTAGCTATTCCCAAAGAGTTATTACTTTTATGAACAATTTAACTTCCTCCAGTGTATTCCTGTCTTCCTATTCTGGTCAGCTTAATGGAAATTATGTATTTTAAAGTTTGCAACCAATCTAAGACCAACTTCACCATAGCTATGCCATGAACAGATTACTAACAAGAAGAAAAATACAGAGGTCAAAATGTCAACTCAAACAGCAAGTCATGAGGTGACAAGTCATAAGGTAGTGCCACTAGCTGTAAGTTTCCTATGGTGACCTGGCTAGGAAACAGGAGGTGGGGAGAGGGGTGGGCTTGTATTTAAAAAAAAAAAAAAAAAGGCAGGAAGGAAAAGGGAAGGACAGATACAATTGAGCAGCTCCCTGGGTGTGTCCTGGGAGCCATAAGCCAACATCCATCACTCCATTTACAATAAAGATGATGAATACTTTCATTCTACAGTGATATAAGCGTATATATATAGTCTTTAACACTGAAAAATTGCAAATCAATATTCTCAAATTTTTCAAAAGTTAAAAGTTTAGTTGATCTGGGGAATTATGAACTAGATTAATAGATAAAGATATCTGTCACAAAGCAGGGAATATAATTCTTAAAGTATTCGATTAAAGAAGCCACTTTAAGTTTTTTTTTATTTATTTCATTATTATTTTCAGGCTGGTGCTAACTAGAAATGAAATCTTGAAAAGTGAAACTCTGAAGAATACTCTCTTTAACTGATGATCCTGGAAGTATGAGCCAGCCATTACACCACCATCAGCTGTAGTATGCTAACCAAGCCCTTTTAAAACTACGACCTGCTCCTTTGTCCCTGGATTCAAAGCTATAATCCTCTAAAATAAGGCACTATTCCATCACTAAAGGATTCTCTACAAAACATTTCCACATCCCTCATTCTATTTGATTTTTTATCTGAACCATATATGAACAAATTTAAATAAATTTTATCGATTCTTAGACATTTGTTTAAAAGAAAAAACTAACCTATAATGTTTTTGTGTGTTTGTTTTCTTTTTTTTAATAGTGACTTTTTTTTTAATTCGATATCTTTTTTATTTACATTTCAAATGATTTCTCCCCTTCTGGCCCCCCGCTCCCCGAAAGTCACATAAGCCCCCTTCCCTCCCCCTGTTTTCCTACCCACCCCCTTTTCAAAGATGTAATAAAGGTGCTTTGTTAAGCATAAGCTTAAGATACTTTGTTTTTCCTAGATAGCCCAGCACTGTTGAGATTTTTAGACATTTCCCCCCTTTAATCTTGAAATCTCAGATCTAAAATCTAAATAATATTAGGCATAGTCCATCCACACTTCTTGGGTGCTAGCAAAAACAAAGACACTATAAATAATTACCTACATCTAACCCAAAGGACTTCTATGTTCTATTCTCTATTTCTGCTTTCTCATATTACACTAAGTAATTCAGCCAAAATACACTGCTGAACACTTGGCCTCCCTAGATAGACAGACCAGGATGGAGAGTACTGACACTGCAATCTTGAGTCCTGAAGTTCTCTGAGACAGTAACACAACAAAGCAGCATTTCTCAGAATTTCCTCAACATAATCTTAAGTATTTAAGTGCCTAGAGAACTAGAGGCAGAAAAAAAAATCTTCTTTGTCTTCAAAGTCTCCTGATTCAGCCGCAGAGTTCATAGAAGTATTATTCACCATAATATATTCACATTGGATTAAAAACCACTTGCTGTCAAAAAAAAAAATCTTCAAATAAAACTGGGGAAACATGTAACTTCCCTACCATGATATTGTTTATATTGGTCACTTAGATGCTACCCTGAGAATTATTTTTCTACAAGAACAATTGTCTAATAAGCCATATACAATATTTACCCCCATTCTGCCTCTTTCTAAACACTGGAATACTGTATCTTGAGTTTCTTCAGAGTACTTATTATAACCTGACATGTTATGTATCTATTACTCTCTCATTCTTCCATTCTAAAAGCAAAAACTCTCTTTGCTACTTGGTTCTGAAGACCTAGAAATATACCTCAAATATCATTTGATAACTGTTGAAGTCTTGCAGAGATCACAGAAATCCTTACTTCTATCCATTAAATAAAAATCATTCTGTATCTTGCTCACACCTTCATAATGCTGTGGTATGCTGAACTACATTTCATTCTAAGTGGAACCCATATAAAGTATTATATTACTGCGATAGTGCTACATACATAAATATTGCTTTAACACAGCTATCAGAAAACTAGTTTATATCTGAGGCATGCATTGCATTTATACGCTGCTCTGAAAGAGTCATTCTCAACCAAGGATGGCTTTGTTCCTAAAGGTACATTTGATAATATCTAGACATGTTTTGAGGTCATCATACCTTGAAGGGGCACGTTGGGTAGAAGCCAGAGATGCCAGTAAATTTACAATGCTTGAAACAGCTATGTTTTGAAAACAAAGCATACCTAACTATTGAACCATTACTACCACGCCAGGTTTTCCTGAGAAAATACAACTGAGGAAAATTACCCATTTCATAAGGAAGAGACAAGGGATGCAGAAGATGAGTAGTAACAGAGAAGGCTCTTATAGAAGATATATAACGTGTAAACATAGCTTATGACTTGTTAGGACCTTAAAAAGCAAAACAAAGCCAGGTGTGAAACTTCCAGCACCCGGGAAGAAGGAAGGCATTTACCTACACTAAGCAAAGGAAGAAACTACCACAGTGCATGTAAGGCTGGTCAGATCTAGCAGCTCATGCAACACTAAGGAGATGAGACCCCATAAGCTAAGTACAATGGTGCTTAGAAACAGTAGCAGCAGCAGCATCAACCCCCTGCTGCCTGGAAAGCATACTTTTTCTTTAAACATCAAAGATACAGCATAAAAATACATTTCAAGGATGACATATGAAAACTCTAATGTGCTTAAACAAAGCAGTCATTTTTACATATACTCTAAATAGCATTAGACTTGAGTCGGCTAAGGCTACGAAGAGCTCTTAAGCAGGCAGTATTTACCTTTCTGTGTCAAGCACTTCTTCGTTTTTCATCCATCTAATGACTGGAGCAGGAAGTCCTGAGGCAACACATGGCAATACTGCACTCTGACCAGTGACTTTGATCATAGAAGATGGTCGCATCAAAAATACTAAGTCTACAATTTCCTCAGGATCTAAGAATTTAAATGAAAGAATAATTAAGACAAAGCACCTCACAACTTTAGTCATGACGAACAGCTAATTCCTACTCAGGCTGCAAGGCTTTATGTGACAAAATAAGCAAAACTAACCCAAGAAAATTCCATTTGAACAGCAAAATTTCCCATGTACTTTCTAATGAAGTACTGGGTAGGTTACTTAGGAGTCTTAGAGATATGTAGGTGATAGTTCCTGCTTACATGGTGCTTTCTGGTCAAATGAGAAACACATAACATGAATCTATACAACATCACATAAGGGTACAAACAGCAGAGACTAAACAAGCTCACTAGCTGTGTGTCCCTCCCTACTGACTCCCTCTCCTTTCTTTTCTTGTGCCTATTATGTCTGAAAGTTTGAGTTTTCATCTCTTTAAATTAGTCTATCAAACCTGCCATAGTAGTGCATGCCATTAATCTCAGGAAGCAGAGGGAGAAGGATCTATGAGTTAAGCCAGCCTGGTCTACATAGGGAGTTCCAGATCAGCTAGAGCTGCAGAGTGAGACTTGTCTTAGGGAAAAAAAAATCAAAAACAAAAAAATTAATCTATTAATTCTTTGATTTTGTAATGTAGCAACTACCTATATGCCACTATATTCATTTAGCATGTATGTTCACTTTTTATAATTGTCCTCTTGACGACATATGACATGGCCACACGGCTATTGAAAAAAGGGAAGCAATTTACTTTATTAATATTGAAATCTGAGATCATTCTCAGATAGAGATTTAATTCCTATCCCCAATGTCAGGTGACATTGGGGTTATAACCACTAAAGTGGTCTTTAAACCTATCTAGCCAATTAATGATAGTTTTGTAGCCATGGTAACAAGTAAACACTACCTAACAGATGAGTAACAATTCATTGCAGTGAATATACTTCTAGAAGTCAATCATGACAAGCTCTGCCTTTAAAAGTCAGCCAACCAACAGCTGAGTTGTTAGCTTCTAAGGTTGATACTTACCTGTACCCACCTGTGCAGCCAACACTGAAATAGACTTGTGATTAAAATAAGACGACTCTCTTTTAACCAACATGACCTCAAAAGCTCTGTAGGAGTGCAGAAGGTGGCTGTGCTCCAAATGACTATCAAGAAAAGCTTTCTTAAATAAGCAAATATCCAGAATTCTGTTCTTATTTCAAGTACTAAGTTATGGTTCCATCGTTAACCTTGTTTTCCTGGATTAGATTCTAAGGAGCTGCTTGAATACTATCTCAAGGAGTGGGGCTCAAGGTCTATGCCATCATGCACAGCTATCCTGATAAATTTTCATTTTTATTTGGCTAATTTTTGTTTTTTAAAGACAGGGCCCCTCTGCATAATCTTGGCTGGCCTGGAACTCAGAGATCGGCCTGCCTCTGCCTCCCGAGTTCTGGGATTAAAGGTGTGTGCCACCATACCTAGCTTCGGATGATTTTCTAATAATATGTTAACTAAACAATGGGCTTCTTTTCTTCTTCTTCTTCTTCTTCTTTTTTTTTATTTTATTTTAAGACAGGATCTCACTATGAAGCTCTGGCTGTCCTGAAACTCATACAGATCAGGCTGGCCTTGATCTCACAAAGACCTGCCTGCCTCTGCTACCAAGTACTGGAGGTGTGCACCACTACACCTGGCTTTAAACAGTGGATTTTTATGGCTCCCCCACTCTTTTTATCTCTTTAAAAAAACTGAACATAATGTATTAATAGTAGTATTTCTCACATCTTAATGGTGTTTATTTAAAAAAAAATTATAGCAGAACAGTTTTATCTATTAAACACAAAACCATCAGTCCTGACAGTGGATTAGTACCTTGAAGAACTTTCAATTCAGCTTCCTCACTAAATTTGGGTGGCCCACCACTTTCAACAATGCAGCGGTAGAGTCCCCCATCTCCTTCAGTTGCATTGCTGATAACCAGGGTTCCACTTGGAAGTTTGACAATTCTGTCATCCAGAAGAAGGGGCTGTCTATTCTGTTCCCACCTAACAAATGGGACCAAATCTGCATTAACTTCACAATTCAGAATTGCACTGTTTCCAACATAGACTGAAGAAGGTTCTGGTTGGCTGGTAAATCTTGGAAGACCTAGATAATTAAAGAAAAATAAAAAGTCATTAAATATTACTCTAAAATACAGTCATATAGGCTAGCACCAAGACAGCTCATGTGGCTACAACATATGGTGTAATCTGACTAGACACATAGCTAGCAAATAGCTAATAAATAACTGCATTAAGGATAACTTAAATCAGATTCCTCACAGCTGAAGAAGCAAGCTGCAATGTGGAAAACGGTAAGGATCAAGTAAATGCTATAGTATAGTCCATAATGAAAGTACTCAGTGTAGAATTAAGGACTATTTAACTATAGATATAGAACTATATCTATAGTAGAACTATATCTATGTAGCTATAAAGATGTGGGTAAATATGCATTTTGTATATAACTAATGAACACATATTAATATTCAAGTACACATACACACATGCCCCCCTCCACACACACACCACACACACACTCCCCAACCCTAAATCAATGTCACTTCTTTAACAGTAAATCCAAATGGTGACTTTGTCTTGATTTCTAAGCATCATTCTCACTGCAAGGAACCAGTGTTCCTGGATTAGAGGCAAACACAGCTCCTCACTTGACGTCATTAGGTCAAGTTTTAACCTGAAAATATAGGGGAAAAACTACTTAACGCAGAAATCAAGACTGAAAAGTTTGTAGAATAATGACACTATCACATTATTAAAGCATAAACAAGAATCTGTTGACTCATGTTAATCAGTAACAAACACGTGGAGTAGAAGGAAACGGTCTGCTCAATAGAGAGGACAGAATCAGGAGCAACAATAGGCTTTCAGCAACTTCTATCTTAACAACTGATTTAGGCAACAATCTTACAATGTATATTATAACTATTAGTGAAAATTGATGAGAAATAGTATATTTATAAAATACCAAAACATTTCTTCCCCAATAGTAATTATTAATTACAAAAACACACCTCACTTTGAAGTGGAGAAATACTACACAGATCATCTTGAGTAATAAAGCAAACATCATTAGCAATAAAATATTATATACTTTGGTGTGCCACCCTAAGGACTTTATACTCCTTCCATGGTATTCCTCCCCAAAATGAAAAATCTCAATCTCTTCTCAGGAGGAAATCAAACTCAAAATTAGACAAGAAAAACCTGAGGCCCTATTATATATCAAAGGAGATTAAGAATATAATGATGTCTGTGTTTAGACCACACCATTCCCTAACCTTTGAGCATGAAACACATATAGCCACACTACTCTACAGGCAAAACAGTGCCACTGGTGTAGAAATAAGACAACCTAGAGAAGTGCGCCTTCATATTTAAAATTTATGAACTACTTCTTTAATATTTTTTGAAAATTTCCCTGTTTTCTGGCCATAACTAAAACTAGTTCTGCTTGCAGCCAAATATATCTGTAGTCTTTTAAAATGGCTAATTTGGCAGTATCTTTTTTAAATGATTTTTGAAAACACTTTTTAATAAATAACTTATAAACCATGAAGTTTCCCACTTGAAGTACACAATGCAGTATGAACAGAGCTGTGTATCATCTCTATAGGCTAAAATCCTTTTAGCATCCCTTAAAGAAACTACTCATTTGTATCTCCTCTACTGCCGCATTCATTTCCCATTTGCTGTCAGGTACTTAGCCCTAGGAAACACCTATTTTCTTCTCTCTATACATTTCCCTATTCTGGGCACTGTGTATATATGAATTTAAACAGTACATAGTCATTCATGACCAGGGTCTTTAACTTACCACAATATTTTTACAGTTCACCCATGAAGATATACTACATTATGACTTCATTCCTTTTTATTGATAAAGAATAGTCCACTACATAGATATTTCCTATTTTGATTATCTAATCCTCATCTGGTAGACATTTAGGTTATTCCACCTTTCATTTATTATGAATAGTGCCGCTATGAATAGTAGTCATGTACACTGTTGTGTGGATGAATCTTCTCAATTCTCTTGAAAACTGGTCATATGGTGATTCTGGCTAACATTTTAAGGAAATGTAAAACTGTTACCTTTTTAGTTACACATATATAAGCAAACAGGTAGCCTTTAACTGTCAGTGGAGAAAACAGGAGGAAAGGCCAGAAAATAGAGACTATCGAACAAGAACTCAACATTTGGTATGGCCAGAGTTAAAAATGGCTGAAATGGAGGGGGTGGGAGGAGGGCATAGCTAGTAGAATGATAAGAAATGAGGCTAGAGAGCAGGATGCAAGCCCGTAAGAGAAATCAAGAATTCTATGATTAAGAAATTTAGGTACCGACAATGTTACAGAATGGTGAGAGTGCTCTGAGCCCAGTGTGAGGCTAGAGTGAGGAGAGCACAATGAGGTGGCAGGCCAGCAAGCAGGGGCAGACTTTGGAAAGGAAAGTCAAGGGTCATCTCAGGAAAGAGAAACTGGACTAACACAGAAAAACCAGGAGGCAGGATACAATGGTTTTGGGGGTGGGGTTTAGTGCACGGCAGAAAGAAAAGGGACATGAGTAAGAGACCAGAAAAGACATGTTAGAGCATAAGTGAAAAGCAGAAGCCTGGCCTAAACGATCTTACAGAGGAGGTCAGTACACCAATCTACTTATATATACTGTAGAAATGGTGCAGGAGAGAAGAGAAAATCCCGTGGCGTTGAGATTGTGTCCCCCCATTTTTATTTTTCCACCTCCAATCTGTGATTGTGGATGATTACTGCAGTATTGAGTCATACCCATATTAAATGTTGAGTATTTGACTCTAAAGATAAAAAGGTGGTATCATCCTTTAATTCAGTGGTTCTCAACCTTCCTAATGCTAAGAACCAAACTGTTAATACCCTTCCTCATATTATGGTGACGGCCAACCATAATGATATTTTTGTCCTTACTTTGTAACTGTAATTTTGTTCCTGTTATGAACTGTAATATAAATATCTGTGTTTTCTGCTCTTCAGCAACCCCTGTGAAAGGGGTGAGAACGCAGCTCTAAGTGAGTGAGCGTGAGAGTGGGAAGGAGGAGGAGATGAGGAACCCTGCCAGGCCCATCCACACACACCTGCAGCAGACCCAGGAGAGTGAAACAGCATGGCCCTTCACAAGACGACTTCACCTACATTCAAGGAACGCTACTAGAGAATACGTCTTTAGTAAACACATCTCTCTAGAGATTAATTTCTCTTACATTTGCCATCATTCAACAGAGATCCTTAGAAAAGGAGTTAATATTCCTCTTTTTACAACTTCCTGCTTTTAGTCTGCCTTGTATAATGATATGTTAAAAGCACTATATTTTTCTAAATACTGTCTATTTCTTAGTTACAGTTTAATGTACTGACTTCCTCTATAATACCATTCACGCCAGGCTTCTGCTCATCACTCATGCTCTAACCATCTCTTTTACAGCCTCTTATCATATCTCTTGTCTCTTTGCTGTCCACTAAGCCCTACCACCAGGAACCTGGCTTTACTAAAGTTTTACTAAGGTACACTGGTTATTATGAGTAGGTTTTAAAGACATAATTTTCCAACAGAACTACTTCTGTTTTCAAGTTAAAAAGAAAAACCTGATAGCAAATGTGAACCTTCAGACAGACAAAAAAAAAAAAAAAAAATCTCACACACACACACACACAGAGAGAGAGAGAGAGAGAATACCAGTTTATTCTACAAAACCCTAAGCAAATGAGTACAGTCTCATAAACAAGAGCATATACACAACCAGCATCCTAAATGACTTATTACCAATTAAGTGAAAAGTACAGTATGCTGGTTTTATTTAGATTTAGATCTTATAAACATAGAAAATCCAATTAAATCACTTAACAGGACTTACCTGCTACTGTGAGCTTGGCTGTTCTGCTGACAATAGTTCCAAGATTATCAACAGTGGCTACACACTGATAGAAACCTTCATCAGGCTTATTGTGTTTGGAATGCACCACGTTGCTGATGAATAAAGATCCATCTGGGAGAAGCTGGCGGCGATCATCTGATACTAGGTTTAAAAAAGTTCCATCTTTCTTCCATTCAATATTTGGAGAAGGCTCAGAATATGCCGAGCAATTTAATATAACAGAAGAGCCTCTAACTGAGAGTGTGTCTACTGGCTCCACCAGAAAATAAAATGGAGTGAATGTTCGAACACTGGCTCCTACAAAAACAAAAAAGGACAAGCTAAATAAAAATTTCTTCTGTTATTTCTGTAAGGATATACAACATATTCAAAGATTAATTTAAATCATTACTGAATATGATACATCATTGATGTCTAAATAAAGTTTACTTCTTTAAAAAAAAAAACCCCAAATGACTCACTTAGAATAGCTTATTTAAAAAAAAACTTATGATAAGACCTATTAGATAGTATGAATAGCTAATAAAAATCTATTTGGAAACTCCACAATGGAGTTAAAGTTCTTTTATGCAAAGTCAAGTTTTCCAAAAATATAAAACAGGTAAAAAATTGAAATGATTCACTGTAAATAAAATATCCTTTATATTAGTTATTTGCACTTTTAATAACTCAATATATATTTTGCACATTTTCCTAGTAGTGTATTCATCCTCTTGACTTACAAGCAACCACTAGTGATAACAATCACATTTCCAAATATTCCCTTCTATCTGACTTTATAATTTTTTAGTAAGAAAAAAAAACTATTTTCTAGCTTGAGAAGACATCAGAGAGTAAAGTGCTTACTTGCTGCACAAGCATAAGGATCTAAGTTTAGCTCCCTACCATCTACACAAAAGCTGGCAATACAAAACATGCCTGGTGATTCCCAGAAACTTGCATGCCAACCAGTCTAGCCAAAACAGGACGCTCTAGACTCTGTGAAAACACCTGTCTTTAAAACTAAGACAAACAGTGACAGAGGAGACACCCAATGTTGACCTCTGTTCTGCATAAGTCCATGCAGGGATATGCACATCATCTAGTGCATGCGTGCATGTGAACACACACAATAGCTCATGTTATAAGATCAAGAACTGATAAATGGAACCTCATGAAACTGGAAAGCTTCTGTGAGACAAAGGATATAGTTAATAAGACAAATTGGCAACCCATAGATCAGGAAAAAAATTTTCACTAACATCCAATAGAGGACTAATATCCCAAATGGTATAAGAACTCAAGAAGCTAATCACCAAAAACCCAAACAACCCAATCAAAAAATGGGGTGTAGAACTAAACTGAGATTTCACAACTGAGGAATCTCAAATAGCTGAGAAGCACCTAAAGAAATGTTCAAAGTCCTTAGTGATCAGAGAAATGCAAATCAAAAGGACCTTGAGATTCCACCTTAACACCAATCAGAATGGCTAAGGTCAAAACCTCAGGTGACAACACATATTGGAGAGGATGTGAAAAAACTGGAATACTCCTCCATTGCTGGTAAAACTGCAAACTGGTACAACCATTCTGGAAATCAATCTGGAGGTTCCTCAGAAAATTAGAAACAGATCTACCTGAAGACCCAGCTATACCACTCTTGGGAATATACCCAAAAGATGCCCTACCATGCCAGGGGCACGTGTTCCACTATGTTCATAGCGGTCTTATTTGTGATAAGCCATTAGCTGAAAACAACATAGATGTCCCATGACAGAAGAATGGATACAGAAAATGTGGTTCATTTACACAATGGAATACTTCTCAGCTATTAAGAACGAGGACATCCTGAGTTTTGCAAGCAAATGGCTGGAACTAGAAAATATCATCCTAAGACAGGTAACTCAGACCCAAAATGTCATGCATGGAATGTACTAATAAATGCATATTAATAAGCCAATAAATAAATAAATAAACAAACAAATAAATAAATAGAACAGAATACCTAAGATACAGTCCACAGAACTCAAAAAGGTCAACAAGCTAAAGTGCCCAAGTGAGGATGCCTCAGTCCTACTTGGGAGGCAGAAGAAAGCAATCACAGGGTGGGAGGGAGGGAGGGACCTGGGAGAGAAAAGGAGGTGTAGGGGGCGGGGAGTCAGGGGGAGAGGGGAACCTGATCTGGTATTGAGTGAGGGAAAAGGGCTAAAGCCCTGAGGGCCAGCAGAAAGAATGGAAACAGGCAACCTTGAAAGATAAGAGGTTGGGGGACCCTCCAGAATGTACAATTTTTAAAAGCATTAGTACAAAACTTCTATCATTAAAAAATACAAAAATAAACTAGTCATAATCTCAGCAACGACAGGTGGAAAAGCTCAGAAGTTTAAGGTCCCTTCCACTGAAACCAGCCTAGACTACAGGAGCGAAACAAACAAAATCAAAAGATGACTGCAACAATTTAAGTGGTTTACATTTTAACATTGTCTTACGCTTTTATTTTATTTTGTTAAAAAAAAAAATCCACACCTAAACTTGCGCACGCGCCTGCACACACACACACACACACACACACACACAACCTTTTTGAGATAAAGTCTCAGGATTCAGGCCTTGAATCCTGAACTTGCTAAGTAGGGGAGGGCAGCCCTGAACTTTTGATGCTCCTGCCTCAGCTTCCCAAGTGCTAGTATCATAAAGATACCACATCAATCACATGAAGGTAGCACAGTTAAGTGTCAAAAACTACTTTGAATCAAGGTTCACAGTTTTAGGCAAATATTGCTTTGCAAGATATAGGTTTCACAACCCCTCTAGCCCATCACCCACCAGAGGTAGTGGAAAAGAAAGGTTATTTATTAGGATATGGGGGAAGTAGACCTATTTAGAAATAGTTCTTTGGGGCAATGCCAATCTTCAGTGCTCAGTCCTGTCCACTAACAAACATCAAACACCAATCAGCAACTGCAGTCCAGACCACTCGGCAAACCCCACACATGAATCAGCAATGGCAGTTCAATCCAAGAGAAACCACGAGGCTTGCTAATCAGCCTGAGTCTGCAGCAGTGGCAAGAAGCCACAGGAACCTCACCAGAAGTTCTTTGGTAGGTTTCTCTCTATGAAGTCACCACCAGCAAAGCTCTGCAACAAATAATATAAGGCGAACCAATGCATGCCTATTATGCTACAGTCAGTGAAGACTACCAAAGCTCCCACTGTCTGGGGAATCATATTTATATTCTTTCTAAACATCAAGTGTCCTTTCACGTTTGCTATAGCAAAACATGTTTTCACCTGTCTGTCCCAGCAAAACAAAATTATGACCTGAGTCCCCAAAGAAACCAGAAATGTCCATGTTATTGCTGCCTTCCAAAAAAAAGTCTGAAATATGAAATACTCCTGAGAATTCTGAGGTACCTTGCATACCTCATTGAAATTTGTGATCTGCTAGCTAAGAATTTTCTAGTATTTTTATTCAATTGTATCCCTAATATGCTCCTCATGAAGTAGATAGGTTTCACTTCTATGTTATATAACAGATAATTTCTAAAGCTAAGACTACTGTTTGAAATATGAATAAGAGCAGTCTCCAGTCTATCTAGCTAGTTAGGAGCATGTCTCTCTTCCATGCTAAGACTTTGTGACAGATGTTTTGTAAATTCTGAGGAGTTTCTAAAATATTGTATATAAGAAAAAAGAGGGCCAAGAAAAGCCAAAATAATCTTATAAAAGTAAGGAAAAGGTCTTCATGTAGGTTCTTAAAACTATTAAGCATCCACAGTTCAGAAGCAGAGGATTAAAGAAAAGAAAAAGCCACAAAACAGACTTTAAAGTCTATAAATAGAGGCACTTTGGGGGAAAGAGTGAAATTGAGACTAGAAAGATGACCCCCAGCTGTTCTTGTAAGGACACAGTTTCAGTTACAGGGACCCAGTGCTCTACTTCTGGCCTCCTTAAGCACCACGCACACGTGGTCCACTTATATATATGCAAGCAAAACATTCACGTACATAAAATATAAATAAATAAAATCTGTTGTTAATATTAAGATGAACTATTCAATGTCACTAAGACAACTGGTTATATGGGGAAAATGAGATACCTACCCGTAACATGTAATAATAGCAAGCATTTATGTTTCTGTGTACTAAACACTGTTGTAAACATTTTTCACATCTGCATTACTTATTCATGAGAAGTAACTCTAGTATCATCTCCATTTCATTGAAGAAAGCAGCACTGAAATGTTAAGTAACTCCAAAGGCCACACAGATAAGAACAAACCTTGAGTCTAAGATCTCAAATACAACATATCACTGTACACATCTATAAAAATTCATTCCAGACATATAGAAAGTATGTAATAAAAATCATAGAAGAAATTTTAGGGAAAAACAAGTATAACCTTGGAGCTTAGACAGCCTTTTAAATAAAAAGATGAAAACTCATAGAAACAGAAAAAGATAAACTTTACTTTCTTGAATTTGAAAAACACATTAATTACATTTTGCAAAGTACAGAAACAAAGCAGGAAAATAATAAAGAAAGATGATTTTTGTATGCAAGAAAAAAATTTAAAAGTTCAAACTACTCAGCAGAAAAATGGGTGAGACTGTATCCCAACAAAACCATCACAATACACGGCAGGACAGTCTGGATCCACTCATGTAGTTCAACAGTCCCCACCAGCCTCAGAGTATTATCCAGTAAAAGCTGAGCAATGCTTTTAATTGGCTTAGAGTTCTGTGGAAAATGAGTAATGCCAATGAATGTAGAGAACAGCTTCACAAGTATGTGAGTACATAAACACCGAGAAAGGTAGGACAGTGTGCATCAGTTTGTTACTCCTGGTTACTGTGAAGGAAAAAGATAAGAGGATAAAGGGGTAAAAATCTAAACACATATAAAACAGCTTCACAATTTAAAAAAAGTATTTACTGTTCAATAATCACTTGCAGAGAGCAGAGAAATACTTTTGAAAGGATCTGTCATTTAACAGCTTTCCTTTGGCCCTGCAGAGAGCTCAGCTGACTACACAAGAGCTGACCTGGACGTCTTTCCAGTCCTCATACGACATCTACTGTGATCTGCGTACTATTAGTTTACTAAGGCAGAGTCACTGGACAAAATACAATGAAATAATCTCAATGGGTCCTGTCTGGTATCGCTTTCATTTCCAAGTCTCTACAAATTTCTCACTTCTTAATAGAATAGTTCTCACTTCTTGATAGATTCTTCTTCACTTTTTGATAGATTACTTCACACCTTTCAACAGACTCACATCCTAGGAAAGAATACATTCACAGAGAACTACTTTTAGTTATAAGCACCATGCCCACAATACCAACAAATCTAACTGTGTGCTTCATACTAGCCATAAATTTTATAGTACCTAGAGTAAGATATCAACACACAGTATTTTAATGCCAGCAGAAATAAAACCACTGCTCTTTTTCAGGAGGAAGTACAAAGTTCAATAGCAGAAATTCAGAGCAAGCCTCTTTATAAACCTACAAATGAAAGTCTGTGTAATTTTCTTCACTATAAGAAAATTATCTCATTATAAACTAAAATTCTACTCTCAAGTGACTTCCTATCTTCTTACACCTCAGTGTTACCTTCTACCACCAAGTATATCCCAAACGACTTCCCATTGTGACATTTGACCTTATCCTTTTGTGTTCTGTGTTGCCATATAGCTCAGCCTTAAGTTTTCAGTTTTTAATTAAAAATCTTTTAAAAAAAATTGGAAAGTTAAAGTGACTTAACAATCAAAGACCACAATTTAATATATTTACATTACCAATTTCACATATATGTAGAAAGTGAAAGTTTTCTCTACCATTTTACTACATAACATTTTAGCAATTTCAGTTCCGCAGAGCTTACTTTCTCTGCACAGCTAATTCTTCCAAAGACTGAACTGACCTTAAAAATCTATCTTCTAACCACAAAGAACTTCCCTCCCCCACAGAAAATATGTTCATCTTAATCAAAAGTTTGTAGAGCAAGGAACTGATGACAAAAGTAGAAGAAACAAAACAGAAATAAAGAAATCTAAGCTCCAGTATGGATTTTGGTTGTTGTACTTCTAAGACCGAATGGGAATTATGGACAAGGTGTAAAGGTATAAAAATAATAATTAAAGCTTCCTGAATGCTCACTATGCATTAGGAACTATTTTCAGGCTTTATGAGAATTTCCTCAGTTCACTTCACTAATGGTATGAATTGTCATTTCTGACTTAAAACCTTTTGCTACAAAATGAATAAAAAAATTGTTCCAAAATAATTAAGCTAGCTGAACTAAGATCATAATCATTACATGTGCACTATCTAATATGGGTAAGTGATATATGCCTCGAACTTGAACTACAATGTAAAACAGTAAAAACTACATATTAGATTTAGAAAAACATGGATTGCACAAACACACAGGAATACAAAGTATCTAATAATGTATGTTGATTTACATGTCTTTTGGAAATATTTACTAAATATTAATAAACTGATTTTCTTTTTTACTTTTCTAGTATAATAGGTCAGAAATTTTTATGGCTTTGGCCTGTGCTATTATTTCTACTGAGAAAGGCCTAGTAGTCGACTATGTTTTCCTTATCAACACTAAATGCAATCAAATTTTCTAAGGAAAAAAAATTCACATTATTTTTTGAAAGGGTAAAGGGTGAATGGAATTATGGCAGTCAATAGGAAGGATCAAAACTAAATAGTCTCTTAGATGTCAAATTAAGTAACTGGTCTGCAAGATGAACGATGAAAATTAGGACTTTAGCAACTACCAGCAAGTGATCTCTTAACACCTATTCAGAATATTTACTTAGAAACAAATTTTTTAGAATTTTTTAAAATTTCAATAATAATCTCTTCATTTTGATATTTCAGATTGCTGAGGAAAGGTTTCTGGCACAGAAAACATTTACAAATGATTTATTGATTACAAAAGCAGAGCTATGCTTTAGGAGGGGCATGTAGAAGGAAAATACAGGCTATGGAGGAAAGCCCTTGTCCCCAGTCCCTTCCTATCTTTCTTTCTACTTCCTGGTTGACATGAGTTAAGTAGCTCTGTTCTGCTAACATCCTTCTACCACGAGGTACTACTGCCTCAACCCTGGTTTAAAAACAGAGCCAATGATCAAGAACTGAAACTTCCAGAATTGTGAGCCAAAATGAATCTTTCTCCTTTATACTGCTTTTCTTAGGTATCTGTTACAGCAACAAAAACTCTAAACTGGCTGGAAGCAAAATTTCACAGAAAAGAATTTAAGTGTAACATAGAGGAGCTAGAGATGTAACTCAGCTGGTAGAGTACTTGTCTGGCATTCACTGGCTGAGTTCTATTCCCCAGCACCATATAAATATTCAAGGTCATGAGTACCTGAAATCCCAGCACTTGAAAAGTACAAGTGGAAGGATCAAAAATTCAAACTCATCCTTAGCTACATAGCAAATTTGAGGCCATCTTGATATACAGAAGACCCTGTCTCAAAACAAAACAAAACAAAACAAAACAAAACAAAATGCCATAAAAGCCAAAAGACAAAGAAGCAGAGCACAGCAGAAGCCAAGGAACTATTTGACAGAGGATGAACTGCTGTGACCCTATTCATTATATACACACTGAGGTTATTATATACTAAGATCACACACTGATGGCTGAAGCAAGAATGGTTTCAGAAAGAATGGGGAGAGCACTATCCCCGTGTAACAATGAGACTCCAGGTCTAAGGTAGTTAACATAGCTTGAAAAACTCAAATAGGATTAATGTGATTTTAAAAAGGAAAGTAATCATTTAAAATATCAAAGCAAACAGGTTAAAGCTATCAGCAAATGGCCATCTACAGAACCATCACAGTTAGGAAAGGAAGCAAGAGTAAATTAGGCTGAATAAAAAATGGGGCAGGTGTAGTGGGGGAGATCTGGGAGTAATGAATACTATGGTGAGACGGACATTATTTTAACACTGCAGCACTGCTGAGGCACAGCAGGGTGGGACACAATGAAGAGGTAAGTCAATACCACCCACGCTGTTCAGAGTTATTTTAGATTTGAAACAGAGAAGACGGTAAGTTTCAATGTCTTACATGAACATCTTTTAAAATATTCATCAAATAGTAAATACACCTACAATAGTGAACGAGAGAATCAGAAAGTGATAGCACTCTGTGGCACATCTTGAAAGAACAGCAATTTGAAAATAGTGATTCTTTCACATTTTTAAAAACTATTTTTCTATAATTCTTCAGTAATTGGCTACCTTCTAGGGAGCTAATATAAAACAGTTGATACTCTTTCAGTATTAATAGCTTTCATTGTGGTAAACAAGCATTATGTATTTTACTAAGGTATATAACCATATGTACCCAAACTGTTACCAATGAACTAAAATATCTGAATAAAGATATTAATCCTAGGATATAAACAACAACAGCACATCAATAATTTGATGAAAGCTTTCACTGTCAAATGTTTATGAAATCCTACAGGCAATCTAACAACTTAAAAGAGAGAACAAAGTGAAAAATGTTAATAAGTCTTACCTAAGCTATTTTCCTGTACACACAAATAATGTGTATGTACAAGCTCTCAACCCAAAATAATAAGTTTTAGGAAAAAAAATCCTGTCTCTAACAAGGTCTGCAAACTGGGATCTAGAATTCTTTTATTCAGTAACAAATTTACTGATGGAAATAAACAGAATTCTAAAGCTTGTTAACCCAATTCTGCATTATTAAACTGCCATGTTAAATAACAGAAAAATTTCATTCACTTATTAATTTTAAAAATATATCTTCATATCATGTCCACAATGTACCAAAAAAAACTTATGAGAAATGAAAAGACATGGAGAAAACGCTAAACCTCCCAAAAGATATTCTCAGTACCAAAAGGGATAACACATAGTCCTAGAATACGTTACTAAAATGAAATGTAAATGGCTCACAATCATCTGAAACTATGTTCAATTTCATAGTAAGAAAAATGCAAATTAAAACTATATTGAAATTTCTCACTTATCATACTAGCAAAACTCCAAGCCTATAACTAACTGTCAGGAAACAGGCTGATGAAAATACAAAATGGCATATTGATTGGTTGCATCTGACATATATATGTATTCATCTTCCAACCTAGCAATCATGTACACTGGCTAGAGTAGTATATAGGTACAAAGTATTCATTGTGAACCTATTCAAAATGAATATGAAGATTCATTCTGCTATCCATCGAAGGGATAGGACATGTTAAATCAACTGGGATACACAAATACACTGGGGTTCTAGTACTATGTAGCTATAAATAAGATTGTAGAATAACTATATTCTACCATAGAGTGATATCTGAAAAATCAGAGAAAATGAATATTTTTTTAAACACCTAAATAGATAAGATACACATACACATATAATTTTTTCACACATAAGAAAAAATATGTGAAAACGACAGGGATTGAAGGCAAATGTCTCTGAATAGACCTTGATCACCAGTTTGTCAATGAGCCATATAAACATATTACTAAATAAAAAACAAAATTAAAAATACCTAAAAACTGAAAGCAGATAACACAAAAACAACTCTCCAAACATCATTATAGCCACATCAGAAAGAACTAGTTCAAGAGAACTAAAAAGTAGCCAAACCAGACAGTAGTCTATACCTGAAGGACAAAACCTACAAAGATTTGAGCTCCTTTAGTAACTTTTATTGTAGTACTATTAGTACTGCTATTCTGAAGAAGTGAGAGATAAAACAAATTAGCAATTTTAATTATATTGTGGAAGGAAATCAATAAAGTAAGTGAGACTAAACAGAGCTCTACCCTTCAATTTTAAGTACCAATATGAATTATATTTTTTAGAAAAATGTACGTTTCTTATCTTTCCTCACTGAAACATCCCAGTGGCAATAACTAACAATTAACATTAACAATGAACATTTTCCCTAGCCAGGCTTTGTTATCTAAATACCATTTTCCATTCAAAAGATCCATTACAAAGTAGCTAATTCCAGATCTGGGATTAGACAAGATTAATCTGGAGAATGATGTCATACCAGATAATAAACATCTTGGGACTGAAAATATGGTTCAGTGGCTGCTCTTTCAGAAGACCTGGGTTCAATTACCAGCACCTACACAGCAGCTTACAACTTAGAACTCTAGCTATCGGAAATCTGAGATCCTCTTGTGACCTGAGATCACCAGGCACACACATGATGAACAGGCATACATGCATGCAAAACACCCATACACATAATATAAATGAATAAAATTTAAAAAACAACCTAAAAGTAATGACTATATGATCACCTAAGTAGCCTCACAACAGTCCTTTTCTTGTCAAATACAAAACCTTTGAACCTCAATAATCATACCTCAGTATTTTGAAACAACAATATGGTGACCTCTATTGTTTTATAATGATCGTAAAATTTAAAGGACTTGTAATGAATGCTATAGAACCAGATCATTGTTTTTTGACAGTGGCAAGTAAGAGGAAAGGAATTCATCTTTCTTAATCAATCTCTATGATAACTACACAAGGCTGAAAGTAAGCTTCTGCATATTCAAGTGTTCCTCTTAAGTCAAAGATTGATAGAATGCCACTGTTATGCCACTGTAATGAATTAGAGGCACAAAGCAATAAAAGATGAATGGCTTATAAGTCAGCAGATTGTCTCCCAAATGGCATTAGAATTTGCAAGCTACTAACAGTTTCTGCAATATACTCTCTTATTTACATTTTTAATTTACTTAAACTATAAAAATTGGGGCTAGTGAGTAAAGACACTTACTGCCAAGCCTGATGACCTAACTTCTATCCCTAAACCCACATGGCAGGAGACATCTAACTCCTCAAAGTTTTCCTATCACTTTTACACAGGCACCATGGCATATGTATGTGTGTGCGCGCACACACACACACACACACACACACACACACACACAAGAGAAAGAGTAGAAAAGAGAATGGAGGGGAGAGGAGGGGAGGGAAAAAGAATAAAAGAATTAAAAACTATAAAGATCAACATTACATCACAGGAATGAAAAGGCTGTACAACAAGAACTGCCGTCTAGGGCATGGTTTGCTGAGCTTGGTGGCTGATAAAACAGAAAATCTTACTGTTTTATACAACTCTTAAATGAATCTGCTGCCATCACATGTAGTACCCTACAAAGCAAAACCTTGGAACGGGTCACACCTCTAGATCCAACTATCAATTAAGAATATAAATAAATTAAAAGTAGAGAAATACAGTAAGAGATGAAATGGGGATGTTGCCAGCAATATAACAACTGCAAAGAAATTATTCACAGTAAATGGCAAAGTTTCTTCAACAAATAAATTATAGAAAATAAAGTCAGGGGCTGGAGAGATGGCTCGGTGATTAAGAGCACTAACTGCTCTTTCAAAGGTCCCGAGTTCAATTCCCAGCAAACCACATGGTGGCTCACAACCATCTGTAATAGGATCTGATGCCCTCTTTTGGTATGTCTAAAAACAGCTACAGTGTACTCATGTAAATATAACAAATAAATCTTTAAAAAAAAACAGGAAAAAAAGTCAGAGCAATAAAACTTAAATATAAAACAAACAATTGTGCAACAAATTGCAATACTAACAAAATGCATTCTTTGCAAAAACAACTAAATAGAATGTACATATCAGCATTGCTTATACTACTAGCCCAAGTATAAACATGGAAATAAACCAATATCCACCAACAGATCAATAAATAGCATGTGTTATATCCACAGTATATTACAATACTATTCACCTATGAATACAATGAAGTACTGATGTGTAGCAATTTCTGCTAAAATCACTTATGGCAAATATCCTTAAGGCAAAAGCTAAACAATTCAAAACAGCCTTCAGAAAGTTCCTGAAACTGAGGAGATTCACTTACTATAAAGCACATTGAAATTGTATGATGATAATTGTTGGTACTTTATTTCTGTGTTTTTCCTCACAAATAATAACTCCAGCTTAATCATGAGAAAATCATCAGTCAAAGCCCATGAGTGGAAAACCGTAAAATACCTGATCAGCTTCTTAAAACTGACATGGTCATCAAAATAAAGGAAACATACAGCCTCATTTAAAAGACCTAAAGAAATGCAACTACTAGATACAGTATGAGATGCTGGGTAAGATTTGAGATAGAAAGGACAATATGTAAAAACAAGAAATATGAAGGAAATATAGACTTTAGCCAAAAACCATGTACTGATACAGGTTTACTGATTTTGGCAAGTGTGCCATTTTAATATAAAATAGGTGAAGCTGAGAAATGAATGGAAATGATGACACTTGTAAGATTTTTTAAATATAAAAACTAATAGGGTATTTTATATTATAGTAATTGAATTCATTTTGTGTGAAAATATAACTCAAAGCATAAACACAGGATAATACAAACATAATACAAACACTGAGAAAAACGGGTACAGAAGTGACAATGTGCAATCCAAACAGCAACTACATTCAAGAATGGTAAATAATGCTCATTTCAAACAAACTGTCATCAAGTAAATGTCCAAGTCAGTGCCGTGTTTTAACTGAACAGCAGAAGTGCAAGATTACTCAATGGAAACTGAAAAAAAAACAACAGAAACCACACCTGAAAGTTGTTCTCCAACTTCCACACATACCTGTATGTGCATGCATACATACATACTGACAAATGAGTATGTAAAATCCAAAATAATAGCAATGATAGTACTTTGTAAAGGAATACATCACTAAAATAGTGAGATCCAAAGGAAAAATCTCCAACTGTATAAAGAAATCTGCACCTAATATCCATCCTTTCAGAAATGCTAAATATATAAGGTTAAACAATACTGGGTTGTAAAAACTAAATCTATCTGCACCAAAGCCCACAGTGCTTTGTGATTTTAAGATGCTTCAGATTTTAAGACCTATAAACTAGATCTTTAACTGGCAAGATGGTTATGTAAATTATGGTACCATTGCTAAAATACTTTAAGGGGAAAAAGCTTTATTTTGGTTCACGGCTTCAGGCTTTCAAAGGGTTTCTTCCACGGCTGCTTGACACCAAGCTCTTGGATAGCCAGAATGTGGTGTATAGAATGCAAAGACAGAAAGGAGGAGCCAGGGACTAGGGACAATCTTCAAAAGCATACCTCCGGTGACATACTTTTTGCAGGTAGACCCCCAAAAGAGCACCACAAAGTAAGTAAGTAATGTTTAACTCCTGAGTCTGTGAGGTCATTTCAATATTCTAACTATAAGAGAGTCAGTAACGAGCATGGGTTCTCAAGTCAGGCTGCCCAACCTCAATTCTGAATCATGCTATTTTCTAGTTGTATGATCTTGGGTAGATTCCATATTTTCATTATAATCATTTGTAAAACAGAGTAATAGTTATGCCCTTGAATAAAGCAGTTGGGAGACTTACATCATGCAATACATTTAACACAGTACCTAGACCTGCCACATTTTCCAAAATACTATCTACTGTAGGGGGAAACACCATAGAATACAATTTAAAATTATTTAAAAATATGACACTGTATTCTGTGTACTTTGATATTAATTATGTAAGAATTAAGAATAGAAAGTAAAAGTTAAGTGTTACAAACTTACAATGGTGGCGTGATAGTGATAATTTTAATTTCTATTGTATTAACTTCTATTATATTATTTTAATATAATGCCATTTATGTAGAACCAACCAACTATATATAATCTCATACTAAAATTTAAGCTTATTAATAAATGTTTTATTAGTCAATGGTTTATGATTAGATTTACAGCATTTGCTGAAAAATCATTAGCTCCCTCTTTCTATTACTATTCTTTTATTTGAATGAGTACATAGAAAATGCATATGTGTTTGCATGTTCATGTGTGGGCAAAGTTTGGGGGAGTACATGTACATATGTGTATATGCAGCAATCAGAAGTTGATGTTGGATGTCGTCTTCAACCAGCTCTCCACCTTATTTATAGAGACAGGGTCTCTTCCCTGAATCCAGAGCTCTCTGATTTGGCTGCTTTAGCTAGCCACCTAAAGCTAGCACCTGAGGCAAACTCAAAGACAGATCCCTCACCCTCCGTAAAAGGGCTATAAGCTAATGGCTAGTATTTAAGTCACATCCAACTTTATATTACAAAAAACACCAAACACTCTTGAATAACAAAAATGCAATGATCTCTGATCTGTACATTTTCAAGGAATTTACTCAACATTGGGACTACAACTACTGACCATAACAATAACCACAAATCTAAAATAGTTCCTTTATAACTCAAGAGAGTGAAATCTAGCACTCTCATACCTCATTCTTTCCAGTCTTTTCAGAAAGCTTTTTCCTTTTTTAATACTTCACTCCTCTGGTTTTGGGATTTTATTTCCTTCTGCTTCATCTACTCAGCCTCTGAACCAATTAATTACTTAATCAAAATTAATCCTAATCTTTCACATGAGCTTACCCTCTCCATGTTCATGACTTTCTTTAGCCCTGGTCATTGCTGTATGTTGAGATCACTGCCTTGTTCATCTTTGCCTGACTCTCTGGCCTTATACTCCTTATAGCATACACCCAAAACCTCTTCCCTCTTTTTGTCAGCTCCACATTCTCTTAATGTGACCCTACTTCCCATCTAACTGAAAACGCAGTCCCTTTTCTATAAATTAGACTTCTTTACAATTCCATTTCTCTTTTTTACTTTTCCTCTGTCACATGTATAGCAGTAAAACAGTTAAACTGCTTGATGCTCTTGGTGGGTTGTGCATGTGTTGCACTCACCCAAGAGCTCTGCGGATTCACTAATGAAAAACACACACACAGCAGCTAATTTTGATATGCCTTGACTTGCTCAATGGCTGAGCACTTCTAAACCTCCCAATGGCTAGCACACAACTCCCCTCCAGTGTTCTTGAATTAATATTTGCTAACTCCATACTTTATCTCTGCTACTCTAGACCCAATCAGAAATGGCCCCTAGGGTCACTTTCCCAGAATCTTACATGTTGGTAGGACTTCAAGTCTGTTCTCCTTGCTCCCCTGTCATGGATTCCTTCCTCCTCCCCTGTCTACCTTGGTCCTTGTCCACATAATCTAAAAGTCCTGCCTCCATCTCCCTGCCCAGCCATCACCTATGCAGCAATTCTTTATTACCAATCAAAGACAGCTAGGGGTAGGGACCCTCAGCATCTGGAAGCACAGCTTTTGGGAGCCAAATTAAGACAAAGCACTAGAACCAATTCCCAACAAATAGTACCAGGTTGCTTGAAACTGCCATTTTTATAGATAAAATTGACCAACCAACAATTGCATATATATGGTTCAACCTAAAAGATCATTATAGACATAAGATTTCTCCCTCTTTTTTGAATGACTGAAAGACTGTAGAAGATGGTGCTTTAACACCTGCTCAAGCCAAGTGTTTATAACCACTCACAATATAATATGCATTTTACAAAAGATACAATATCACCTTTGCCTTCAAGTTTATAAACCTGCTAGATGAATAAGATATAAGACCACTGTAATTACAAAGAAAAGAATTACATGTAAACTGACTTTTAATAGGTTTAATAAAGCTGCAGAGGTAAAGCCATGGTAAGGATGTTTTCCAAATTCCCACACTTACTGCCCTGAGAATTCATGAGACATATCGCAAACTGAGGCTGTGCCCAAGCCTTCCTTCACATGTTGTTCTGTTCTGTTTCTGTGTTTTAACATGGATCTTATGTAGCCTGGGGTGACCTCAAACTTGCTATGTAGCTAAGAAAAGCATTGAACTACTGATCCTTCTGTTTCCAATCAAAGGATTACAGATATGAGCTACGATGCCTGGCATTACATTCTAAAGAATTCTAAAACCCTGAAGAGAGACACTTGAGGTCAGTGCTATCTAACAGAAATATAGTCAAAGTAACATATATATACTTTTTAAATGTCTAGAACTTATACACACAAAAATGAAACAAACAGAAATAGCTAAAGTTAACATACTTAACCCAAGATGTTTAATATTTAAATGTGACACATTTTTAATTTTACATTTTCATATCAAATATCTGAAATTCAGGTCCAGGGGCTGAGTAGATGAAGCAGAAGGAAATGAAATCCCAAAACCATAAAGGAAGTATTTCAGATTTGTGGTTATTGTTATGGTCAGCAGTCTCAAATTCAAATAGGCATGCTTTAAGTACTAAATACTTGCAAATAAATGGTGCCTGCTAGATTACATAACATACTTTTGGGAATCCTGCAAACATTCACTTTTCAATTTAGCTGTAAATTGCAGGATTTTACATGTACAAATTCAAATATTCCATATTTAAAATCATACTTTAAAAAAAACACACATACTGCTTATGTATCAAACTAACTTATTTTGTGCATATCTACAATAAAGTTTCTCCTTAAGGAGGACTGTTACATTAAGCCTGCATAAGAACTGACATAAAAAGTGTAAACAAGAACAACTGCAAAAACATACCTAACATTTAAATTCTAAGATTTAGGCACATTTATTACTTATTTATTTATTGATTGATTGATTGATTGATTTAATATGTGTATACTTATACAAACTACAAAAAAATTGAATACTTATACATCACACCAGAGTATTAGAGCTTTAGCACTTCTTTCAAATTCTATGTACTTATTGCCTAAGTTTAATAAAGAACATGGGTACTTTTTGACATCTAGGGCTCCATCCTCATAATGTATCCCTTTTCCAGCATCCTGGAGGTAGCAGCCCATATTGCATTATATGTTTAAATATTCTGTTTTCCCCTCTAGAGTTTATATACCATAAAGACAAGAAAGAACCGTGGCTAGCTCTTTCTCTTCTGGTCCCAGGTGCTGCGGGAACTGTGGGTTACGATGCAGACATGGCCAAGTCCAAGAACCACACCACACACAACCAGTCCCGCAAATGGCACAGAAATGGTATCAAGAAACCCGGGTCACAAAGTTACGAATCTCTTAAGGGGGTTAACCCCAAGTTCCAGAGGAATATGTGCTTTGCAAAGAAGCACAAGAAAGGCCTGAAGAAGATGCAGGCTAACAATGCAAAGGCAGTGAGTGAACGCACAGAGGCCATCAAGGCCCTTGTGAAGCCTCAGGCCATCAAGCCCAAGATGCCAAAGGGCCCCAGTCGCAGTCAGCAGCCTGGCTTTCATGGCTCACCCCAAGCTTGGGAAGCAGATTCAAAGCTACATGGCCAAGGGGCGTGGTCTCTGCTAGCCAAAGCCCAAGGTTCAAACCAAGGCCGAAGCCAAAGCTCCAGCTAAGGCCCAGGCTTCAGCTCCAGATCAGACTCCTAAAGGTGCCCAGGCCCCTGTGAAGGCCCCTAGAAGAGGCCAGTGTAGAAGACAGATGGACTGCTGTGACACACCTACCCACACACTATTTGCAGATGATCAATGTTCTATGCTGCTTAAAAAAACAAAACAAAGCAAAACAAAACAAAAAAACCTGTAATTGTTATCACTAGATAACAACAATAGTATCAACTATTGTTATCACTAGAGCCTAGAACAGCACCTGAAATACAAAGTGCATAAAATAACTTTATTAAACATCCCATAACCAGGGATTGTGCAGACTGTATTTTGCCTCTCACTGCCTGAAAACACAATATTCTTTGTATTTAGATTCTGCTTTTACCAGGCAACATCACAAACCATCTGTCACAACTTCATTAAAATTCTACCATATAAGCTGTACTCTGTGATAAATAAAATGACACTAGGTAACATTATGCACTTGTGGATCACAGGTCACATAATTAAGATCCAGTTAACTTCTTACTAGCATTTTTGTACATTCATAATTTTAAAGCTTCAACTTGTCTACTAACACTGCCACAGATATACATACCTATGCCAAAAAATACACTCACTTGATGAAGATTTCTAAACAGCATTCTTCATCCTTTGGCATTCTAAAGTACATCATGACAAACACAAACATGCTGTCATGTTTATAATGCAGGTAAGACTTCCAGATGTGAAAATACACTTTAAAAATCCACGTTTGGAATAAAAACTTGTATCCTTTTTAAAAAACAATTTGCAATGCATACAATGTTTCTTGAATATTCAAGTCCCTAAATATCTATAAAATAGCTTTCAGGAAAAATATAGAAAAGATATTAGTTGAATTAAATGTTCAACAATATAAAATGTTTATGGAAAAGTATGGGATATACATACAATGTAATCAAGCAACTATACTGAGCCCATAGCAAGATGGCATTCCATTACATGATTCACAAGTTTTTAATATTTACATCAGTACACAGTTGTATACAGCTTAATCCCAGCACTTGGGAGGCAGAGGGAGAGGCAAGTGAATTTCTGACTTCAAAGACAGCCTGGTCTACAAAGCAAGATCCAGAAAAGCTAAGTCTGTTACATAGAGAAACTCTGTCTCAAAAAAACAACCACACAACCACACACACACACACACACACACAGCATGTACACAAAAGAAAGAAAAACTTCTAAACGTTAATAATAATCTCAGTTGTGACTTGAGAGATACTAAGTCCTTATGATTCTATGGATTCTAAGTTTTAAACCATGTTTTCTATAATGTTACTATTCTAGTTGTGAAAAGTTCATTTTTATCTTTGCAAAAATGTTTTTAGTTGCAGCAATGAATTCTATCGAACATGTAAGAAATAGCACTCTACATGATTTATTCCAGAAGGCAGAAAAGGAAGGTGTCAAAACTAATTTTATGTGCTTATTATTACCTTGACAATAAAACCAAACAAGACAAATATAGGCCAATATTCTTCATGAAGCAGAGAAAAGTCTTCAACATGATACTAGCAGGTCCAGTTCAGTAATATATAAATGAAGCTAGGAATGGTGGCTTGCACTCCAAACACAGCACTTGGGGAGCTTGAGATATGAGGATTGCTGTGAGTTTGAGGCCAACCTGAGCTACATTGTGAATTCAAGATTAGGCTGGGCAGAGTGAAATGCTGAATTTAAAAAAAAGAAAAAAGAAATAAAAGCATGCAGTCAAAGTCAAGTTGGGAGCTATCTCTTAAGATTAATCAATATTTGGAAATCAATGAAAACTGCCATAAAAATAACAAGCTATTGGAGAAAGCTGAGTGAGCTTATCAGTCAATTAAAAAATATCTGTCAGATTGTAACTCTCGTTCATGATAAAAACCTCAGGATACTGGTAACAAAGTAACCTTCTTTAACTTGTTAAAGGATATTTAAAACCTAAAGCCTGGTGTTACCTAATGGGAAAACATTTTGAGTGCATTTCCCCTAAGAGCAGGAACAGTCAAGGGTATTTTTCACTCACAATTGTTATCTAGCAGTACACTGGAACTCCTACCCAGTATAATAAAACAAGAAAATTGATACAAACATATATATAACAAAGGAAGAAATAAAAACATCCTCATTTGCAAGGCAATATGATTACTGCATTTGAAAATCACAAGGAATCTATAAAATAACTTCTGTAATGAATAATTTAAGATCAACATATAAAAATTGATCTGTCCATACTGTGAGTCAATTAGACATTAAATTTAAAAAAAAATCACAGAATAGCTTTAAAACTATGAAATATCAGCTATCTGAAAACTATAAAATGCTGCTAAGAAGACACCAAAGGTTATGTTAACAAGCCTAAAGGTGTATAATATTCATAATGCAAGGACTCAACAGGTCTCCCAAACTGCTCTCTGGCTTTAACACAAATCACGTTACAATCTTTACTAGAATTGTTACAAAGACAAGATGACAAATGTTCAGATGGAAAGATACATGAAAAAGAAAAGCTAGAGAATTTTAAAAATAAAAACGAAGTTGTATATTCAAACTACTTGATTATAAATCTTATCTTGATACAGAAACAAAGCAATGTGGAATGAGCAAAGGAGACCAATCAGTGGAACCAAGGAAAAACCCAGAAATAAACCCACAGGATTACAGTAAGCTGATTTTTGACATAGGAACAAATGCAATTCAATAGAGAAAGAATAGTATTTTCAATAAATAGGGCTAAAAAACTAGACATCTCTAAGCAAAACAAACAAACAAAAAAACTCACCTGACTTAATATAAATAAAAATTACCTCAAAATTCATCCTATGCTAAATGCCAAATGTAAAACTAGAGAAAATTTTTGTAAACCCCAGATTATGCAGAGATATACTGAAATAAGTTTTACTTTTTAAAAACTAATAAACTGTGCCCAACAATATCTACAACCTTTGTTCTGAAAAATACACAGACTATAAAATAGTAAACAAGAAACTGAAACAATACACTTTTAAATCAATAGTCAAAGAAAAGCATAGAGAGAATGTATAATAATGAACCTGGCTAGGTATTGTGGTACATGCTTTTAAACTCAGCACTCAGGAGGCAAAGGCAGGCAAAGATCTGTAAACTTTGGGTTCAGTGAGATCCTATCTCAAAAGATAAGGTGAATTTCTAAAATGGTTTCATTTGCTGCAACAAGAAGCTTTTTGTATGTAGTACAAGTAATACACTTACCTTTAGGTATAAAGAAATTTTAGAATGCAGTTAAAAATAATGTTGGTCTAGTAAAGTAGTAGTAGTAGTAGGTTCTCCAATGCCCATAGCTTCGCTATCCCAGAGCAGTTAGTTGACTGTTTCTAATAGCAGGCATGATTTCCTTTGTGTTAATTGGGTCATAGCCCAATTAGATAGCTGTTGTTTACCACCCAGATATGAGTGCGAGTGCTGCATCTTTAAGGATATCCTACCATACTGGCTACTGTTGTGAATTGTAAGCATCACACTTAGACAGGACTCCCCTCCCTTGGCACCTTACATAGTACATACCTCCTGGCACTATGAAATTAGACTGCATAAAAGAAGTTTTCAAGTTAGTTATACCTTGAATCTCCCAACTCCTTTGTCCGAAGTGTGTGATGTCTTCAACAACAGGGACTTACCATCAATCTTTGAAAGGTAACCAAGGGAAAGAGCAATAGTCTATTTTGTTTTGAGATTTACCTGGACTCCTCTAACCAACATCTTGAACAGAGGTTTCCCATGCCTAATGCTAGGGCTTTTCTTATAGAGTTTATGGCTTTTGCTGGGAGCACTGTCAGGCCAGGTAGCATAACTTCACTTAAGATACACACACACACAGACACACACACTACATATACATAAGCACATATGCCCGCATATATATACATATACATACACATACATACACATACACAAATGCACTCATATATGGAGATACACAGACATACAATACATACACACATACATACACACAAATACAAACACATACACACAGGTAAATACATACACAGATAAACACACATACATATACACACAGACATAGAGGAAGAGAAAGAGAAGACTATATGTATTAGATAGATAGGTAAACAAATATTCAACTAATCATAGGGAGCCTAATCTCAACAGATAGCACAGTTCCTTCACCTAAGGCTCAGGGAATATCACAGAAGAGGGGAACAGAAAGACTGTAAGAACCAGAGGACCAAAAAGTCTGCTGTTTGAGATCGTCTCACAGAAATGACAGGAAAGCTACATCCATGATACTTCAACAACATGGCTGCTCAAGCAAAGCCTAAACTATAACAATACCAACAGACATGCTAAAACCGAAGGGGAAAATATCACAGGTCACACTCCTAGACAACAAACTGCAGGCAACTAATAAGTGCTGAGAGAGGAAGAATCAGTCTCTCTCAGAATGAACCCTTAATTAGCTATCCAATACAAAGTGGTCATCCCTGAAAGCACAACAAACAATATCAAACAACCTCAGCAGACTGTATAAGGGTGAGGGAGGGAGAAAGAGAAAATGAGGGTAGGGCATGGGAAGAGGTGGAGGGAAAAGGGAAGTGAAAGATTTTTTTAAGGTGGAAAAAGGTATTGAAGAAGACATCCCAACATCAACCTCCACACACAATCATATAGGTGAGCACATCTGCACACACACACACACACACACACACACACACACACGCACACACTTGTGCACACACTACGTACATTCATATACATAGTACACTCACACACACTTGTGCACACACTACGTACATTCATATACATAGTACACACAAAATGAAATTTTTATCTTTACTTATTTATTTTGGCATTTCAAGACAAGGTTTCTCTGTGTAGCCCTGACTGCCCTGTGATTCATTCTGTAGACCAGGCTGGGCCTGAACTCTACCTGCCTCTGCTTCCCAAGTGCTGGGATTAAAGACACATAGCACCACCCCACTCACAGAGAAAATTTTAAAAGGATAATTAAAATATATTCGATATCATGAGTTGTTTGGGAAATGGAAAATAAAAGTGCAGTAAGACCCCCCCGCTATGAATGAATCTATTACAATGACTAGAACAAAACTGAGAATATCAACTCTGTGAGGCCGCTAGGCAACTCTCCAATGCTGCAGGTTAGAATTCCAAAAGGTGCAGCCCATTTGAGGGAATAATTTAACAGTTCCTCATAAAGTTAAAAATTTACCATCAACCCTGTATTCTCACTTTGAAATTTTTGCTGCTGAAAAGTTAAAACATGTTAAAAAACAAAAACAAAACATAAAACCAACCCTATACACAAATGTCACAAACTACAAACCACCTTTCCTTCATTAAGTGGATGCAATACTATTTAGCAATAAAATAAACAATTTATTGATACACACAACACATTTCATAGACATTATGCTCATTCAAAGAACAGCTTCGGAAGATTAGAAACTGTTGATTCAGCTTGTATGGCATTCAAATGTAAAACTACTAGGAGAGTAAATCAGTGGTTGCAAGAATTAGTGGAGGGCAAGTTTCACTACAAAGGGCTAGCAAACTTCAGGAGTGATAGCTCAAGGCCTTTAATCCTAGCACTCCAGAGGCAGAGCAAAGTGGATCTCTGTAAATTGGAGGCTAGCCATATCTACACAGCAAGTTCCAGACCAGCCAGACCTACACTGTCTCAAAAAAGAAGGTAACTAGCAAAGGTGAATCTCAAGGAGCAATGGAACTGTTTTCTGATTGTGGTGATGGTTAAAAAAAAATCTACATAAAGAACTATGAAAGTATGGGGAGGGGAGGACCGGGAAAGGGGGAAAGCATTTGGAATGTAAACAAAGAATATAGAAAAAAAAACTGTGAAAGTACAGTTAATTTTATAATATACGAATAAAAATTTTATACTAAATTAATCATCTTTACTCCACCCACGTCCCACTCCAAACTTTTTATAAACTTTACTGTAAAAACTTGCAAATAAGCAAGAAAATAAAAAATAAAAAATAAAAAAAACAGGCAGTGGTGGCGTATGCCTTTAACCCCAGCACTTGGGAGGCAGAGGCAGGTGGATTTCTGAGTTTGAGGCCAGCCTTGTCTACAGAGTGAGTTCAAGGACAGCCAGGGCTACACAGAGAAACCATCTCAAAAAACAAAAACAACAAAAAACCCAACCCAACCCAAACCAAACCAAACCAAAAAGCAATAAAGTAGAAATAAAACTATGATACTCAGCTGTTTCACTTCTGAGCATATGCCCATAAAACTCCTTAAGCTCCCACAGAGCTATCTGCACCCAGATATTTATAGTTACTTTATTCACTATAGAAGGGAACTGAAACTAAGATAGTTGTTCATCACCAAATAAATGAACAGTGGGAATGTGAGATGAATACTATTCAACTCTAAATAAAAATGTATTCATAAAATTTGCAGAAAAATGGATAGACTTAGAATCTATGTTAAGCCAGATCACAGAATGCCAGGAAGGGGAGGAAAAACACATGTTCTCTCTCATACACATGTATATATGAAAACAAATGTACAAAAAGGTATAACAGGGAGAAAAGAGAGTAAGAAAAGGTAAATATTAGAAATAGGGACAAACTAAATGATGGTCACAAACATGAGTTAGGAAAGAGGGTATAAAAGTAATTGTTCTAGTTCTGTTGTGGATTTTTTTTCTTAATTTGAAGATGGATATGGGCAAGGGCAAACTTCTCATCATCCATATTTCCTACATCAGCAGGATTCATCCAATGGCTCTGCTCCAGTCAGCTAAAGACTGTATCTGATTCACAAGTTCTACATCCCACGCCTAAAATATAGCAGATATTCAGCAGTATTTATTATGCAAATGTGAGATCTAGGACCTCTAAATTCAAGAAAACACAAAAAATAAAGTTTATAAACAATGGATTGTGAAGTTGCTACAGAAAAGTTGGGGAGTGCTCAATCAAAACTATCTAAATGACACACAGACCCTGGCACTCGGAAGGTCAGCCTGGTATACAAAGTGAGTTCAAAACTTGTCTCAAAATAAAAAAATGAAAAACAAACAAACCAAATTCAACAGTCCCACTAGGTATGTAATGAAGAAAATGAAATCAATGTGCCAAAGCACATTATCATTGTAAGGAATCGTTCTCCAAAGACAACACAGAACAATCCCAAGTGTCTATCAACAGGTGAATGGGTAAGAAAACATTGCTCAGACACACGATGGTTGGAATATGAGTGGAGAAGGAGAATATACATGTGTATGTGTGTTGAAGAGTCCTGATCCTAGAGTCTGCATGCTAGGTAAGCACTTAATCTTTAAATAGAAAAAGATGCACTGTGCATGGCTCGAGCACACCTGTAATCCCAACACTTGGAAGGCTGAGTCAGAAGTATCCTGAGTTTGAGGTCAGCAAGGAAGAGGGGGAGACGGGAAGAGAAGTTGTTTCTCCTTTTATTTGAGACAAAACATGTTAAGCAAAATAAGACATGGTAAGAAAGACAAATACTGTATAATCTCACTTAAAAATGGAATGAAATGTAAAGTTAATAAAAGCAGAGAGTTAAAAAAGTGGTTACCAAGAACTAAAGGGAGCTGGGTGACACTGGTCAAAGGCTATATAAGTTCCCTGAGAGAAAACATAAGTCTAAGAAATCCTTTTTTCAATAAGATGACTAGTTAATTACTATGTATTATATTCCCAAAACAATAATAGAGTGGGGGATCAACTACAAAGAAATATGTGAAGTAATGAGTATGCTAGCTTAACTTACACCTTCTCTAATGAATATGTATTTGAAAGCATGTTAAGTACATAATAAGTGCAAATGTTTTACCAATTAAAATACTTTTAAAAGGAGAAAACCAATAGGTTCAAACAAGAATGTTAAAGCTTTTTATTCAAAGGAGACTGTAGTCAAAGTAAAACAAACAAACACAAAACAAAAAACATGACAAAGACAAATGATTTACCATGTCTACCCACAAGAACAAAGAGCTACAAATTAGTAAGACTAGAAACTTGACACAAACATGAATATAGGATAGCAACACAAAATTACAGAAAACTGCAATCACTGTTAGATTCATTAGCAATCAGAAATGCAAATTCAACCAACACTGAAATAACTCTTTAGACCAACTGTCAGATGGCAGTATTAAGAACAGTTAAGTCCTGCCAGCTCTTGGCAAAGACACGAGATGGTAACTCAGATATATCAACAAACTAGTGCAAACACTCTTAACCAGTTCATATTCAGCAAAATTTATTATATTTACACCCTATGAGAAGACCAATAAAGTCAACTAACTTGGATCCTTGGGGGATCCCAAGAGACTGAACCACCAACCAAAGAGCATATAAGAGCTGGACCTAAAGCCCCTCACACATACGTAGCAGATGTGCAGCTTGGTCTTAACGTGGGTCTCCCAACAACTAGAATAGAGGCTTACCCCGATTCTGTTGCTTGCATGTGGATCTTGCTCCCCTAAGTGGGTTGTCTTTTCTTGCCTCAGAGGGAGAAGATGGACTTAGTCCAGCAGTGACTTGAGATACCTACCAGGGTAGGTTAGTACAGGGGCAGGAAGAAGGCAGGACCTCCCCCTTCGAGGAAAGGCTATGTAAGGGAGAAACTGGGAGGAGGGGGAAGAGGCTGCAATCTAGATGTCAAGTGAATAATAAATTAATGGAAAAAATACCATTCCAGGATTTGCAAAGGATCCATGGCAAAGAATTCCCACTGCCAGTGTATTTGAGGTGGTGGGAGTTAGAATGAGCCTAGGTATTCATACCCTAGGTAAGAATGCTCACGCTATGAAGCGCTGAGCAGTAATTAGTACTAGATGTATTCGTAGCAATATGGCCATATCCTTACAACACCATGTTGAGCAGAAGGAAAAAAAAAATAGTAAAAAAAAAAAAAAAGACATTATAAAAATTACCTCTTAATCCTCTTAATAACCCTATAATTTTATTTTCATTTTTATAGGTCACGAAATAAAAATTACTAATTTTACTATGGTCATTCATCTAATAACGTACAGGATAAGAATAAAATAAGGTGCATACCTTAGTACCCCAAGTTAAAACATACAAAGTGATGCGCTATACACTTAAGATTCCTTTGACTGAGGCAGGTGATGTGGCTCGGTGGGTAAGGGCACTTGCTCTCTAAGCCTAATACCTGAGTTCAACCCCCAGGACCCACATAGCGGGAGGAGAGCAGATCCTCTGACATCCACATGTGATACATTACATGGTCCTGAATTAATTTATTGTTTTAATTTATACCTCAGTCCCTCTCTCTCACTAGAACCCCAACTACCCTATTAAACTCCTCCCAACTCCCAAGCTGCTTTCCACATTAGGCTGAGTCTATGTCTGTCATACCCAAGCTGAAATGCCATTTCTTAAGAGAAACTTCCCCTGGTAACAGCCCGGATGACACTTCACCTTTACATATGTAACCCTTGTAGTAAAAATGCTTCTCTAATTAGACTATAAACACCAAGAAAACAAGAATGTTTCTGTTAGTCATTATTTCAGACTTCAATCTTAACACAGCTTAGCTGTATCAATAAATCTGAGGGTCACTGAACATTGTTTATCTTTAAATTGTTTAATATGTTATTATCGGTTCCCACAAAAAAAGCCTTAGTTCTACCAACTTTGCTTTTTCTTGAGTTGATAACTATTCATTTCAGAAATATTACAATCAACAATACTCTTAAAAATCTCCCATCGCTCCAAACTAAATAGAAGCATGCTTTCAAAGTAGTCAGAATGTATGCAACTGATGACTATACCAATTTCATAATCTAAGAAATCACCTATAATCTAAGAAGTCACCTGTAAAACAAATTAATTAGTCAAAATTTTCCTGTAGTAGTGTATTAAAGTAACATTTTCTCAACCAAAAAGGAAGATAAAAAATGCTACATATCCAAACAGCTTAAGTAGAGCTTAAATATTTTATAAACTTCTGAAAGTTAACATTTGCTATACTATTTCACCACCAGGTGGCAGATACATACAACTTTCTAGAAATGTTATCAGAAAGAATTTTAGGAAAAGCTAAATAATTCCAAGCGTTTTTTGAAACTGAACTGGTTAACCAACCATGGGCTAGATACAACTGCCTCTGAAAATATTACACTCTCATTTAACTGTAGATAAAAAAAAAGTCTCCAGACATGCGAGCACACAGTTATCTTTAAAGAGAACATAGCAAATACAAGTAGTTATCTACAGTTGGTCATTCAAATCCTCAGAAGTACAAGAGAACTTTGAATCCAAAAGTGAAGAAAGCAAAAGATGAAAACAGAAGAGCTAGAAAAAGCCAGAGGATGAGAAAATAGAAGAATCATCAGAGAGAAGAATCATCTACCAAGGCAAAATGCTGTGACAAACTGAAACTTTACTCTGTGTTCAGAGAAATACTCTCATTAATAAAATTCTTAATTCTTAAGCAATCTGTTAATTAACACAATGATTCAAATTTTCCAATAAAATGATTCTGAAATTGTATTACTAAATTTCTGGGTGAAATATACTATCTTGGGATTCCTTATTTAGTTCAAAATCCTACTGAAAACACTACTTGAAAATATATCTTTAAATCCAAAAACATTAATGTCCCTGGCCACCCCACACTCCATAGCAGTGATTCTCAACCTTCCTAATACAGTTACTCAGTTTTGGTGAGCCCCCCAACCATAAAATTATTTTCATTGGTACTCCATAACTACAATTTTGCTACTGTTATAAATAGTAATATAATATCTGTGTTTCTGATGGCCTTAGGAGACTCTGAAAGGGCTGTTCAACCCCTGAAGGAGCTGCAGCCCACAGGTCAAGAGCTGATGCTCTACAGCCAACTGCTACATAACTTCCTCATTAATGCTTCTTTCCCAGTATTCTTCACAAAACTTTCCTCAGCTACATTTAGAAATTGTCACTCAACCTTTGCCAAAGCCCAAGTTGGCTTGAGTTTTTAAAGGTTTGACCCCATACATAATTCAGAAGGGGGAACAAAATCCTCAATTTAGCACATTTTTCCCACAAGACTGTTGCATTATGATTTAATCTAATTGCACACACAAAAAAAACCCTGAAACCACAACTCCTCCAGATTTCTAAGAGAAAGGGTATGCATGTCTTCATATTCAACTGTGCACCAAACAGTGACACACAAATTTAAAATTTAGCAGAATTTACAGGTGCACTATCTAACTACTAAATACAATGTTCGGACCTCTCACAAGTTCTAGGAGAGGCGCATCCAAGTGAGAGGAGCCAGAATTTATTATTCAAGATAAAGCTGCTTCTGATATAAACAGAGAAGAAAATGCAAGCTCAACTCAACTTGTTAAAAACAAGTGCAACAATTATATTCAAAAAGGAAAAACACATGCTAGTCACAGCGACCAAAGATGCTATAGCAAAATGGAAAATTAATGACTAAGACAAATGAGAAGGGACCAGAAAGCAAAGCATGGGAAGAAAATTCGGTCATAATACTGGCTTGTTCCACACTCCTGAAATGAAAAGCAATCAACTACTGAGGTCTCCCCAAGAACAGGTTCCCTCCTGAGTTATTCACATACCCTGACTTCAGAACACTCTCACATTTTTCTCTGATAAAGATACTCAAAAAGGGGTGTGGTAGGAAAAAATTCAAACAGCTACAAGAAATTCTTAATACTTATGCACTCTATGTTCCATTATTCTATATAGTCCAAGGTCCCCAACAGTACTAGAAGCTGCCAAATCTTTCATTCCTTCCACTAATACAAACTATTTTGATATACTAAAAGGTCTCAACCACTTATCTGAATGAACAAGAACAAAAGTTCTTGCTTCCTAACAACTTCCTGAATATTTTATTATCGTTTCCTCTCAGGAAATTTATTCACTCTTTGTAGCTCCAACACTAACAGTTGACTTCTGAAGGGAAACTAACATTAACAATGTTTATAAAAGAGATTACCTCCACTAACAGTTTTTTAACTGCACATATGAACAAAAAATACAAATTAAAACTACACATGAGAAGCTAGGCCTGTAGCTGAGTTACTCCTGTGCTTGCCTAACAAGAATGTAGCACTAGATTAAGCCCAGCACCATATAAACAGGTGTGGTGGGGAACACCCATGATCTCAGGATGATGAGGTGAAGGAGCAAGTGAAGATCTCCCTTCTTCTACCTTAGAAGTTCCAGAACTAATAGCAAGTTGAAAAGAGGATGAGATTTACAAAATGAAATGAGCAGCGTGTGTTACACACACACACACACACACTCACGCACATGTCAACATCAAATCTAAACCTCATAAATTTTACAACAAATGTACAGAACACAAAACAAAGGGAGACACTTAAACTACAATTTTTCTCTAATAAAATAAATAAATAAAAACATTGATATATTTGTTAAAATCTACACCTCTACTATGCCTGCATTTCAATATCTCACTGAAAAGCCCTAAAAGATTTATGAGTAAACTTGGGCAATTTTACTCATTAACAAGAAATATACTGGATTATTTTTCAGGAGAAAAATATGTATAAAAATTATCTTGTAGAATATAACTGCAGGATCTCTTGGGGGGGAAAAGCCATAATATTTACTCCAAAGTTGATGAACTCAGATCTACTGTATGACATAACAGTTACGATGCATGTCAACGTTTCACTGTAAAACCTCTGTTCTTTGGAGCAAAGGGTAACACACTAAATAGCCAGTAACAATAATAGCTTAAAGCAAGTTGGTTAGGGCACTCTACCATAGAATTTCTGAGATTAAAAAAGAACTGTTTGCCTTCTTAGAATAGAGGAAGCAGCTTTAACACAAATAGGACAAGAGCTACTGCACTCTGGAAATCAAAGGAACTTTAGGAGGGAAAAAAACTACACAGTTTAGTACTTGTAATTCTGGCCTGTTTTTAAATCCTTGCTAGTTATTTACTGGGGATATAAGCACAAAATAAATGACTTATTACATATAACACACACTTTAAAAAAAAAGAAAAGGATAATGTCTTAGATAGCCCTGAGTGGCCTAGAACTCACTGTGTACACACCAGGCGGGCCTCAGACTTGTGGCAACTGTTCTCTGCTTCTCAAGTGCTTGGATTACTGATGAAAGCCACCACCCTGGCTGGCTATATTAACACTCTTCGAAAGTCCCTGGCACATAGTACTTTACACATGCGAAACAAAACACAAAAAGGTTAACCAAATAGCCTAAGATCTCCCTTCTTCTACCTTAGAACTTCCAGAACTAATAGCAAGTTGAAAAAAGGATGAGATTTGCAAAATGAATGAGGAAACTATAACCAATTGTACGGTAATGCAAAGAAACACAGGATAAATACAGTTAGTAGTTGCCCGTGCCACTGCGTAGTAATCTACTATACCTAAACCTTTTTTTTTTTTTTTTTTTTGTTTGTTTTTTTTTTTATTCGATATAATTTATTTACATTTCAAATGATTTCCCCTTTTCTAGCCCCCCCACTCCCCGAAAGTCCCGCAAGCCCCCTTCTCTTCCCCTGTCCTCCCACCCACCCCTTCCCACTTCCCCGTTCTGGTTTTGCTGAATACTGTTTCACTGAGTCTTTCCAGAACCAGGGGCCACTCCTCCTTTCTTCTTGTACCTCATTTGATGTGTGGATTATGTTTTGGGTATTTCAGTTTTCTAGGTTAATATCCACTTATTAGTGAGTGCATACCATGATTCACCTTTTGAGTCTGGGTTACCTCACTTAGTATGATATTCTCTAGCTCCATCCATTTGCCTAAGAATTTCATGAATTCATTGTTTCTAATGGCTGAATAGTACTCCATTGTGTAGATATACCACATTTTTTGCATCCACTCTTCTGTTGAGGGATACCTGGGTTCTTTCCAGCATCTGGCAATTACAAATAGGGCTGCTATGAACATAGTAGAACATGTATCCTTATTACATGGTGGGGAGTCTTCTGGGTATATGCCCAGGAGTGGTATAGCAGGATCTTCTGGAAGTAAGGTGCCCAGTTTTCGGAGGCTGTGATAAGAACCACTTCTTATCACAGCCTACAGGACTTGCTCAAATTCTACCATCCCAGAAAGTTTACTTTGACTTACCCTGTCAAGAAGAAGTGTCTACTTTTAATTCCCAAAGCACTCTATGCTCTTTTGCAATACCCATCACTTTCTACACAGCATTCTAATTATTTTTACACACACTATATATCCTTTATTAAGTTAGCACTAATTTCTCTCATCACCTAGCAGTGCCTTAAACAGTAGCTACTCGATAAGTGCTTATTCAATCAATAAACGAATCCGGAGAGTATTTCCTATTAGAGAAGCAAAATAGTTTTTACTAAACACGGATAAATAGTCTGAACTTTTCCCTCTGAGAAAACAAACTATTTGAAGTTGCCGAGGGCCATATTTTAAATCAGGGCAAGTCACTCAGCTAGGCAGAGGTCTTTCACATAAGTGTCCTAGTACCTACTTGCTCATGTTCTCTGAACAAGTCTTTATACTGCCAACATTGAGGAGAGCAAAGAGCATAACTGGTAGTTTGTATGTGTGGTTTTTTTTAATGCAGCCAATTAAAATGAAGTTATGACAGACTGAAAATGTGACTCTACATTTCTCTGCTGATGTAAGAGACTAGCTATCGTGGATCCTCCCAAGTTTTCCTCTTTCTTAATCCTTACAAAAATAGTTTCCACACTTCCGATAGCTGAGTTCTTTCCCAGATACGACCTTCCATCTTACAACATGATCTGAAGAGGGAACAAAGAGCTAATAAAACACAGTTGCTCTATAAAACAAAGTATGATCCCTCTAAATCCTAGGAAAACTATAAAAGAGGAGAAAGTAGCAGCCAAACTCACAGAAAAATAAGTGTGAGACTGGCCTTCCTTGTAAGGCGGAAATAACAGTTATCAGAAAAGAAGGACTGCTTTGGAACTTAACAAGAACGTGTTAAGGTACCAGGAGTTAGAAATATATAACAAGAAACGATCAAAGAACTTATCCTTTGCAATCTGTAAGATCCTAAGGAAGGGACTGAAAGGATGTTCTTGGATGAACGAGATAAACAGCCTCTGATAATTATATATACATTCCACAACAGGCCAGTACCAGTAGATAAAATTGACTTGGAAAATTTCTTAGCTGTTGACATGACATAGTCTGATATAAAAGAAATCCACAGACTCAATGTTCATGTAATTTACACTGAGAAGCTCACACCCCTGTCAGTTAAATGGAAATAAATTATCAATATGTATTCTGAACAGCTTCCCCAACTCAATCTGCTCGTACATCCTGAAGAACTGAAAACTGCATACCTTTCTAATGAGTATTAACTGTTTTAATTTTATAAACCTGGTGCTTGGGAAAATATACACCTTATTTGGCATCTTATCCTGCCATGTACTGATAGTAATTCTTACATTACACAAGTTCCTTAAGAACAAAATCATGCCTTATATGATTCAGTATATGCTACAGCACACTAGTCAGCAAACCAAAAGCAAAACAAAACACATACTACCATTTATTCCTTGCCATTTCCCCAATAATGGCTGTTTGCTAGGAAGCTGTTTGCTGGGTTTATTGTATATTATACTTACCAACCTCTTTGTATTATCTAAAGAATAATTAAGCCAAGCAATTCACGGGAACTTAAATAGCTGGTCTTGAACATAAACCTGACTGTTCTATAAAGGCAGAAAGATGAGTCAAATGCTTCTCCTATGACTGTAATTTTGACATAGTCTTTCATTTAAAACAAAATGCTGAAGGCTGTGAATGGGAGTGTAGCTCAGAGGTAGAGGCTTGCCTAGCAAACATAAGACTCTGGGTTCAATCTCCAGCTCTGGGAAAAAAAAAATGTCTTTGTAAACAAAATGTTTCGGAAGACATGTCAGTCAATGTGGTAGACCCTGAGAATAACAAAGATTTAAAAAAAAAAAAAAAAGTTATGGCTGCTACTTAGAATGGCATGTGCAACTAACTTCTCCATCTGGCTTCTCACCCCAGTCACATCAGCTGTATTTCAAATGTCTGCAAAGTGATATGGGCACTGACAAGCAGAAGAAAGAAGGTGAGATGTGTTGGGAGAGCTGTGGGACCATGTGATGATACTAATTCAAACATGACAATAAAATGCTATCTGCCCAAACCATTAACTGGTTCCAAAAACTAAATAAGATGAGAGTGTCCTCGCACAGCAAGAACTCATTTTATTGTACTTAATATTGGATCACAGTTATTTTTTGACAGTCCATAGGAGCACAGAAATTGGACTGGCTAGGGGAATAGATCTAAATGGAGTGAGAAACAAAAGGATTTCATAATCTTAAAATGAACGAACTAGATAACAGCCTACGAATAACTAGAAACTGGTTACAAACGACCTTGCCTTCTAAACACAACACAGTCTAAAAGTGAACTGCCCCAGGTAAGGTTCTGGTTGTATTTACAATGTATCTTAAACAAACGAGAGCTGTTAACCTTATCTGTTTAAACAAGAATTGAATCCTCAAATGAATAAAATCTTCAGTGTAAATAAGGTACTTAATTAAAGAAAAGGCTTAGTAGGCTGCAGGGACAGATTTGTTGACATGGTGAATTAAACAATATTATAGGAAGGGGTATCCTCCATTTGCTATTTTCTATCATTAGTCTACAAAATTCAAGTCAATCAACAGTAGTTAATGTTGATGCATAAGTATAATTAGCACATTAAAGACTGCTTAAAGAGGTTTAAGTGAGCTAAATTAATGAGTGTATATGGTATATATACATACATATGTGAGCTTGTCCTGGGATGCCAAAGGAGGATGTCAACTGTCCTGTTCTATCAATCTCTGCCTAATTTCCCTGATTATCTTGAGTCTCTCACTAAATCTGAAGCTAGACTGGTGGTCAGCAAGATCCAATGATCCTCCTGCCTCCATTCTCCCATATTGGTTACATGCACCCACTTTTTCTTATTTAATGTGAATGCTATGAATCCAAACTCAGGCATTTGCATTTGAACAACAAGCTCTTACCCTGAGCACAATTTTGACAAGATCAAAACACAGGGAGAAGACCTGATAGAAAGAAGGGTAAACACCTAAACTGAGGCTTAGGACCTCAAAGTACTGTGTCTATGAAGTAAAGGTAAACCTAAAGTACGCCAGGTCATAGGATTTGAAGCCCAATTTTAAATTATCTCAGTCCCTGAACAAACTGAAATGATCTGAAATTGTTAGCTCCTCTAGCATAACCATTTACCAAAGCCAGGGAGAATGACAATCTGATGACCTCTATAATTGTTTGTATTCAATACTTTCCATTCGCTCACAAACAAACATGAAATGACAAAACAATCACAAAAATCACAAATTATAAAAACATGCTCACCACCCACCTGTAGAGACACATAAGAGAAAGGATGGAAGTAATAAAACTACAAGCAGAAACTTGGAAACGATAAGACATAATAGAATTCTAGAAATGAAAACACAAAAAATAAATTTAAAAACTCAACAAATGGAAGTGTTGCCTCTGATAAGAACACTAAAGTCTTAAGAAACTGTTGTTCTCATCCTAACAACTTATGATACAAAACTAAAGCTGTTCTGAACTTGTGAGAAATGACAGTACAAAAAAAACAGAAATGAATTAATTCCAAGGAGACAGAATATTTGAAGAAATCTACCAGTAACTTTCCACAGCTGATAAAAGTGGTCATCTCAGAGCTTCCAGAAGCCCAGCAATACATAAATGTAACTAGGCATCTCAGAGTGAAATTTCTGGCAGTCACATTAAAGGGCAAATCCTAAGGGAGGCTGACAGAGAGAGGCTAACTTCTCAACAGAAAGATGAAGTCCAGCAGACAACAAAATGACATACTTTAATGACTGAAGGAAAAAAACAACAGAAAGCACAACCATCCAATCTCTAACAATATACAATTAAATTACAGAATTAAATTATAATACAAATATTTTAAGACCGACAGAAGCTAAGAGACTCCATCTCCAGCAGACCTAACTAGATACTACAAGATATTCTCCAGGAAATAATCCCAGAGAGAAGCTCAGACATGCAAGAAAAGAGAGAGAGAGAGAAAGAGAGAGAGAGAAAAGTATGAGTAAATCTAAATAAATGATGACTTATTTAATAATAGTGATGTCTTATGAAATGCAATATAAAAAACTAAAGAATACAAAATAACAAAAATTAAAAGGGAAGTGCAAATTATTATAAAGAGTTTTCACTGTCTAAGAAATTATGTTCAGTACGAGTTAAAGATGATTTTGGAACCACTGAAATAAATTGTAAAAGAGTAACAACTGGAAGTTACAAGGGAGAAAAATGGCTAAGTAAAAATAATCAAGAAGGAAGAGGAAGAGAAGGGGAGGAGGAGGAGGAGAAGGAAGAAGAGGAGGAGGGGGGAGGGAAAAAGAGGGGAGGAGAAGGGGAGAGGGAGGCATACACACATGCATGCATACACACAAATAACTTTTACAAAAGGAAGAAGATCCAGGAAGAATAGGCAATGAGCAGGGTTAAGTAAATAATGAAAGACTAAAAAATAAAAAAATAAAAACACATTTAATGACAGACTATACAGCAAAATCAAGCCCATACGAAATTTGAAAACAAATATATCTATTTAACACTAAAACAGAGCTGAGAGGAGCTGGAAAGATGGCTGCCTCAGCAGTTAAGAGTACTTGCTGCTCTTGGAGAGGACAAGGGTTCCATTCTCAGCATCTGCATAGTGATTCACAACTACCTGTAACTTCAGTTAGAATTCAGCATCCTCTTCTGGTCTCTGTAGGCGTTAAGTATGCATATAGTACACTTACATGCATGTAGATAAAACACTCATACACATAAAATAAAAATAAATCTTATTTTAAAAAAAAACACCTGACAAAACTAGATTAATAACTTCCTAATGATGTATTTACTCACTAGAGAGACAATTATAAATTTGTATGCAGTTAGCAATATAGTCTCCAAAAATAAAAAGCAAAAGCTGACACAATAAAAGGAGAAATAAAGAACCATAGAAAATCGGGGATAAGGGGGGAGTACACTTTACTTTTGGAACTCAAGAAAGAAATTAAAGAACAAGCAATGAAGGAAGAAAACTTTTTCTACCTTAAAATAGGTTCACAAATGCAAAAGAAAAATATACTAAATACTGAGAAGCCACACTATATATCCACTTTAAGTAGAAATAATAATTTAACAGAGAGAGAGAGAGAGAGAGAGAGAGAAGGGGAGAGAGGGAAAGAGAGAGAAGACGAGAGAGAGAGAGAGAGAGAGCATGCAAGAACAAACAAAAGTGAGAGTGCCAAGTGAACCAGCAGTTTTCCCTATTATTCAGGAGGACACAGATAAGGCTGAACTCCAGGTATTAAAAATAGCCGCCAGCACTATCTCCAACTTCTTTTCCCACATACGTAACAGGTCAAATTTTAAAGATTATTGCTATGGTTTCACAGAATAGCTACCTATCCATTACATAACAAATGATATACATTTATAATAAAAATAAACTTTTCAAGAATGATTACAGGCATGTGTAAACGTTTGGCTTTGCAGCAGGACACTGTCATCTATAAAACTCACACTTCAGAAACACTAATATAACAACAAAAATAATCTCATCAACAACAAAAATTTTATAATGTTTAAAGAAAGTGTACGATTTTTGTTTTAAACCTAATTTATAGTTATCCTAGGTCACAAGAAGGCCACAGGGTGGATAGGCCTGTGTCACCACATGCCTGTAAACCCAGCACAGGGAACACTGAGGCAGAAGGAATGCTAGGTTCAAGCCTTGTCTGGGCTACAAAGTGAATCCCAGGCCAGACTGAGATGCTGTCTCAAGAAAAAGGAAAGAAAAGAGAAGAAATTAGTTTGCTGCTTAATAGTATTTTGCTGCTTTTGCCTTTATTGTCCATCTCACTCTCAGCTTAGATTGAGAAACCAGCAGACCACCCAAGACTAAACAAATGCTTATCCTCCTCATCACAAAAGCACTCACTTAACAGCCTAATCATACGATGCCATCAGATAAAAACATAAACCAAGCTACATCAGTGTTATCTAACTTGCATGTCTTTTTAGCTAGCCTCTCAATCTAGTACAGAACAACAAAATAACAGGAATAACAGTTTATGTCTAATGGGTAAGATAACCAGGCTCTGTTCTAAACATGGATACATATCAACTCATTGTTTACCACAGCACCGACAGGGTGGGTGGTAAATTGTTATAATTGTAATTTAAAGTAAAGAATTTACTAGTATAGTCCTTGTAAACCATCTCTCTTTTTGCCTAGCACTCAAACTTTGGGACCAAGAATGTGACTACAGAGTTTACAAAAAGAACCAACATTATTTTAGCACTATTCCATTTATTTATACAGGTATTTCTCAAAAAAAACAAAAAACAAAAAACAAAACAACAACAACAACAAAAACCTACCTGTAGGTGAAATAAAACTTCACGTGTTACACTGTTCTTATTCTAGGTACTCTCGTTGCTTTGGTACCAGTATCTCTGCAAACATAGCCTGTTTTCCTTTCCTTGTAAACCCAACTACAGGTGACTTCCTAAATGTTCACTCCAGGTTGGATTTTGTTGCTGTTGTTATTTTCCCCATTTCTAAGCAGATCTATTCTCAGGACATGAACTAAGATCATCTTTATCTAATACTCCTGAACCTACATGCCCATCCCATACCTCTCACCAGATCTCCAATTCTGCAATACAGTTACACATTGAACTGGCTAAATTTTAGGTTCAACGTGTCCTTAGGTTCAACGTGACATTATGCCCTGCCCCTCTGTATTAGTTCATTTAGTTTCATGGTAATGAAATACCTGAAACTGGGTGACTTATAAAGAAAGGTTTATTTAGCTAAGAAGTGCTGACTGTAGCAAAAACCCTTTTACTACATCACATCATGGTGGGTGACAACACTAAGAACCTAAAATGTAACAAACATACATACAGCAGCAGCATTAAACTCAAAAGAGGGAAAGAAAAATGTGAAAACAAAAAAACAAAAAACAGAAACTAGACAAGTCTCAGAAGCAATATAAATCATCAATTAAAATCTGAGAAGGTGCTAATTCTATTAGTAAATGCAAAAACAGGGGTTGGGGAGATAGTAGATGGGTAAAGCCCTCCTGAGCTGTGCAAGAATGCAGGTCTGACTTTAAATCCTTAAAACCAACAGAAAGCCAGTAGGCGCAGTAATGAACATCTATAATCCCAGTGCTCCTAAGGCTAGACGGAAAACAAGAAACAGAAGAACCTCAAAAAGCTTGCAGGCCATCCTGCCTGGCATACATAGCTGCAAACAACAAAAGCATCCTGCACCAGGCAAGCCAGAAAAGACCAACACCTAAGGCTGTTCTCTGACATCCAAACAAGTACCACAGCATATGTGTGGCAGCATTCACAGACATCATATAAAATAAACATACATAGAGACACTTCTGTTTTCATCTGTCAAGTTGGTAAAAAATTATGAAGTCTGGACATGAATCATTTATGGGCAAGGATGTGGAGAAACAGACATTCTCATTTGTTGCTAAGAATCATCTTTTAAGCAAATTATTTGCAAATAACTACCAAAAATTAATACATAGATACACACATATACATAATCAAAGGTGATTTTCAAATAATATAAAAGTCCTATCTTATAGTTTCACAATTATTTGATAATACACAAATTATCAAATACACATACACATTTATAAAAAAGTAGGCTCACTATATCATTTATTAACAATCAAAAATGTGGGGTATCAGAAGACAACGAGTTAAATAGACTATATCAACAAAATACCATATGGCTATCAAACAACTATGATACAATTTACATGCACTTATGTAAAAAGAGGTTCTAAAACTGACACAATCTTAAGTATCTCTCTCCAAAGTGTATGACTCAAAGGTATGTGTTTGCAATGAGTCAAAATTATTTAAACCTTTAGCTCTGGAAGAACTGTCTGACTGAATAACTAATAATTCTTGCTGACCTAGGTAGTGGTGGCACATATCTTTAACCCTAGCACTTGCGAGGCAGAGGCATGTGGATCTCTAAGTTTTAGGCCAGAGTGAGTTACAGAGTGTGTTCCAGCTCAGCCATAAAATCATTTAAAGGTTACTTCTAATGGTATTTTAAAAAATAAAAGCTAAAACTTATAACCTTACATGAAGACTGCCCAGATGCTAACTCCTTATGATGAATTATTCAAAAACTGATTTCATTACAACAAAACCTATAAACTAGACATGGTAGTTCATGTATGGCCATAATTCTAGCACTCAGGAGCCCAGCACAGGAGATCACAAGCTTAAGGCCAGTCTAGGCTAAATAAAATAAAGAGACCTTGTCTCAAAAATTAAAATATAAAACCACATCTTTAGAAAAAGCAGCAAAACCTGCTCATTCAAGCAATATTATTTCTGGTACTACTATAACTTAAAATGTTTCATACTTAACACTGAATTTCTGTTTCATGAACCCAGCCCTGAAGCTATTTTTACACATACAAAATGAAATCACATATAATCATTTATAAGCAATGAAAAGATTGTTCCAATCATACTTTACTTTAAACTAGGAAAAGATATAAAATTAAGTCTTAGAGAATGACAAAAGGTTAATTTTCACATCAAAACCAGAAACCACCAGTCTTCGAATACAAAAACTAACTACATAAAAGTCATTTAGCTGAGATGAAGTCACTGCTCGATTTTATACTGCAAAGAGTAGAAGTACACAGTAGAAGGACTCTTTAGATTATCTATTAACCTGCTCTATCCTAATAAATTAACCTAGCATACAAAACAAAGTCTATGGTATCTGCAACTAAAATTTTAAAAATTTAGTATGAAATACCCACAATTAAAGGTAAAAACATTTTAGACAAGTTGTAAATGTCAATGGTTTTTGTTGTTTGTATGTGGTAAGTAGGGGGTTAACTCAAGGCCTTCAGCTACATCCCAGCAGTGGGATAGTTCAAGTGCTTAATGCTACCTACCAGTAGTGGTCTACAATGAATGGAACTATTACTTAATTTCTTGTCCTGATTCCATAATAAAATACCCTGACAAAACAACTTACTGGAGAAAGGATTTATTTTGACTCACAGTTCAAAGGTACAGTCCATCATGACAGAGAATTCAAGTGGTAAGGTTTTAGTGCTGCTGCTCATAACATTCCAGCCCTATTCTCCCCCTGCTCAGTCATTGGCTGATCAGCTTTTATTGACAAATCAGGGAATAAATGGGGAGCAATATTTACACAACATGGACACTCTTAAAATAAAAGTATTATAATGCCATGTCCAATTGCAACAAGACATAGAAATCAGCAGAGGCAGAGAAACCAGCATTTGAATAATACAAGGGTAATCTTTACACAGTGTACAATAACATTACTCTTACATTCAATGCAGATAGAAGAGACTGGTACACTGCCTCAAACACTTTGACTGTTCTATAAGTAATACTTTTATTGGCCACTACAAGCATCATAATCATTTCCCAAAATACACAGACATCTCAAATAACAGTTATGAGAAAATCTGTGTGCACCAATAGGAAAGATCTCCAGTAGTAGGATTTAAAACATACATGTTAGAAACATACATGTTAGAAACAATCAATTGTATAATTCTGCTTAGTGTAAAAAAGAGAACTATATTCACATACAGGAAAGAAAATATTTAAAAATGCTACTCATGGGTTAAAAATGAGATTAATAACATTTACAATTCTATACAGTTAACTGCAAACTAACATGAATTTTTAAAATAAGTTTTAAAAATAAAATGGTTTAAAGATAATGTAGCAAAAAAAGAAACACATATTTAGGGAAAACATTTAAAGTTATACATAACTCACAGTCACGATGTAAAAGAATGAGCTATATAGTAGACAGCAACTACAAAGCAATGATTTTATACTAGCAAGTCTGAGTTTTCTTGGTCTCATAAACGAATGTTTTTAATGAAAATACTCTTTCTTGTAAATTAATTCAAAAGTTGACCTCCATTTTACAATCATATTTCACTTGATGGTTTTCACAATTAAATCAAACTCAGCTCACCAGCTCTCTGACTGACACAACATCTCTAGGCAGTGCCCTCCTGATATGGGTGCACTGTCGTATTGTATTCATACCCATCAAATGGAAATCACTTATCAAAGTATCTGGGGGAAAAGATTTACACAGAGCCTTCATAAAAGAGATGTATTGATGTAACCCCCAATATGTTTCTTGATGTACAGAAAATATAAAAGGCAAAACTAACAATAATCAATTGAGACAAATGAAAAACTATGCTTTCAAATAATAAACTTGAGGGAGAGGGGACTAAAAAGATGGCTCTGCAGTGAAGAGCATGTACTGCTCTCCTGTAGGACCCAATTTGATTCCCAGCACCTACACTGAGCAGCTCACAACTGCCTATTAGTCCAGTTGTAGGGAATCCAATGCATTCTTCTGTCCTCTACACATATTCTCCCTCCCCCCTCACAAATACACACACACAATCTTAAAAAGTAAAACCAAAGCTAAACAAGAAATATTAAAACTATTCTACACAAATATAATGGAGTTTATAAGCACCTTTACATCTCATTTTCCTGGCAATCCAGTTAGGTAGGAAAGATACTGTTCTTGCCTGCCTGTGTCCCCCCAATTTATAGATATACGTGTAGTTGTAGAACAATGAGTCAAACTCTCAATTCCTTGCCTTCACATGAAAGTCCTTTCTTCATCCCACATGATATATTAATTTTCAGACAATTTGCTAAGGAGCGCATTTCTTATCTCTTATGTGCATTCACCCCAAAAATATATGACTTCTTTTCTATACAACTCAGGAAAAGTCAATTATCCTTCCACAAATGACAAAGCTGGCAAATATTATAATGGTATCTAGGAGAATGATCCAGTTCTCATAAAGGGCAAGAAAATCCGTGAAGAGTGGCTGAAGAGGGATAGGGAAAGAATGGAACTGTCACACATGCATATCCTACACAAGAATCTGTCACCAAACACATAAAGGAATCATGTTCTTTGGCCCAGCAGTTCAAAAATAGCTAGACACAACTCAACAAACATTTACCGGTTATCTAGTATCCTAGTTGTTTCTATTACTGTGATAAGTACCATGACCAAAAGCAACTTGAGAGAAAAGGATTAATTTCATCTTACAATTTCCAGGTCATAATCTATCACTTAGGAAAGTCAGGGAATGAACTCAAAGCAGGAACCTGGAGTCAGGAACTGAAGCCTATGGAGGCATGCTGCTTACTGGCTTGCTCCTCATGGCTTGCTCAGACACCCTTCTTATATGAGAAAATGCCACACACTCACAAACACAGACACACTCAGACACACACACACACACACACAGACACACACCCGCTTGTCTACAGGCCAATCTAATGGAAGCATTTTTCTCAACTGAGGTTTTTGTCTTTCCAGATGACTCTAGCTTATGTCAAGTTAACAACACACTAACCAGCACAAGTAGTCTAATCAATGCTTAAGATATAGCCCAGATATAAAGATAAGTAAGTCAAGTACCAATCCTCCAGAGGTTAAGACTATCAAAGGTGACAAGAAAATAAGTAATATAAAATGAAAAGTGTTTTAAAAGCTACAGGAACAAGGAGAACAGCAACCATTAACTCTCTGGGGGAGAAGTCAATAGTAAAAAGTTTCCGATAAGATAGGAGTTAAAGAAGTAGGATGTAGCTTTAACAGGAAGAAAAGAACAGCAAGTGCAAAAGCCTGAAGGCAGAAAGCTCTGCAATTAATCTGAAGTGGGAGAACAAAGGGTACACATAAGAGTGATGAGAGGAATCCGATTTAAACTGGGATTGGTGGGGAGTGTTAAAGAACACACAGGATCTCACAATCTCCATCCCAAGGACTTTTAGAACAAGAAACTATGAAATACTCATTAATAAGACGTTTTAAGTGGGAGTTCCGCCCTTAGAAATATTGTTTAGAAAGATTACTCCAATAGGAGGATACATTTAGAGGGTAACAGGTGAGGCAAATTGTTCCACACCTATTGCTAGTTCAGGTGTGGATAAAGATGAAAAGGTACAGACAGAAGAAATCCCTAGGAGGTAAAGATCAAAAGAATAAGGTCTTCTAGATCTTAATTCAGAAGAGACAAACCCATGCGATCATTCTAACAATGAGACCTGGCCAGGGACTGGTTCATTGCCACTGAGGAAAAGGGATGGAAGAAAATGTGAATCTGCCTTTGGACCTGCATCAGTGAAGCTACCAAGTGGTGAGGGGGAGGACCAAGAGAGTCAAAAGACAGGAGAGAATGAGACAAACATTAGAATTCAGTATTTAAGTGAGTAAAAGAAAAATGTGAAAAACAAAAGCAGAAACCACAGGGAAAGCAAACCCTCAGTCAAGCTATACATGTTGGTGCTGATAAAGGCAAGGGAAGCGCTAAAACATAAGACTGGGAGACTGAATACTGCTCAAACATGAAGCAAGGTTTTCTAGCAGACATTATTAAAAACAGAAACAGACCACCTTATGAGGTAATGTGTCAAACCAAGTAAATGCCTGTCAGGATGTGTGGGGTCCTCTATGAAGAATGTCCACTGAGAGCATTTGCAATGCACAGGGTGCTCAGACACTCTGTCTCCCCCAAGGACCACTACAAAGCTTTTCGGGGTGACCAGCCCTCCCTTCCTAAAGCCTGTGTGCTTATTCATTCCCCACCCTTCACCACTGCTAACTACCTTCTACCATAATCTCATTTGCTTTTTCTGTTCTTCCACATGTCCAAATGTCTATCCTAAGAGTAAAAAATACTCATTTGTTCTGTTCCCACACATCTATTTTTCTCTTACCACTGAATATCATCTCTCCCCTACCAAAAACAAAAACAAAACATGTCAGGTCTATCCTTCTTCAAAATAAGCAAACAAATAAAATAAAATATTAACCAATGATATCTGATTTATAGGCAGCTTGATCCAAGACTGCTTACTCAGCTCTCCATCCCCTGATCTCTTTTACAGCTCAGGACTGAACAAATCAGCTCCTGCTCACTGCAGTGATTCTGTTGTTGTTGTTGTTGTTGCTATTGTTTTTGGTTTGGTTTGTTTTCGTTTTATAATGAGACGGAGGGGTTAACAAAATATTTTGGAATGAAAATAAAAAGGCCTATGAGGGAGAATCAGACCTGTGCTCTAGATTCTATCCACTACTAATTAACTGTGAGCCTTCTAACTAACCTCCACCCATCACCATATCAGATCTGAGAAACCCTGGCACTGGCTAGGTAAATCACACACCAACATGCACTTTCTCCAAACCTACTCTCCTTTCAGTGCTTATCACAATCACTTAACTATGTAATTCATAGTTGAGTAGCTATGGTTCCTACCTACACACTGGACTGCCATCTCCATACAGGCAGAGAGCAAATGTCTCCCATCTCATCACTGCACAATAAAAAACCATGATTGAGTTCAGGCTAACATAGATGTTAAGATCCCTTTCTAAGAGACTGCTTACACAGCCCTCCAAACCTGAGGAGCTGAGTTCATTCCCCAGGTCCTACATGCTGGGAAGAGAAGTGACTCCTCCAAAGATGTCCTCTGACCATCACACAGCATGCCATGGAACTGGCACAAACACACATGTACAATCGATCGATTGATAGATAAAACAGACAGACAGATTGATAAAATGTAAAACATAAATTCTAGCATTGTTTTGCTTTTTTTTTAACTTTAAGATGTCACCGGCAAAACTTTAAACACAAAGTCCAGTTATGACCTCAAATACACACATAATCAGCTATATATAAATTTACATTAGAAAGAAAAAATTTACATAAGAAAAAAAGAGGAACTTCTTTTCCAAAATCTTTACATTTCTCTTGCCCATTCCCATGAAAAGAAACTATTCAGGTACTTATATTAAAGGTCTGAAAACTGTGCCCAAAACTTTGTACAAGATAAATGAACAAATGCATATCACATCAATGATCCTAACTTAACATTATTGTTTACCAGTTTAGATAATGTATACTGGTATGGGTTTAAAATGGTTAACACTGGCAAGTTGTGAGCTCTGTACACATACACACAAGATGCAAAATTCCAAACTTTATCAGCAAATCACACTGCAACGTGATTTTAATGATTTCATAACAATCAGAGGAAAACAAGTTTTTGGTTTAGCAATTACAAATTGCCATCGCGTCTGATCAGGTGACCAGGTAAATTTTTAAATCTTGTCAAAGTGAATTAAAGTTCTGTCGAGCTGTATGGCACACCACCTTAGGCAAACAAGGTTAGCAAAGCACAGGTCAATTTGCTCTTCAAGTGCTGAGTGAATTCTGCTCCTCAACTATCAGAGGCTTGGCGATGTGTCAACTGGCACCCTTAAATAAGTAAATGCAGGTGATTCCAGGAATGCATGAAACACACAGAGAAAAAAGGATGCTGAATATATACATTTATATATGTATATATTGTCACTTAGAGACAGACAAATACTTAAAAACCCGATGCCTGAAATTTTTCAGAAGTTGAGGGTGGGTTACATCCCTAGTAAAATCCCTAGTAGAGAGGCACTACTTCACAGAATCACTTGGAGCTCTCCAAGGCGCCCGCAAGCTAAGTCAACACCACTGATCTGATCATGAGGGGGCTAGTATGCCCCTTAGCACCCCCTCTTCCGAAGACTAGGGCTCCAATCACTGAGCGAAGAGTCCCTCGAGATCCGACAGCACTTCCCTGGACTTCAGAAGCTGGGCAACCCATGGCCGAGGGAGATGGGGGTTGGGGGGAGTGAAGAGGATGAATTCAAGCCCCCTCCTCCATCCCTTCCTGAAAATTAATGAATTGGCTGTACGATTGTTTATCTAATGAGGTGTGTAGTGGCCTCTACTGGTGCTTGTGTGAGCACAAGAATGTCCCACTCTTACAAGTGGGATGAGCCTGGGGGAGGGGAAAGAGGCAAGGGGTGAACCTGCCTCCCGGTACAAAGCGCAGAACTGGACCCCAGAGCTCCGGACCGGATCCCGGAGGCGCCCCTCCCCCGGTAGGACCCCCTCCTGCCTGCTCCGCTTTCAGCCACGCGAGACCCTTTTCTCTCCAGCAATGGGAGCCGAGGCGGAGAAGTTCCTGCACGTTCCCCTCTGGATCCTAAACAACAACAAAAACCCACCGCAGCGGCCGCGGGAGCCAGTGCCGCGCCCCAGCCCCCACGGCGTCCCGGGCCCGGCCCCGCTTACCTGCGGACTGCGGCGGGGAGCCGCTCTTTGCGGCCGCGGCGCCGGACGCCGGGCGCCCGAGCAACAGCAGCAGCAGCAGCAGCGGCAGCAACAGCAGCAGCCGCGGTGGCGGGCAGCAGCGCCGGGAGGAGGAGGTGCAGAGGAGTCGCCCGGCTTCGCGCTCCGCCGCCATCTCTACCCCACGAGTGGCAGCGGCGGCGGCGATAGCGCCGCGGAGCGCTCGCGCCCTTCCCTCAGCGCGCCTCAGCCGGTCTCTGCGCCGCAGGCTCGGCTCCAGCCCGGCCCGGCCCGGCCCGCGCGGCCCCCTCGCGCGCCCAAGGGGAAAGACTCCGGGCGCCTCCCTCCTGCAGCGGGGCGGGGAGGAGAGCAGAGGACAGTCAGTACATTCCGGGCGAGAGCTGGGGGGTGGCTCGGTCTCTCCAGGTTCCAGGCGCCGCCACCCGCCGCCGACTCGGGCTCCTCACCGTAGTGCGAGGGGGGCGGAGACCGCGGGGTGGGGGGCGGGCGCCGGAGCGCGCCGTGCCGCGCACGCTCACAGTCGCGCACGCGCGCCTCCCTCCCGGGGAGCACCCTCTTCGCGCCCCGCGGCCTGCCCGGCTCCAATCCAGGCGGTCGCTTCGCGGGCAGCCACGGCAGTGGAGCCGAGCTGGCGCAGGGGCAGGCGGCGGGCCCGCTCCCCTCCCCCCTTGCTCTCCGTAGCCGGGCACGGGCGCGCGCGCCGGGCGCTGCTGCTGGCGTCAGGGAAACCCCGGAGAAGTGATCCTCCTCCTCGCCTCCCGCCTCCCGCTCCTAACCCGAGGGAGAGATTTCCCCTCACCTCCACGGACCGCTTCAAAGGGTACGGAGACCTGAGGCAGAGCCGCACGGGCGCCCGAGCTGCTCACGGAGGCCGCGAGCCTGCGCGCACCTCTCTGCCCCGGGCCTCTATATAGGGCCTCAGAGGAAACCGAATGGCCTCCGGGAGGAAACCTGGGATCGCAGAGGGTCGGCGCACGGATTTATGTGCTCGCCAAAAACAATAGCAGGCCGCCCGGCTCTTGCTGGGGACCTGGCGCGGTTCCCGTGGGAGGGGGCCGATTGCACTTCGCCGACCTCTGGCTTCCTCCCGGGCGGTACCCGACCCGCCTGGACCGCGGCACCCTGTGTCCCCACTGAGACACTCGGCCCGGCTCAAACAAAGGTGCGGGGAGTCCACTCCACTTCATCGCGTGCCCAGGCCAGGACCCAACCCGGTGACTCAGTCTCCCCGGGGTTAATTCTCTGCAGTCACTGCAGCCTTTCACCTAGGCCTTGGATGGTCACCTTGCAATTTTGTACCTGGGATCCAAAGTGTCTCTCGACAGTAAACCCGCACCACGCGGGAATTGGTTTTCAACCATCTGGTACTACTGAGGATGGAGCTACCCAAAGTTAGGAGAAAACAGCCTGCAGTCTGCTGGCGGGAGTGCCCATACTGTTCTACGCTGGTTCTTAAGTCGTGCTGGGTTGTTGATACTAGTTGGATTTTTATTTGCCCTTCTGCACATAGTCAATATCCGAGATGTGTTGTGTTCAGCAAAAAAGACTTATTTCTTTTTCTAACACACACACCATGCCTTCTCTAGTCACTTTCTATTTTATTGTTTTATTCTGAGATTCCAAAATAATAAAAGGCATGGATTGATGTGAGAAATGAAGAGCTCAGAAATCTCATTAAAACAGTGAAATTAGGAGCTCTCCCTTCCCCTAACTCTTTGAAACAATTGGTTTAAAAGAACAAATACTCTCTTATTGTTTTCCACTAGGGAAACCATTTAAATATCTTGTTTTGGTTAGAGTTATTAACCAGAAAAAAATATTTCCTAAATACCCCTGATGACCTGTTAAATTAGAAATAGATTACCTCCCAATTACTTCACAAGTATTTGCTTAATTAACCTTTAATAATCACATCGTTATTCAGTTTTCTGAGATAATTGATGAGAGAAGCTCTTTGGAAACTATAAATTGCCTTGCAAATGTTAATTTTGGGCTATCTAAGACAGAGGGACTTTTTCATTATATTAAAATTATGTATAATGTGACTTCTAAAATGAAGCTTACATTTATCTCCAGTCTTGAAAAAAATAAGAGTTATAGCTAATAAAATAGCACACTGATTTTCACATATGACTTCTGTGAACTATCTCATTAATTTATCAGCCTACTGTGTATATTGAGTTTATATTAAAAAGTTTAAAGCACTTTCTGTAAAATAGAATGACTAAATCATATATTTCTGACTTGTGATTAAATCGAAATTTTCATAAAAGCCACTCTATAATAAACCACTAATAGATGAGCTGCAGACTGGAAAAAAGGTACAGATTCTAAATCAATTGGCGAGTCAGACTATAAAGTAACCCAGGCCCATCCTTCAGATCCTTTACTTCATTCCAATGTTAATGTCATCATTGACAGCGCTTTCATAGAATCATCATTCTGAGTCATTAACTTGCCCTTTGTTTAGTAAGACTTCTGAGAAAAGGGTCTTCACCTCTATAACAAAATTTTCAACAATTACCTAAATCCATGTCTATGTTTCTTAGCAAAATGTTTTTATGAAATTCTAAGCTATAATTCTATAAAGAGATATAAAGCTGTTGCTGAAATTAACATTTTTTTTCTTTTCAGCAAAGTTAGAAAATGAGGCCCATTTTCAAGGAATAGTGCACAAAGAAACTGTAGAGCAAAGAAAACAGAGTTGCCATTGTATGGGAGTATAAGTTACCAAAGTACGGGCCAAAAATAACTAGACCAAATATTCTTGTGAAATGTGTTCTAAGTATGTTTTGATATAAAAATTAAATAAAAACTTAAATCCTATGAATTGAAAACTTGGTAGGAATCTTACTCTCTGAAGTAAAAGGATTATTTTCAGCATTAGGAAGGCAAGAGTTCAGTGCTTTAATTGCCTCCAGTAACAAAAATCTGCAACTCATTCCCTGGCTACATCTCAGTGCCTGAGGAGAAGAGAGCTAGCCCCTGAATAGCTAAGCCCAAGAGAGAACATAACACTTCTCAACTAGGATTTCCCCATGTCTTCAGAACATGATTAACTTCTGCACAGATGTTGATATTTTTACATTTGCCCTTTACATTCCTCTAGGTAAGAATATTTTTCTCACCTTTTCTCTTTCAAAGGCCACCTGTTTTAGGGAGCTTCTCTGATTAATTCTAATTATGAAAGATAGGTACTTCTTCCCCCCCCCCCTTGACATTCTTGTCTTTTTATTGGATATTTATTTACATTTCAAATGTTTTCCCCTTTCCAGTTCTCCACTTTGGAAACCCCCTATCCCATCCCCCCTCCCCCTGCCTCTATGTGGGTGGTCCCCACCCACCCACCCTCAGCCCAAGGGCCACTCCTTCCACTTATGTCCAACGAGGCTGTCCTGCCACATATGCACCCAGAGCCATGGGTCCCTCCATGTGTATTCTTTGGTTGTTGGTCCAGTCCCCGGGAGCTCCAAGGGGTCTGGCCTGTTGACACTGTTGTTGCCCCCATGGGGCTGTAAACCCCCTCAGCTCCTTCAGTCCCTTCTCTAACTGATAGGTACTTCTTAATGGCAAACCATTATACTACTAATTTTGCTTATTTTATGTAATTTAGTCACTCACTTATCTTTAGTCCAAAAACTATTAACAAATCCGAAGACCTGGTTATTTTTTCATTGAAAACTCGACTTTATAAGTTCACAGGTACATAGCCACAACCACAAGTACCCACGTCCATAAAAAATAAGTCACTGAACTGAATGCAAATACCTCTTTTGCCAAGTATTGTGATAAGTGCTGGGATGACAAAATTATTGATTTGTTCACTTAACATTTATAAAGCACTTAGAAAGGACATTTACAAGTGTCTCGGGTCCTGCCCTGTGTTAAGTGAACACAGTGATGAGCCTGGTTGACAAGAGTTCCCAGTTTAGCTGAGAAGATAACAATAATAACAAAGAAATTTGAAGGCTGTTATGGTAAGGAAAGATAAGGCATATGGGAAAACATGGTAACAGCATCTGACTTCACTAAATGGTGGCCTGGGGGAAGGAAGCCTGAAGATGGGTTAGCACTCTGCAGGAGAAACTGGTCTCAAGTTTACATTTCAGAAGAATGACTCGGGCTACTTCTTGAAGTTTAAGTGGAAAGGAGACAAAAGAAGAAAATCAATTCAGGTTTTATTATACTACTGTGGGGAGCAGATGATGGTGGCCTGAAGTCAAGTAGAGGGAATAGAGACTTCCAACAAAGAGGGCTTAGGAGAGACGGACAGACAGACAGATAAATAATCGGTGTCAGGGGAGAGGAGATATTGGTGACTTGAGTTTTAGCTTGGCCAGTTGGATAAATACAGAGGCAATGGCTGCGAGAACCAAATAGGTTGGGGAGGGCTAAATTTAATTGTCGATAAGTTGGAGTTAAAGTATCCACTGGATGTTCAAATAGAAATATCAGTAAACAGTTACCTGGGTCTGGAGTTCGGCAGGAAGATAGAGCTGTAGAGATGAGTCATTAACAAACACCATTATATACTGAATTTTTAGGGTAGTCCCATTTTTTCCAGTTAAAATCTGTTCCAACAAAGATTTTGTGGCCAATCTACATACATAAACAGTTGTAGACTAAATTACCAGGTCTCTGCTATAACACTGGTGTATTAATTATACTCAAATACTTTGTTTTGTGTTAGTATTATGAAGATACAACTTCTTCCTTGTTTTTCTTTAGAGTGTATTCAATACAACAATAATCCCCAACTTCACTGAGGTGGCTGACCTTGTCCACGATGCCCCGAAGCTGCCTCTAAACTGGAATTCAGTTGCTGAGCCAGCCCCAGCCTCTGCTTTCTTATCAGCTCCATCTGCTTCTTGTGAATCTTAAAGGCCGCTCACCCTCTGGACCTTTGGGCCGAGGCCTGCCAGTCTCAGGACGGCTGCAGCGCAGGGCTGCAGACACGATCTCCAGAGATAGTTGCAAGTCATCTCGGAGATACTGGGTGCTCTCATTCGTAAGGTACCAGTAGAAACACTGCTCCTTGACGTAGACTTGAGAGACAGAAATTAAGCGAAGATACAACTTTTAAAACAATTTTACTGAAACTCCCTCTTCCAGTACTTCTGTCATCTCTGATGTAGCTTTCCAGTCTGCGGTGGTTTGAATGAGATGTCCCCCATAGGATTAAGTATTTGAACACTTGCTTCCAGGGAGTGGTGCTGTTTGTGGAAGGTACAGAACCTTTAGGGAGTAAAGTCTTGGTGGAGGAGGAGCCCACGGAGGAGGCTCTGAGTGCTTGTAGCCCCGCCTCACTTCCGGTTCTCTCTCTCTCTCTCTCTCTCTCTCTCTCTCTCTCTCTCTCTTTCTCTCTCTCCTCTCTCTCTCTCTCTCTCTCTCTCTCTCTCTCTCTCTCTCTCCCTCTCTCCCCCTGTTTAGTGTTAGCAGTTGAAAATATGATCTCCCAGCTTTCTGCTCTGACCACCTGTTACCATGGCTTCCCAGTCACTATGGACTCTCCCTCTAGAGCCATAAGCTAACATAAATTCTTTCATAAATCACTGGATTTTTTGCCTGGAGCACAAAGGTCCTTGAACTCACAGATATGCACTAGGGAAACCAGGAATGTTTAAAAAAAAAAAAAAAGCAGGGTTGTTTTTTCAAAAGGAAGAGATGTATAACCTGTTTTCCACCCAGAAGGCTGGGAACGGAGGTAGCTAATAGTCTAGGAGACCCCCACACACATTATCTGTATGGCCAGGAGCTCCCCCAAGCTCCCACAGACAGAATCGAAGGTGGTTTATAGCCTAGATGACCTCTGCACTATCTGTATGACAGAGACCACACCAGATCCTCCCCTAGGCCTTTAAGATAGCACATGTAGCCTATCTCTAGAACCATCTTCATGGAAGAAGTGACACTTTGAGGAGAGTTTCAGTGTAATTATACCTCATTGTGCACACAGGATGGTGTTACACTAGGAAACTCTTTTTCCAAATTGTACTGTACTTACATATGTACGCCTAAAACAAACCACCAATGTCATACTCTAGAAGCTTGAAGCAACACCAGCTACTGAGTCACGCTGAGCCAGATTTCCTCCCTGCCTCACGTGGATTATTACTCTGTTGGCAGGGCATTTGCAGAGACCCTCACACACACAACTTTTTGTCATGGTGCTTTATCACAGCAACTGACCCATCATTTCTACTTCCTCATTAAATTTTTGTTTTATATATGAATTCTGGGAGATTTTATTTCAAGACACACCATTCATCCTGTTAACTATATAGCTTTTTTGTGGATTTCAAAGGCTTATAGTGTGAAGATGTTTCTCTAAAATAATTTCTTACATGTTGAATGTCTTTCTTACTGATTCAGGTTGTTTATATTTACCATCAATAAATGAAATAATGTTATGCTATTATATATCCCCCTCAAAAAGGGAGAGGTCATTTGCTCAAAGCAATTTAAAGCATCCAGTAATATGAAGGACTTCTAAATAGGTTGATACTTAAAATGACTCCCTTTTCTAAGAGATTGTAGAGCAGGGTTGGATGGAAGGGTTCTGTGTTACATTGGACTATAAGTGGTAATGCCAAGAGAGTCGTTTGAGATTACCACTGAGGAATTTAGGAGAGAAGAGAAGGCCTGAAAACTAGAACTGAAGCACGGCTGTGAGCCACCGTGCAGGACCCATCTGAAGGAGCATGCATACACTTGTTGATGGTACGGAACAAAGAAAAAAATGCCTTGAAACAGGCAAACATTCACAAAGAGACCTTAGGAACATGCGGTATCACAGATGTCAAGGGAAGAAGACACTTGAGGAATGCATGGCCCATAGCATCTTGGGCTCTTAGGATGTCAAGCAATGTAAGACCTGAAAACCACCTATTAGTTTTATAAGTTTGTAGGTATAAATAAACTACCTTAGTGATAAGGTAGTGACTGAGGGCAGCCTTACCGAGTGGAAATGTCAGAAAGTAAGGCCATCTGATGACTTTCTCTTGTTCATGAGTGTCAGCAACCACTTGAGGTTTATTTGTAATGGGAGGAAAAACTTCATTAAGCTAGAATGCATTTTGTTAGGAGAGATGTGGCTTTAAATGCTGTTGGAAGCAGGAAACAGAGAAGGAAAACTGGAAGATTCTAAAGGGAAAGTGAAAATTAATAGCTTTGGAAACAGTGCAGTAGATAATCCTGTGACTGTAATTTGGCCAGGCCCTCAATTTCTGACCTCAATGGTCTCAAGCAACTACCCATAGGCAAAAAGTTCACAGCGCACGCTGGTCCTGTGATTTCCAGGCAGCTTCCGCCTGTATTTGAGCATGCTTTGATTTTGTGGCACCTTAATGAAGCCTGGAAAAGGGGGAAACATCCTGTTACCTCTTCCCCTAAAATTCTATCCTCAAAGCACACATAGCTGGATCCCAAGAGATAGCAATCACAAAAGGCACTGTTAGCAAAATGCTTGCTTATTTGGGCAAATATAACTAAAACCAAAATTCTATCTTAGGAGAAAAAAATATTTAAAGGAAGGACCCTGGCATATTTTCTTTGCTCCCCCAACTCCCACCCCCCCACCCCCCAGCCCTTTTGACAGGATCTCACTATGTAGCTCCAGCTAGCCTGGGATTCTCTGTCTAGACCAGTGTGGCCCCAAACTCATGGAGATCCACTTATCTCTGCCTTGCAAGTGGTAGAATTAAAGGCATGTGCTACCATGTCTATTTGGTCCTCTTGCCTTTAGACAATGGTACAGGTGGGCCTCAGAGAAGACTACTGAACTCTAAAGAATGCAGTCTTTGGGAGTCTTTTGTCTTCGCACCCCCCTGTGCATGTACAAGAAAGCTTTATGCTTGCATAATGGCCCTTTCTGGGTCCAAGTCCACATGACAATCAATTACTACTGCCAATTTTCAAGTGACTCCACTAACGTCTGATTCTGAATCAACAAGAACTACATTTAACACAGTTTATCTTCACACTTTCCAGTGTTGGTTATACAAAGTTCCAAATAAACAGATTCATGCCAAGCACTGTCTGCCCACCTAAAACCACTCAGGGAAGCCATTGAGTGGATACAGTAACATGGCAGCCTCCACCACAACCAACCAGCAAATGGGGGAGAGTACAATTCACAGAAACTACAAACAAGTGAGCAGGACACTTCCCAGCTGAGTTGTATTTGTTACTCTAGCCTAATAGACCAGCCTGGTGCTTAATAAATATTTGTCTGAAGAATAAATATTTAGGTCTGATATAAAGATATGGAAGATATGGAAGGGAATTCTATAGCAGATAAGGATTTGCTTGCAAAAAAAAGAGCCAGAAAAGAAGCAGGCCATTATGCAGTATATGCATGTGTGGATGCACAGGTGAGAAGACTCACCTGTGATGTAGCTAAAAGGTCATCAGTCACAAGAAAAGGAGAAAGGATGTGGCAGGTGTTTAAAGAGAGTGGAATATGTCTGGGAGAGTTGCGGAAATGTACGGTCCAGCTAAATCCAGTACATTGTGATTTTTCTCCATCTGGTATTGATACAGCCATCATTGTTAAAAGAGCAAAGGTAAATAGACAGGAACGGACAGGGTCTGTGGGTGAGTGAAGAAGTAAAATGACAGGGATTATGGGTGCAGCACATTGGATTAGCCCAGTGACAAGTCACATGGTTCACACTGGATAGGGAAGAAATGAATCTATAACAGGGAGAATGCCGGGCAGAAACTAAGGGTGTCCAGGAGTTGGAGCACTTGAGACGGTTGAATAGTACCTGTGACTGTGATGAGGAATGGTGGACATAGAGAGGAAGGCTGCCTATTCGAGGCTCTTTCAAAAGAGCTGACAAAACTAGGCAGTATCTGGGTGACACTGGTTGTGTGTGTGTGTGTGTTGTGTGTTGTATATTTGGAAATGTTTAGTTTCCTTATTGCTACTCAAGATCTGGCTCTGCCATTTTGCCCCTGAGCTTGTGTGTGATGTGCACACATCTTTGGCATCCAGCTACTTTCTGCAAACTGAAGTAGCCCAAAAGAGAGGTTATCAGAAGGCAGCTAGCTGAGACAACCCTCCTATTCTCTCTCTCCTTTCTGTCATCCTCTGTAATCTACTCTCCAACAGCTGAACTGGACAGCATACAAACCTTAAGAATCTTATCGGTCCATTTAGCTTCTGTTTTATAAAGGCAATCTCTGTGTGGTCCCTTTGTTTAACCCTTCTGGGAGAAACCACTGAGAAACCCCCCAAGGGCATACATCCTCAGTCATACAACCAACAGGGAGACAAAAAGGAAAAGGTGTCTGTCTCCAGGTTCTCTTCTTCTATATAGGGGGATCAATAAGAATGCTATTTAACTAGGATGGTAGAACATAACTGTAATCCTAGCACTGGGGAGGTGGAGGCAGGGAACAGCAGTTCAGTGACATCCTGCTTTTGATGCATGAAGCCCTCTCTAGGAGAAAAAAAAAAGCTGCCATTTCATATTGATCTTTTCCTGTCCTGTATGTTATCATGCCATCTGCTCCCATCCTGGGCATTGAAGGTGGTAGGGACAGAGAAAGAAAAAGGGAAAGTATTGCCAAAAACTTTCATCCACGGGTCAGTGAAATCACCCAAGATGGCAAGGACTACATGGTTTAGACATACTGGAATACATCACCCAGGAGTCCACACATTGGTAGCTTGGTCCTCAGCATGGTAGTATTGGAATGTGGTGTGGACTCTTGAAGAGATAGGGTTCATTGGGAAGTAACCAGTCAATGCCCTCAGAATGTGTTGGTGACAGTTCTCAAGAAACAGTTCTACTGGCCCTTCTTCCAGCCTCTATGACTTCCTTCTTGTGGTAGGGTAATGAGGCTATTAGAGACCTCGGAGAGCTCTCTTGCTCCCTCTCCTATCCATCATGATGCGATTCTGCCAGAAGGCCTCACCAAACCAGTATCATGCTCTTTGGACTTTCAGCACCCAAAACTATGAGTGAAATACACCTTTTTTCTTTATAAATTAGTCATCCGGCCTCAGAAGTTGGTTATAGTAATTGAAAGCAAACACATGAAGAAAGGGCGTCACAAAAGAGGAATGAAAGCCACTTTACACTTAAGATACTTGAGGAGTAACTCAGAAACCACCCATGAGATAACAAAAGGTGAAACAACATTGAGAGAGAGAAAAAGAAAACAAGACAAAATGAACATGGGCACTGAGCTAACACCATGGGATCCGGTCTTGACGCTTACCCCCCCCACCACCCAGTCTGGTAATGAAGCCTAGTTGCCAAAAGGATGGCATAGCGAGACATTAGAGCATGAATCTTGAAATCAATTAGAATTATTGTCTCACTGGCCTTGGCTTGGTTTCAGTACAAGAATGTAAGAAAGATAGTTGTGGGCAGGGATGGCCAGGGTGTGGTGGGGATGGCAGGAGGTACAGGGTAATACCTACTGCTCACTTGAGATCCTGTCAAATGAGTTTGGCAGAAGTGATTTCTGGGACAGGTTTCTTATAAAATAGGTGATAGAGATGCTTGTGCAGGGGTGGGGCATGAAAGTTCAGTGGACCCTCCAGGGGCCATAGAGAAAATGGTTAAGAGGGAGAATTAATGCTAACCGTTTGTATCAGTGAGGACAAAGAACCAACCATTTCTAAGCAAGCTGACAGGACAGTGGCACTAAGACGAAGGGTTCTGACAGGGAGATGAATGTGTGAGGACAGTGGGCTGTGAAGAGCCGTTGGTGTCTGAGTCAGAATGCGGAGATGCAAAGGGAAGAGAACAACCAGGCTGGCTCCTTGCTTAAGGTTCTAGATTTTCTTCATGTGGGCTCAAGTGACAAATGCTACAGATGGAGCCACATGAAAGAGTAAAGACCCCAGAACAAGCAGGTCTGTGTACCACGTGCATGCCCACTACCCACAATGGCTAAAATAGGGCACTGGATCCCTCTGGAACTGAAGTTACATATGGTTTGGACATACATTCAAACCCAGATCGTCTGGAAGAGCAGCCAGTGTTATTAACTACTGAGCCATCTTTGGTTCCTCTTCCTAGTATTCTTTATTTTGAGGCAGAGTCTTATAGTTGCCCACATAGGTTTTGAACTTGTGATACAACTGCCTCAGCCTCCCAGGTAGCTCCCAGGCTTGCATCACAAAGTTTGGCTTTCTACACTCCTTTCTCAAAGATCTCCCAGCCTTTGCTTCTCTCCATATGTGCTAAGCTCTATGTTGAGTCTCTCACTGAACCAGGTACTCAGGGACCAGGCTAGACTTGATGGCCAGAAAGCCCCAGAGATCCTCCTACCACTATTTCCACAGCACTGGCCTTACAGGGATATATTGTACTTTTTTAAAAAATCAATGTTAGTTCTGGGCATTGAATTCAAATCCTCATGTTTACAATTACAAACACCCCGTTGACTAAGCCAGCTCCCCAGTCCAGAGTTTCTTTTTCTATATTTATAACCATACTGTGCAGTCACATGTCACTTAACACCAGAAACATAGCCTAATAAATATGTCTTTAGGTGATTTGATCATTGTGTGAACAATGTAGCTATACAAGCTTAGGTCTTAAATCCTACTTAAACTCTAGGCTGTGTGTGTGTGTGTGTGTGTGCATATATATATATATATATATATATATATATATATATATATATAGCCTCATATATAGGATATAGCCTATTACAGCCTATTACTCCCAGGACCATGATGAATAAAACATAATGAGTTAATCAAGCAAAGAGAAAATTGTGCAATCAAGAGTCATGGCAAATGAGAACTATATGAGACTACTATCACTGTAACATGACATAACGCTTCACAGCAGACAGGTTTTTTTTTTTAAATAAGTAGAAGAACACATTCTAAAATCAAGTATAATGCTGTAAATATACAGACCAATAGCATAACCATTTATCATGATCAAGTACTATGCTCTGTGCACAACTGTCCGCGTTACAGTTTCCTATGATGAGCAATGGAGGAGATTTGTTACCCCAGCATTACTCAAACATGCACTGTTACAATGGCAGGGACATCACTAGGCAATAGGAAATTTAAGCTCCATTATACTCTTATGGGGCCACCATCCTGTGTGTGACCTGGCGTTGATGAGAATGTCATTAAAAGCTGGGGATGTAGCTTAGTTGTAGCTTCTTGTTTAGCATGCGTGAAGCCTTGGGTTAGATCTACAGTACTTCGTGAACTGGCTTTGGAGAGAGACTCAAGCCTCTAACTCCAGTACTTGGGGAGCAGAGGTAACATGATAAGGAGATGGATGTCACCTTTGGCTGCATAGCAATTTGGGTGCTGCCTTGGGCTCTTTGAAACTCTATCTCAAAAATAAAACAAACAAATATGTGTGAACGACATATCCCTCCTTAAACCTGTTTCATCATAAATATCTCCCGTATTATTACTATTGAACCTACATATCATAGTTTCACAGTGTTGTAGAGCTAGCTCATAATTGTCTAATTCACTTTTTCTTTTGAATGTTTAGAATTACCCTCCCATTCAGTAACTATCAGCTTCCTACTGTGTTCCAGACAGGATTCTGAGACCTGCAAATACAGTAGGGACCAATGTAGGCAAATTTTCAGGGGCTTCCATCATAGAGGTGGGGGAGGGAACTGGTAATTAGCAAGTATCTGGTGACAGTAAGTGACACTAGAAGGAAAACAGGAGAAGCAAGTCAGTGGAGGAGAGAGTTGCTGTCTTACATGACATTGTGAACAAAAGTTAAGATGCTGTAGAATGGATTATAATACTTTCGGCAGTTCAGATTTTTTTTGTCAGCCAGAGGAAAGGCATTTTGCAGAGGGCAGAGCTGCTGAGTCGAGGAGTGTGAACATTTTCACACTCTTGACGTGGACTGTTCACTGCATTCCCAAGCGTAGTGCCAACTTTGTTAACACCTCTGTGATAGGGTCATTAAGTATTTGTGCTATTTAACAAGCTTTGCTTATTTGCATCATGTTTATTGGAGTCCACTTTTAGAAAGAAATTAAATGAACTGTTAATCTATTTGCTACAACCCTGCCATACTCTTGATTGATCTTTTTTTTCTCCCGTGGTTGAGGGTTGAACCCAGAGCTTCATTCCTGCTAGGCAAGTGCTCTGTCACACATCTATGCCCCAGTGTCCTTTGAGTGGCTCTCTTTATAACCATCACCAGTTTTACCAACATTTTGCTGGTAAACAAACCAACATTTTTCTTTTCTTTTCTTTTTTCTTTTCTTTTCTAGACAAGATATCTCTGTGTAGCCCTGGCTGTTCTAGAACTCACTGTGTAGACCAGGCTGGGCTACAACTCAGAGATCTGCCTGCTTCTGCCTCCGAGCGCTGGAATTCCAGCTGTACCACTGCTGTCCAGAGAGTATTCTTTTTCATTTTTGTCATCTCATTCTTAATAGTTGAAGCTTATGGGGCTGTTTGTTTCAAGGCTATTTTGCTTGTCTGTCTATTTTTTGTTGGTTTGGTTTGGTTTTTTGAGACAGGATCTTTCCATGAGGTCCTAGCTTTCCCGGAACTTGCTATGTAGACTTGGCTGGGCCCAAACTCACAGAGATCCACCTGCCCCTGCCCCCTGAGTGTAGGGATTAACGTCCTGGTTGGTCTGTCTGTTTTTTAATCACTACCGAACTGTTTCAATTGAGACCGTCTAATGTCTAATAATTCTAGCTCTTCTTCATTTTTGTCTTTAACATGTGTATATTTGTGTGTGTGTTTTGTGGTTTATGCTAATGAACATCAAACCACTTTGATCAAATATTCATTCTCAACTGTCCCACACCATTATTATATTTTAATGCTTTTAGGAGTGAGATTTCCTTTTTAATCATATTTTAATGTTATTGCTGTTACACATGCTGGATATTGATTTTTGTATATTTATCTCATCCTACCACTTTACTGAAGTCTTTCTATCAGTTCAAATACCCTTTTAATGGAATTTCTTTGATTTTATAGGCATATGATTCATTTTCCCTTATACCTGTAATAGATTTACTGTATTTATGTAATTTAATATTTTTGAGGTTATTATTGTTGCTTTTATTTGGAAATATAAATCCTATAATGATAAGATTACTGTCTTTGATGAGTGGCTTTGACCTTGAATTTGCTGTCTTGGATGAGCCCTGGTTGTATCTTTTATGTGTTAATGTTGTCTTTTCTGTTCTGGTGTATGGAAGGTGCATCTCTGGGAGTGCTTGTCACTCACTCTTCTTCCAAGCACTCAGTTCTCGCCAGAGCTATCATTACATCAGTGTGCCTCCCATCTCCTGACCACGCTTGATTGGGCTTGCTGGGGACATCTGACCCAGGCTTAGTCAATTTCAGTAATATCTTCCACTAGTCCATGTAGGGTATCTGCCCTAAATCAAACCCATTAGAGACTCTTTACTTTGGAGTACCGGTAGAGTACAACCCAATAATTTACAGTTTAAAATTTAAACTGCAGGAATTGTTTGAGGTCATGTTTGCAACAAGAAAACTAATGTCCAAAAGAGAGAATAAAAATAAAGGGATAAAAAGACTCTCAGCAGCAACCAATGGGGTAATGTTTGAATAGCATCCATGTCCCAATTTCTGATGCTCCTGAGATACAACTGCATCTCTGCACCTCTAATCTTTGAACTATTCTTTGGGGTGGTGGGATATCTCAGTGTTGATTCAATAAATATTTTCTTCTTCTTTCTTCTTCTTCTTTTTCTTTCTTTCTTTTTCTTTCTTTTCTTCACTTTGTTTTTTACCAACCTGGATTTCCTCTCTTACAAATTACATACATGTGTGAACAAGCACATGCCGTGATAGTCAAGTAGAGGCCAGAGAAGAACTTGTGCCAGTCAGTTCTCTCCTTCAACTATATAGGTTCCAGAGTCTGAACTCAGGTCATCAGGCTTGGTGGCAAGCACGTTCACCAGTGGGCCCCGGACCTGGGTTTACTCTTGAGACAGAAAGAAAGTGAGACTACTTTCTGACTTCTTGTGGTTATAATTATTTTTGTATTATGCTGGTCTGCTTAGATCAGGTTGACAGGGAGACGAGAAAGGAAGGAGTATAATCTATTGTATTATTACTCCACTCTCCATACCTCTTATCTACATACCACAGGTCAGCCTTCTCCTGATGTAGGAGCCCTAAGGAGTCCCAGGCACAATATGTCCATGTTTTCAAAGCACCCATCTGAGCAGCAGATTAATTTTGTGGCCTTGGGATGCAGTGAGGGGAAGAGAACAGAGTGGCGGCTGTTGAGAGCAGCATGCGCCCTTTCTGAAACACAGCACAGTTCTGTCCTCAGGCTGTCAGCTGGATCCTTTGCCAGCCAATGGCAGTTAAAGGAGCAAAGGGTCACTTCTGGGAACTGGCTGTCCAAAAGCAACATCTGTCCTGTCACCTCCCAGCTCTCTTGGGAAACCCACGGTCCAAGTCTGATTCTCTGTGAAAGTGATACTGAGGGGTGGGTATACTGTTCCCAGTGGAGAGCAGATCAGAGACCCTCACACTTCCTGACAGTGATGCCACCAAGAATGTCAAGGTCTCAACAATGCTTTCAAGACATGAAGTTGCCATTTTTGGATGGTTTTAGCCTCTTCTAGAAGCTTAGAAATCAAATTGCACAGTGCCAGAGGCCCCACGCTCCCTGACTAAGCCACTAAATCAAAGTAATTGAGGTAACAAATATGCCTGAGTGGTGCTTCCTAGAGAAAATGCAGCCCTTGGACGACAGGACATTTACTCCTGACTTAGCTAGACGTATTGATAAGTAGGCATTTCTGAGGCTTTTTTATTTATATCGATTAAAACAACTACAGAATGAATGTTGGGGTCTGAATGCAGCTTTCTACTGACCCAAACACAAACAGAAACCCCAAATGGAAATTTGTAAGTAGAACACAAATCCAATCCACGTCAGTAACAACTGATTGCTTTGATCTCCTGACAGCAGCTTTCAGACCTATATGAAATGATTTGAAGGCTTTGGCACAGGTCATAATGGGCCAAGTGTCCATGTCACAAATGCCTTCCAGAAATGATTACAGTTGTTTGGCTCCTGTGCTGGCAGTCTCCACAGGACAGCTAGGAGTGTAAGGTTACCAACAGCGGGGCATTCCCTTTTTAGTCTTGGATGTGATGCTTTGAAGACAGAAGTGGAACAAGGGCAGATAACTTGGTTTATTCACACGAACTTGACAGAACACCTCAAAACTTACCGTCTGGCCTTTCCAGTCACAATGAAGCAAATATTAAGGGGCTGAGTTAAGAAGACCCTTTAGTAATTACACCACAGAGCTAAACACAAGAAGGAAATCTTGTACTAGAATATGCTTCAATAGAATGCAACCGCATCTACCAGAAGCCCAGAACAGCACGGCTCGGGAAGGCATTTTCCTGAAGACTGCCATGCACCATGCTGATATGCTAAACAGGCGGATATTTTAATCAATGCCTAGGACCCTAAAATAAGCGCAAACGATATTAAGATTTTTTTTATTTTAAATGAATTATTCATGGACCACATAGCAGATTAAAAATAACGTTATTGTACCAGCCTTTTTCGCCAACACGAAAACTTTGAAAGTATAACCATGGCAGTAAAATAACTTCAGCTGCAGTTCAGAAGAACTGGGTGGGGTTTTGTTCCTAGCTGCACCGCTCACTTCCTAGGATGCTTTCATAAATAATCCCCACCCCACCCCCATACCCAGTCTACAAGTATCAAATTTCAGAAAAACACCATCAAATTTGAGAAGTAATGTGGAGGACTTGATCAATAAAGACAGCAATTTGTAAACCACGCAATTAATTTTTCTTCTAACTTTGGTACCAAGAGATATTTCAGGACAGAACAATATTATCTTCTAGGTTAGCCCTAGCTAACCCCAGCCTCCTTCATAGGCAATTATAGAGACAATTTTCCTGTACCCGAAGAGACTAATCCTAGTAAAGCACAGCTTCGGTAGGCCGGGCGGTTGGATTAGAAGGTAAAGACACTCTAATTGGAGCCAGGAGACCAGCGCCTGGCTTCCAGCTCTACCTTCCCTGTGCTGCTCTTTTATTACAAGGCCTTCTGCTGCCAAGCAGATGGCCTCTGAGTGCCACTGAGTGCACAAAGGACAGCTCACTGGGTTACAGTCAAAGCTGAGCCACAGATGCCCTTAAGTCGTACACTGACTGAGCATTGGGTCCTGGGGAAGCTGAATTTCCAGGGCCTCTTGACCATACTCAATAATATACCCCAGTATGATGGAAAATGTGACCAGTTTCTATGGAATCCATGATCTTCAAAACAAAACAAACACTGGCTAACATCAGCAGTTGTCAGTCAGTCTGGAAACAAAAGCTAAAGTAGGGGGTTTTAAAAAGCATGGTGTGAGGCCTGGAGAGACGACTCTGTCAATAAAGTGCCCGCTGAGCAGGCTTGAGGGCTTGAGTTTGGACCCTTCCCCTCTGTGAACCCAGGCCCTGGGCAAAGGTGGAGGCGGGAGAATCCTGGGAATTACTGGACAGCCAGACTAACCAAACGAAAAGAGACCCTGTTTCTAATTAATTAATTAATTAACTAACTAATTAAAGGAGGCAGTGAGGTGGCTCAGCAGGTAAAAGTGCTTGCTATATACTTGAGTTTCATTTCTGAAACTATGTAAACATCTGGGTATGGTGACATACAACTGGAATCCCAGCTCTCCTATAGTGAGGAGGAGGGAGGTAGAGACAGAAGGATCTCTTTGAAGCTCAGAGTCAGATAGCCTGGATGCAGAAGTCTGACAGAAACAAGACAGACCTCTGTGAGCTAGAAGGAGGGAGCTGACTTCTAGAAGTTGACTTCTGACTTCCATATTCAAACTGGCATGCTAGCTCTCTCTCTCTCTCTCTCTTTCTCTCTTTCTCTGTGTCTCTGTGTCTCTGTCTCTGTGTCTCTGTCTCTGTGTCTCTGTCTCTGTGTCTCTGTCTCTCTCTCTTTCTCTGTGTCTCTGTGTTTCTGTCTCTGTGTCTCTGTCTCTCTCTCTCTTGCCCCCCCCCACACACACACACAAATAATAACTTTTAAAAAGCACGGGGTAAACAGTGACAACTTATGCCTCTTGGGTTTCCTCCTATCTCCCATTGTCCTCACAGAGATGACCTCAGCAAAGGCCCTCCTGAAATCGCCCTAGTGATGCCTGGGTCCGCAGGGAAGTATGCAAACGTGGTCCATACATGTTCCTCCTCTGCTGCACCTGTTCCTCTCTCTCTGTTGCCGACAGACAGCCCTGCAGGAGCACCACCTGGCCCTGGCTCCTTAGCCACCCTAGGCATTTGCATGCCTTCTTGCCTTTGCTCAAGCTAAGTCTTCTGATTAAAGTGTACACGTCTAATAAACTCTACCCTGTCTTTCAGGTTTCAGCTCCTCCAGGAAGGTTTCTGCAGCCTGCCCTCTCACCATCACTTAGTTAGCTGCCCCCTCCTTTCGGGGATCAGTCCCTTTGATTTCTGTAACTTTGCCGACCACCACATATGATATGTAGCTCTCTCCCCAGCCCCCCAGGCACCACAGAAGGAACCATGCTTTATCTGTCTTGGTGATTCTGAGGGCTGGCACTGTGGGTGTCAGGGTAATTTTGTTGGGCAGATGGGCACACCAACAGATGGTCAAATGGTTGGATGGATTCTTTTTAATACGGTCCTGTTTACCAAAGTTCTGCTGTAAGACATTCATGAATAAAAAAGAGGCTGTTTTACACGATGGGTACACAGGCAGGACTGGGCGTGCCACAATCTATCCTTTCCTGTGAATCACTTTTTTTTCTCCAAGGGGACGGAAAGTTACCGGTGTGGATACCAGGGGGATATGCTATAGATAACGTGAAACTTAATTCTCTTCAGATTTTGCATTCTAAGAATCTGATCATCTCAGAAAAGTCTTCCCATTTCTTGTACTCAGGGTCTTCTTGGAAATAGTATTAGTTAATGGGTGGCTGGCTAAAGCTGGAGATGAAGCTTTGTTGGCACAGCGGAAGGGCTGCCTTCTAGCTAATCTCTGGGGCGCTCCTATGAATTGGTAAGAAGCCTCTCTTATCTTAGCTTCTGAGTCTAGAGCTTGGCTAAGTAAAAAATAGAAGGGGAATCAAATGCCTGAGTTTCCTCCCCCAGATCAAAGCATCATTTCTAGATAGAATAATGGAGTCTAATTTAGGAATTCAGATTTTTTTAAGTGATTGCCAATAAGGTAAAAAGAAAAAAAAAAGATTGCTACTCAGTTGGAAAACATGAGGAGAAAACAGAGCGTGCGGATGAGCCAGGCCTATCTTTCTATTCTTCCTGCCCTCTTGGCACAGGGAGGCAAGCACGGTGGCAGTAGTGGTGGCCTTTTCTACTATCATTTCTTCTAAGCTAAATTGGATACACAGAATCAAGGAAATGCAACCAGATAGTGAAACAGGACTTTGTGCCACCAAGTAAACCAGGGTGTGACACTCCCATAAGGACACATCGATGAGGCCCTTACCCTGTCACGTTTCCAGGAACGCTGGAGTCTTCTTCTAGGTCTTAGATTCTTGCTTTCAGGCAGCATTTTTGACTGCACATTGATGGGAGGGTCTTTTTGAGTTTGGACTTCCTAACCTTGAGAAGGAATTGACATGTTTCTTTACAGAGTGTGAAATGAGCAGATGGTGTTGTCTCACTCCAATTTGTTTTGCATGGACTGAGAGAAGGCTGTGGGGGAAGGGATAAATGTGCTAGCTTCCTAACCGCTAAATAACAACTTATTGGCACATAAAAAAAGCCTCTTCTCTCGTGTTGAGCCGTCTATCCTCCTCCCTCCCCCCTCTTTCTTTCCTTCCTCTCTCTTTTTCTCGTGTGTGTGTGTGTGTGTGCCATATACATGTAGTAAGGATTGAATGCATTGTATGCACACATTCTACTTTACTGCAAAGTGTACTCTTAGCACCCATTTATGTTTTTTCCTTAGAAAGATTATTATTTTAAATTATGTATAGGTGTGTGTGTGTGTGTGTGTGTATTGTGTGTGCATGCGTGCATGCATGTGGGTATGTGCACAGAGGCACCAGAGGCCTTGGAGCTGGAGTTAAAGATGGCTATGAGCTACCTGATATGGTTGCTGGGAACTGAACTCTGGTCCTGTAAGAGCAGCAAGTGCTCTTAACCATGGAGCCATCTCTCCAGACCTCTGCTTCCTTCTTAATAAAGACTGGAGCCTCACCTATTCCATGTCCACTATTCTCACATCTTTGTCTTTATCCAGAAAGTTTACATTCTCATTACAACAGACAAAAAACAAAAACTGCACTCTCTTTGCCTGAGCTCATAACTAAAGGTATCTCCCAGGATCTTTTTCTTTTCTATTTATTTAGATAGACTTTCATGTATTCTAAACTGTCCTCAAACCCACTATATTAGAAAGCCAAAGGACTTTGAACTTCTGATCCTCTTGTCTCCACCTTTCAAATGCTGGAATTACCATTGCGTATCACCATGCATGTTAGTACTTAAGTATCCAACCCAGGTTTTGTGCACACTAGGCAAGTACTCTATTGATTGAGTTATACACCTAGTCCACTTACTTACTTACTTATTTTTGGACAGAATTTGCTATGTAAAGCACTGGTTGGAACTCAATGATCCTCCTGCTTCTGCCTCCTAAGTGCTGGGAATACAGATGATCACTGCAGACATGACCTGAGAGCTCTCTGAAGTAAGGGAAATCTCCTAACACATGCTTTTTAAAAAAATACCAGTTGTCCCTCTACAACTTTTGTTCAACTAATTTTTAAGGTGTACATTTAACTCACAAACACAGAATTCCACACTCCAGAGATGCCCTAAAGGAACTAATACAAGAGTAAAGACTGTCACCGAAAAAGTCGATAAATGTCCAGTGATCTCCCAGATGTTTCTGTGGATGATAAGAAGGATCATGGCCTCTCACCTTCCACTTTGAGGCCTTCTGCCAGGCAAGCATGGGAACCTCATCCGAGGAGAGGGCTGGAAGAGCAAAGCCAGGGCTCAGTCCTTCATCAGCTGTCGTGGCGCCTGTGGTCTCTCTCTCCACTGCACCACCTTGGTGCCGCTATAGCACCTTTCATGACCTGCCTTTTCATACACAGACCTCAAGTAATCAAGATGGAGAAGGAAGGGAGGAAAGAATTAGCTTCCACACCTCACGGAAACACCCTCAGATATCACCGTCCATGTGAGTGCTGTGTTTCTCTCTCTAGAAAATCTCTAAGGCAGTTTCTTCCCCAATTTTCTTGAGACTTCTCACTAAAAAACCTCTGCAGGTGTTTGATGCATAACTTTGTAGAAAGCAAGTTAACTATTATTGTGCAAGCCTCCCATCTTGGGGGAGTCTCAGTACCACCTCAGAGAACACTGAACAAGAGTCACTATTTCCCAAGCGGCAATGTTGTTAATACACTTTTTTTTCTGGATCTCTGTACCAGCCCCATTCCATTCTCCACACTCCTGCAGTTTCTTCCCACTTCGCTTGATTGGTCTGCTCCTCCCTGGTCTTATCTTCTGTTTCCTTGACTTATTTTTCTCCTGTCAACAGCTAAGGCTCACCATAGACTCTGCTGCTTCCATCCTGCCCCGCCCTCTTGCTAAATGTGTTGGGTCAAGTGGCGCCAAATCAAGTGAGATTAACATGGCATGCAAGGAGTGACAGGCACGTGCCCTCTCCACTAGGACCTTGACTGGGACCTTGACTGACTCTGGGCTCCCTCCTGATCTGCGTCTCCATTGGTTTACAGTTGTCCATTTAGATTTAGCTCTGTCTTTTGGAAGGAACCAGGGCCCAGCTCCTGGACTCAACAATTAGGATTGTTGTTGCTCTTCTGGCTTAGGAGGCCCTTATCTGAAGCAGCTGTGGAAAGCCCTTACCTGGGAAATGCTTGGTGTGTATCTCTTTCCGCATTCAGTCACTAAGGTAACAAAAAGCATCCAATGTTTCGAAGGAGAAGCAACATGAGTTTACATAGGTTTGCCAAATGTCTGGTATTGAATTAAACAATCTGGAATTTTAACTTCCTCTCTAGGTTAAAAAAAAGTACATATTTCTGAATATTTGCTACAAGGCAAAAAGAACTACTTCTATAATAAACATACACACAAATGGAAAATATAAAACATTTGAAATACAAATACAACATTTAAATAAACAGTGCTTATATAACCTTTTCTTCTCAATTTTCATGTGTGTCTGGTACTTTTGCAGAAAAACCTAGAAATTGTTGTTGGACACTAGGACTAAGGGTCTGACTCAGAAGGGTGTTTGCCAAGCTAGCATTCATGAAGGGTTTGGTTTGTCCCCCCATACCATCTAAAGATAAAAATAAAGAAAGTAATTAAACAAGTTATTCCTGAGTATCATACACTTTCCACTTTTGTTTCTAAAAGTCCTATAACAAACAAACAAACAAACAAACTCTGTAGTGTGGGGAGATGCACAGAGAGAATACTCATGTCTTCAGCGATGCAGAACTATTCTCCAGTGTGGGTTTCCATCAGACTATAAAATGTGGTCTCCTTGGAATTTCTCCCCTAATCTTAAAAGTCCAGATGGGTTTCAAAGGGCATTTAATCATGCCCGTCATTCCTTTTCACTTCATAATGTATTTTAAAAGCACTACTCCATATCTAAAAGAACCTCATGAATTCTTTTAACAATTTCCCATTCTAAACCAAGAAACATTTTTGCCAAAATAAAATAAAATAAAATAATGGAAGCTACAAAGGTTTGGGACTGTATTAAACAGAACTGATTTTTTTTTTTTTTTTTTTTTTTTTTTTTTTTTTTTTTTTTTTTTTTTACTTTTGAAAGTGTGCCAGAATATTGTCTTCTCTGGTTATGGTTTTTCCCTCCCCCCCATCACTTACCAATTGGGAAGAAGTTAAAAGGTCACATCTTTCTCATCCCATCACCAAAGTAAACATTTCTCCAATTACCCACAAAGGGCAAATGTTTCCAAGGAATTATTTATTGTTTATTAGCAAATGGCAAAGGCAGTAAAAGAAGGTTCTGTGTCACAATATGAATTCTTGGCAGTGACATTTAAGTATCCTAAGCCCGAGGGGAGAAAGAAGAAAAAACAAAGAAAAATTGTTATATCCATTATATGTTTAAGAGTTTGTGACTATCTGCCTGCTAAAATGTATGGCCACAGTGGATCTGAAGAGTAGATTTTGACTTTTTTTATTTTAATTTTTTATGTGTATGAAGTTTTAGCTGCATTTATGCCTGTGCACCGTGTGTGTGTGCCTGGTACCTGCACAGGCCAAAAGAGGGTGTCAGATCTCCAGGAACTTGGGGTTACAGATGATTGTGAGCCTTTGTATGGGTCCTGGGACAGGACCTGAATCCTCTTGAAGAGGACTTCTAGCCAGTGCTAAGCAGCCAGTGCTCCTTGCCACTGAGCCATTTCTGCAGCGCCCAAAGAATAGATCATTAAAAACATGCTTATGTGGTCAAACCCTGTGGCCCAGCCTAGCTTCAAACATCTGACAATCCTCCAGCTTCAGCCTCCCAAACACTGAGATGGTAGGCGAGACACCTCACCCCAGCAAAATAGCTTTTTGTAAGTATGACCTTCACAATTCATTTGTCTCACAAATGCATGTCACCTGGCACCATTAGAATCAGCTTTAAACAGAGCACAGAATAACAGAACAAAGGTCCCTGTGTTTTACAGTTAGCAGAAGGGACTCTCAGTTTCCATAGCAGTTCCAGATTACCTAGCAGTAAATACTGTGCATAAATGATCACTAAACTCCAAAGAAACCCATGCTGTTATTCCCCTAGAAGTGAAAGCTGGGATCCGTCTCCACACTCCTCCTCTGCCTAGATCAGGGCTGCAATGCTCAGCAATGTTTTGTAATCACAGACAATCTATTTCTGGACAAAGGAACTCCGAGCCCCTAGAATAGTTTTCTTATACATCTGAGGTTAACCAACTGTCCACACAAGACAGCCATTTGAGGATGTGTATACTTGTGTGCACTGGTTGTGTACAGAGGCTCTCCACTATTTTTTAGTTAAAAATCTATGTGCATATGTACATATGCACATGTGTATGGGTGTCCATGGAAGGCAGAAGAGAGCACAGGATCCTCCGGAGCTGCAGTTATAGGTGGTTGTAGGTCTCCTGTTATAGGTGCTGGGAAAAGAACCACAGATCTACCTGCCTATGCCTCCCCTGTACGGGGATTACAGATGCTGTGCTCAGACATATCTTAAGGATCCAAACTCAGCTCCTCATTCTTGCATGACAAACACTTTAACAAGTGAGAATTCTCTGTGTCCTGCAATTTAAAAATTTCTCTGCTATAAGAGAAAGGTTTTTGTTATTGGTGGTGGTGTTTTGTTGTTGTTGGTTTTTTCCCCAATTGAAATGTAGCAACATTAAGCAAGGAGAGATAGTCACACGTGCCCATGCCTATGTTAGCCACATAAACAGGGCACTATGGAATGCGTGGATTACGAGATAATTGGGAAGCAGCCACATCTAGCCCACATTCCCTTCTCTCTACATCCAGCTTATCTCTTCTGCTCAGGAAAGAACACCCGCTGTTGGACTAGTTATTACTTGCTACTCCTGAGTTACCTTCTGTGTGGAATCATGGTTCAAAGATGCAGAATTTCCATACTCTGCTAAGTCACTGCAGCTGGGGGCTGGAAAGGAACAAACGCTTAGTTTTCCAACCGCATGCAGAGCACCTCACATGTCATGCCAGCTAAATCCTGCAAAGAGTCCTAAGCATGGGTTTTCTCATCTCCAAGATAAGCAGTCTGGGGCTCAGAGAGGTTAAACGACACCCCTCCAGATCACATAACCATCAAAGTTAAAGCCAATCGTCAAAATGACCTCTCCTTCCCTTTGTCTGAATTCATTTCTCAAATTCCTTTCCTCTGTGTGCACACAACCCAAGGCCAGCCTCAAGAATGATGAATGCCTGGCATGAGGGTTGAAACTAAGAAGCAAGAGCAGAGACGTGAAATGGGAGACAAGAAGGAAACATTCTGCTGACTTCACGGTTTTCTTGGAGGTGGGATCCAGCACAGAGCTGTAACATTCTTACTGCTTTGATAAAATTTCTGATTCTCAGAAATACTGACTTGGCAGGACCTTAGAGGTCACAGAGCCCAACCCACCATTAAAGGCTGTCTTCAGTCATTAACTCACTTTATTACTGTGGGTGATCTGGGAGGTAGTGTCATTGAGTTGGCAAGTGTGTGCATTTCTCTGAACCACAGTTTTCCACTATCTCACTGTGGGCTTGCCTGGAGAGGTTTGATATTAATAAGAAGAATTCTTTACATCTATTTAGCTTTTCACAGTTGTCAGAAATGCTTTCGTTCACGCACTCTAGGCCCTTAAAGCTCTTGTTTCTGTGATAAAAGGAAAGAGGGAGCCTTTTATGATTCGAGAAAAGCCAGAATGCAGAGTAAACATGGATTCAAATTCCCACTTTATATCACCAGCCGTGTTAACCTGAGCTGGTCGTTTAACTGCTTTATGCTTCCTTCAGATGGCCTTGTTATCCTCTGGGTTAAGACTCCAAGTCCTCATCTGTAAAGTGAGGATCACAACACCATCCATTTGTGTTTGAGCTAAAGGTTAACTGAGTTCACATATGTAATTGGACTTGCTCATGAAAGCTCAGGATTGATTGCTTTTGTCTTCTATCCTGTTCCCAGAGCTAAGCAGCTGGAAGTAAGAGGAGGCAAAGGCACCCTCCCATGATAAAACACCCAGTGACTGGCTAATAGAACCTGAACTCTAGCTACTGCACCTTCCTGCCTGGAGACACATGTATGAGTCTCCTCATGTATGAGTCTCCTCATGTATGGAGGAGGAGAACACTTTATGAACACCCTCCCCTTTCTGCATGAACTCAGAGCAAGGCCAGCCAAGCCCCTCCTCCCTTTACCCATGGTAGGCTGTCTGCTTTGCTGAGTCTGCTCTTTGCTTTGAGGTTCCCCGTTGTCTCTTGCCAGTTGCTTGTATTTTGTATGCTGTTTGGAAGTAAAGACAAACAGACAGGATGCTTTCAGCCATGACTCCAAATGGGAAATCTGGTTTTCATATAGGACAACAAACAGCTGCAGTGGCATCCAGGCAGATGGGCTCTGTGTCCCCTGCTTCTGGTGCCCAGGTGTGATGTGTTGCCGGCTGCCTCCTGGATTTTGATCCCTGCTCCCACAGTGCTGCGGCTTTCCTAACCCTTCTCTCATAGACTGTGATTTAAATGGCTCCTCCTTCAGTCTGTCTTCGAATACCCTTGTAACACACAGCGCTGGTGCAGTCCATGGGGAGCCCCTCAGCTGAATCACTGCCCAAGGAAATGGTGCTTTCAACAAGGCCACTCCTCCAAAGCTACACAAACACGCATGTAAGTCTTCAAATCCTGTCTTTATTTGGGTCATTCAAAAATGCATGACCACAGGGTTGTACTAGATTGAAAGATAAGTGTATAGACAAGCAGATTTATAGCATACATATAGAGTGTGCACATTGATACAGAATGCCTAATAAGAAGATACTGGTCACTCAGTTCTTTTATCAGAAATTCAAGTAGTACAACTGGAATATTACCCAGCCCAGAGAAAATATGGTATCAGAGATGTAAGAGGTTTCTCAAGAGGGCAGCTTGTCAGCCTACCTGGCTATCTACAAGCAGAAGAAATTCTGTTATCTACAAGCAGAAGAAATGTCTCAATGAATCAGAATTGAGAGTTAGTGCCCCCTGTGGATGATCCCTACTCCTCTGTCAAGCTTATTTGCATATCTGAAAGTTTTACTATTACTAACTGATGATGACGTGAGAATCCCCATCAATGAGAAAGATCCTGTTTGTTTTATTGGGCACACTCTAGGGATATGATCCTAGAACATGCCGAGAATCCACATTTCAAAACACTACTCTAGGTTTCCCCTCTCATTGCTCCAAGGGCTAGCCAGGTACTTACCTACTATGTTCCAGGCAGTGCAAGGCCGAGTCACTGCCTCTTGTCTCTGGACTGAAGGACTATCAGTGATTTCTAAAGAAATTTTCTGGGCAGAACAAAATCTATTTAGCTCTTGACAAGAGTTGGATGCTTCTGCTGGACTCCTGCTAGAACTAGAATGCTCTCAGTCCATCGCCAAGTAGCTTCATACATTGTTACTCTCCTCTTGTTATAACGGAGTTGTTTGGAAGGTAATGAGAGCAGGCGCCCTGTAGTGAGACTAATGGATTTACAAGATGAGACAGAGGAAGAGGAAGAAGAGAGAGAGGAGAGAGGGAGGGGAGAAAGGGGGGAAGAGAGAGAGAAAGAACCCAAGTATTTGTTCTTTCTTGCCAAGTGGTGGCTCTTTCCATGTCTCGACACATCAAGAAGCCCTTCACCAGGTGCAAATCCCCAGTCTTGGACTTCCCAGAGAAGAGGAAGGAGAAGCTAACTGTCCAGTGAGCAATGGGGACAGTCCCTCGACTCCAGTGAGTCAGGATGCTGGACTTCCTCTTCCCAGGTCTCTTCTCCCTTGCCCCGGTGCCCTTTAAGCAAGAGCATCAAACAAACCAAGGCAGTGGAGCACGCATGCGAGTAGGTGGAAAGAGGGGCCTTTTCTATGTTCTGTCCAACCGTCTAAGATGCTCTTAAAAGGCAGGCCACAGCTACTGGCATGCATTTGGAAAAGCAACTCAAAGTTATCTCCCTTCCCCCTGGATTCCCATTTATCCAGAAAAATTCAAAGTGGCAGTCATTTAACCTTTGTGGAGTAACAAAACATCAATATTTCCCTTAAACAGTTACTTATAAACAACCTTTTTGAAAAAAAAATAGAAGCAATTACACATAAAAATCTGGCACAACCATTTTTGTGAGCTGATTATAGAAAAGGAAATCTAATTGTCTTTTATTTTTTTCCTGGAAGAAAGCAGAAGCCAGTAAGTGATAATGCGCCTTAAGAGTTGACCATCTGCAAAGCCACTAGGGCAAGCCTGATCCTAGCTGGAAGCTATACGCTTCCATCTAATAGAATAATTCCAACCCAGGGACTCTCCCAAGGCTCCAGCCTACCTTCCCCCACCCCTAGGCTCTAACAGTCGTTCCCTATGGACTCCAGCCACTGGACACAGTTGCTTCCTTCTACTCAATACACTTAGAGCACCACTAACATTTTGATATTTGTCATAATAAGAATAAATATTTTTGTTATTTTACCATCTCTTGACATACTTCCTTGATACATCCTAAAATGGTGTTTCCTCTACATGCATGTGCTCCTGGTGTCTTTGTGTGTCTAACTTTCCTGTTTTAATATTTAAACTTTTATGTGTAGAGGTGCTTTGTATGTATGTCTGCGCACCATGTGAGTACAGTGTCTGTGGAAACCAGAAAAGACAGTTGGAGCCCTTGGAACTGAGTTACAGGTGATTATGAGCTACCTTGTGGGTGCTAGGAATTGAACCTCAGTCCTCTGGAAGAGCATCAAATACGCTTAGCCAGAATGCTATTGATTAGATTGGGTTAGGATGCACCCTGATACTCTCCTTTGAATATAATCAGGTTCACACGTGAAATTTGGAGGGACATACTCGAACCCACAAACAGCAGATTCATTCACAACCTTTTATTGTGATATTGTCTTCCTAGAACAGGTCTTATGCCACACTTCCCCCAGAGGAGGATGTCATGACCAACCCATGGTCTTTAGGCTTGGCATCAATATCTGGAGACACCAGACACATTGAGGGCACTGAATTGGTTTCATATAAGCATGACACACTCAAGAAAGAACTGGTCTGGGCTGCTTAAAAGGTAATCTCAGGTATGGCAAATGTTTCTAGGATCTTATTGCTATTAGCTGCTGGTGATATCCCAAGAGCTCCTTCCCTCCCCACCTGCCAAGTCTCCCCACTGGACACAGCAGTTGGACTGTATCTTTCCCACATGACTTAAATAAACCCTCTTCAGACCTGGAATCTGTATATCTTTCCCTGCCTCACTTGATAGGACCTGCCTACACACACACACACACACACACACACCCCTGCCCTGGTTGCAAAACAGTATTTCCTTTGTAAACCAGATCTCTTGGCTTTGTCTTTCTCTTTCCGCTTTCAGATTCCTTCCCATCAACTCACGAATCCCATGAATTACTTTCTAGGTCACATTTACCCCAGCACCTCTCTGCCCATCTGCTTTCTTGGTCACCCTCTTGCCTCTTAAGCCTGGAACACCAGCCCAAATCTACACACAATCCCTAGCATACAAAAATGGGGTGGCTGTAGCTGGCATAAGAAGGAGGCTTTGGTCTTCTGGGACAGAAATTATATAACTTCTGTTACTTCTCAAGGTAATAGAAAACAATCTTCCTGGAATAAGAAGTGGCCTGTCCTTTGGGGAAGCTAGGCATGTGTATACAGACTTGTCAGTCCCCCCCCCCCTTAAGCATGGTGGAGTTAGAAAAGTCTGTGCTGCAATGGAGAAGAGGGACAAATAGATCTATCCCAAAGCATCTCTAGCCACATGTTATCAAGCTAGATTTTACCTAGACTGATAGGTTTGAGTCAGAAAACCCTGGACTGTTGCCATGGTAACCTGCACCTGGTTCTACTGCCACCATCTGTCCAGAGGGACCTCTTAGACTGTTCTTCTTCAGATGCCTAGATGAACTGCAATCCGACTGCTGCCGCCACCACCACTACAGCATTTTAACCTCAAACTTCTGAAGATGTTGTTTCACCCTTGTGCTCGATTTGAGTTGTTCATAAATCCTTTCTAAGTTGCCTTGCTTAGTTAGGATTTTACCAGGATCTCTCCTTTTAAAGAAAAGTCATGTTCCAAGGAAGGCTAGAGTCCTGGCCTCTCCACTCACCGTTTCTATGCAGACTGCTCTAACTCAGAGGTTTTGCATTTACAGTGGAACATGAAGGTAAAAAGGTGGGCAGAGCCAGGGTTCTTCCCCCAAAGCCTGTTGTGATGGAGGAAGGTAGTAGAGGTGTTGTCATCACTCCCGAGTTACAGATGAGGAAGCAGAGACTCGGGGCACTAAGCCTCTGGTCCAGGGACTCACACCACTAAATGAAAGAGCCAGGATTTGAACTCCAATCTGTATGATCCCAAAGTTGGCATCATTCTGCTCACCAAAACAATCTTTGTGCACAAAGGATTTATTTTTGTGCAGTAGAGAAGGAAGGCGGCAATAAGGCTGGGAAGATTGCCCAGTGGTTAGACAACTTGCCATAGGAGCCCAAGGACTAGAGTTTGGATCCCTAGAACTTATGTAAACATCTTAAGTGTCTACCTGAGACACTAGTGCTCAGATGATAGGGAGAGGGGATCCCAGATTAAGCTGGCTAGCCAGGCTGAGCCTAACTGCAGGTTCTGGGTTCAACTGAGAGACACTGACTCAATGAATAGGTAGAGAGTGACCAACTTCAGGCTTCTGCATGTGTTCCATATATGGACACGTGCACCCACACACACCATGTGAATACACACCCCACATGCACACATAACATACACGTGAAAATGGAAAATGGGGGCAGGGAATGGCTCTGGAGCTTGCTTCCTTATTCAGAGAGCTAGATGCCTGCAGGGTGAGGCTTGTTGATATGTCTGGCCGCTGGCGCTTCATCTCCTGACCTTGCTGGAGTGTTTTGGCATCCACTCATGGCTGTGTCTCTCACACATGCTGTCAGCCAGTGACAGACTTTCAGCCTTTCTCCATTGTCCTGTTCTCGGGTTTCAGGTTTGCCCTCATCTTCACCTCCAAGAAACTGTCCTCCGCTGGTTCTCCACTTCCCTGAAGAAGTCTTTCCTCAAGCAGCTCTGGTCCTCCTTTGTGACCCCCCTCCACATCTCTATAAAAGCAGACCAGAAAGCCAGCTTGTAAATACAGAAACAAGCCTTCCATTTTGTCATTAGGCATTAGGCTTTAACCAAATAAAGCATGTCTGCTGAGGGCCCTGGAACCTCTCTGGAGATGGTTTATATTCTACAGCCCATGAGTCTCCTTCTTCCCGATGAGTCAGCGCTCCTACGATGCTCTCAGTGCTCCAGCAGTAACAAGCTCAAAGGCCGTCAAGCATCGGTCCATACATGACTTTAAAGGCGCCAATTATTTTGCTGCTTTTCCAGCTGACTCCTCCACAGCTCAATGCTCTGTTCTAGGCAGTTGTGAGTGTCTACACATATAGCTGGGGGGGCTCATGGGTTTGATTTCTTGGGTACTAGAACTTGCTTTGGGGAAAAACAAAACAAACAAAATCAAGCTATCTTTTTTTTTTTCATGATCCTTAAAGGGAAAAAAAATTAAATTCAGTTTCAACCAAATTCCAATTAGCCTAGAAGGACATATATGTCAGACCGTCTGTGGAAACAAACTCCAGTGGAAAAGACCAGATTGACACACCTTTCCTGCACTTGAAATCAACCCTCAGTGGTATGTAGCTGCCTGCCCTGATGCACAGAGCAGCTTCAGGGGGCACTGTCCCTCAGCATCGCTTGTGCACAATTATGACTTCCTCGGGGTCTCTGGGTTGTGATTAGATGTGGCTGGGCTAATTCTTGCTGTCACGTCCCTGCATCTGCTGTGGACTTCATCGACTTCTCTTTTTGTCCCCTTCTCCTTTTTCTTTTCAGTGCCTGTCTTCTCTAGGCACTGTGGGAGGGAGTTGCAAGGAACGGTCAAATAGATCCTTTCAAGGGCTCTCAATACCAGTAATGTAAGCAGATTGTATCACTGGTGGCTGGACCCTGAAGAGAATTTCAATTCTAGCAGAAACAGACGGAAATAGGCTTTTAAAATCCTTCCTCTCTGGATTCTAACCTGCTTGCAAGCTGGCTGCCCACTCTTGCTGGTCTCCTAGCAACCGAGCCCCTTCCTCTGCAGGCACTGGTGCTGTCCACAGGGCCAGGCTTGGGAGAGTCAGCCTCTCCCTACCTTCCCTGGCATAGGGCAGGAATGCTACTGAGGGAACCGGTGGTGAGCACTTGGAGAAATTGCTAAATGGTCTGTAAAATGCTCTATGAGGGTGACAATCCATAGGGCACCTTTTGCACATTTTAGGGGATCTTAGGATTTCAATTCATCCGCCTGCTTCCTTCCAATAATAGTTTGCACGCATGGAATGCTTTGTATTTTACAAAAACCCTTTTGCATCCATTACCTCATGCAATTCCCGAGGAGGACCTAGAGAGACCTCCACATTGAAGGAAAGTCTAATAAATTTTTGTTAGTCTTACTGTTTTAAAGGACTTGAGAAGAGACTCTAGATCATGTAAATTAATAAAAGGAAAAAGGAATTCCAAAAGCAAGCCTTCAGCATCATCACCATCGCAAATCAGGACTGGAGCCACTTAATGTGTGCGTTTGTGCCCAGGAGCTTGAGTGGTACCCAGGCAAAGAGATACATTCTCTTTCTGCTGTCAACCTTATTCACCTTCAGCAGACACTGTGGGGATTAAAATTAACCACGGACGCTCTTTGTTTATAGCATTCTTATTCTGAGTCTTACGTATCATATTATTTCTTTTTGTAATAAAAGGAAAAGTAGAAGAGAGACAAGGTTCTGTGGGAGACTATTGAGGCTACCCTAACCAAACATCCCAGACTGAGTGGCGTGGCCAGTATTTCTCACAGTTCTGGAGACTGCAGGTCCTAGGTAAGGTCCAGTGGCATCAGTTTCTGGAGAGGCCTCTCTTCCTGGCTTGCTCAGCCTGTCCCTAGTAAGGAAAGAGCACCAGTATTTCCTCCTCTTATAAAGGTCTCATTTATATGGGGTCAGGATTCTATTCTCATGACCTTATATAGCTTTAATCATGTTCTCAAAGACCCTGTCTTCAATACAGTTACATGGAAGACAGCTCTCCAATACATAAATTTGAGGAGACCCAATTTAATTCATAGAAACCCTATCTTTCTCCTGCATGATGGAGGGCAGAGAGGCACTCTCCTCATTTACTGAGAAATCTACCAAGTCCTGCTTAGGTGGAGATGGAGGTTTGATGCTGGGAGAATTTTGCCCAGTGATAAAAATCTGTGTTCTCCTCTCCCATTGCAGATTGGAGCTCTTCGTGAGCAGTTATCGATTCTCTGCGGCTTACAACATCTTTATCATTGTAATAGTGTTCAGGCAACTAGCTTGATTGTCCTAACGGACTCTGTGGCAGAGGGTGGGGGATGGAGGGTGGATCTAAGCACACAACCAGGAAGATGCTCCTGTGGCCTTGCTTTACAGGACCATGCCCAGCAGTCTACGCTTGCCAAGGGAAGGCAGCAGCTGAAGCTCTCAGTAACCTTCCTCATTACCACCTTACAAAGCAGCAGATGTGGCTACAATGGTACCCAGCAGCCAGGAAAGACTCGGATTATCTTCACACGACTCTGCTCGAAGGCAATCAGGCCAAGCAAAGTTGTAGCTTCACAGGTTCATAAAATTATCAAGAGAAAATGTGAACGTAAATTTTAAAATATCCTTTTTATTTTTGTTATCAGAAAAGTTTACAGAAAAGTTCCAAAGATAGTACAGAGAGTTATACACACCTCTCTATTCAGGCTCAGAGTCCCCAGTGTTCTCTCCCATTACCAGTTTATTTGTCTAAGAAACCAAAGTAAAGCATAGGAGGAGATGGCTCAGTGTGTAAGAGTGCTTGCTGTACAAGCGTGAGGACCTGAATTTGAATTTTAACACCATGTAACAAGCCAGGTATGGGCACATGCGTGTCTGTAACCTCAGCACCATGTGAGACAGCTAGGCCGCCTGCCAACTAAGTTCATTGAGAGACTCTGTCTCAAAAGAATAAGGCAGGGTTTGGGGAGGTGGCTCAGGAGTTCAAAACACTGGTGCTCTTCCAGAGGACCTGAGTTCAGTTCCCAGCACTCACACAGTGGCTCACAATCTTCTGTATGTCCAATTTCAAAGGACCCAGTGCCCTCCTCTTGTCTCTGTAGGTACTGTTTAGAAGTGGTACACAAAAATGTAGGCAGAGACTGATAGAATGCTAGGATAGGACACATGGTATCCCCTCTATGCTCCTGAAGACACACATGTGCCTGTAACATACACACACACACACACACACACACACACACATTAAAAAAGTAGAATGTTGGTCAAGTAAAGCATTACAAGCTCACAGAATTTTAACTTAAAATTAAAGTATTTAAATTATTCAATCATTCAATCATTATTAAATTATTCAATATTACATCCCCACTGTAAGGGGAGATAATAAACTCAAAGTTGTCCAAACACTAGCTTTACTTCTGAATCATATTGACACTTCAAAAAGATACATGATAGCTTTGGGGAACTGAAAGGGAAAAGAGAGGGAAGATACAGACCCCTCAATAAAACAGAAGACAGAATCCCTCTGAGGTATTTCAGGCTCCTGGCATTCTTTGTTCTAGGCTAGAAATGCTGCAAGGGCGGGGTAACTGTTGCATTTGATAACATTGATCAACTGGGGTTGAGGAGGGCACTTAAAGTACCTCTTTCCAGTTCTGGACAGGAAGAAAGAATTTGGTTAGGTTCTTTTAAGCCAGTTGCCTCTAGAAAGGAAATCCAACAAGGAAAGTAAGCCAGCACTAGGGACTTGGGGTGTCAGAGGCTAGAGATGGATTGGTGAATAAGCCAAGGTTCAATGACCATTCTAGAACCAAGGTGAAAACAACTACCAAAGAAAAGCAAGCCAGAAACCCTACAAATACGAGCTTTAGTATAACAAAATTTATAAATAAATAAAACAATCACAAAAATAAATACAATCCAAAAGGTATAAAGTGAAGTGTCTCTCCTAAACCACTCTGCCATTCTTGAAAAGCAATTTCAATGATTTTTTTGTGTTTCCAGAGGTTTTTTTTTAAGCCCCATTGCAGCTATCCAGCAATAACAAGGCTAGATGCCAGCAAAGTGTCCATCAGCAGTGAATTAGTGAAATAAATTACAGCTCGCCATACAATAGGATGCTACTGCAGAGAAAGAATTCATTAGAGTGCTTTCACAGTGAGGTCTGCAAATATATCATTCCATGAAGAATGCGGGGTTTGTAAAACATGATCTGTCTCTCTGATACAGGGCACATTAGCCTCATTCAAAGGCAACTGGGCCAGCATTACCACTAGGGTGGGTCTCATTTGAGAGCTCAAATAAAGAAGTCATAGAGTTGGCAGCACTACACTGGAGAAGTCCATTGCCTACAAAATGATGCTACCATTGTGTACAGAGCCATATTGGGGCAGTCTTGCACTTGGTCAGAGTTTGACTTTGGTCAAGGTTAACTTCTCCCAGTTAGCCAGGATTCTGCTCCACTTAGGGTGGAGCGCACGTAGTAAAGGTTAAGTTCATTGTTCTTCCTGGTATAGGGATTCTTGAATTAAACAGGTGACCCACCCAGCTGCCGGAGCAGTCAAGACGAAGACCTCCAAGAGAAGCTAGACAACTTCCACCGGAACTCAGCCTGGAGTCTGGGGGGAAGGGGTTTGCCCGAACTGTTAAAAGGTCCGGCGCCATTAAAGTTTAGGGCTTTGATCAGTGAACATTGACTTAGCCGTACTTTTCGCCGCTCTTCCCTATGACCCCAAAATTCTCTCAACAGGTAACCCAGTTCACATGTAGCCGCTGGCGGCTACATAGTGGCGCCTGAACGTGGGAAGACCTGGCACGAGAGAATTTCTTGAGGTAGCCCTATCCAGCGAAGCTTCGTGGAAAAGGTGAAAATTAATGGTGTCCGCACGGTAAGCAACATAGAGGGCAAAACTAGCGCTAGTGAATTCGTGTCTATGGTTGTGAGTGCAGGAATGGATACAGTTTTTCAAGCATACTGCGTGGACCCAGCGCAGGACTGCTTGGGTTGATAAGATAGGGAAATATGGGGAAGGAATTTGGTAGGCATTTGCCCAAAGCTCGTAAGAGCTGATTTCGGCGAAAAGAAAGGGGTTTTTAAAAATAGGCATGTCCACAGCTTCTAAGAGCTGTTTAAAGAGGAAAATGGATGCAATTGCTTAACAAGCACGCTTAACTTTCTGTGTATCTTTCCGTGTTTGTCCCGGTGCACCGACTATCTATGTGTATGTTTATGTCCTCTCTGTGTCTTTGTGTGAATGACTGTTTCATGTTAAAAAGAAAAAATTGGTAAAGATTACATCTGCTGGTAACCTTTTGAGCTAGCCACAGTTTGTGTGGGGATTGATTCAAAGCCACGCTGCAGCAGCGTAGCTCACTCACCCAAGACAGAAACATGGCTGGGGAAAAAGCCGCTCTTAAAAGCCCAGAAACCTAGAGATTTGGGAAGACTTTGGTTTGGCTTGTGAAATTCATGTAGTCGCTTTATACTTGTTTCTAATTGGTTTTAATGATATAAGGCTTTACATTTCTTGACTAAAGAGTTATAAATAAATTGGTTATTATGTAAAAGGTATAGTGTTATTAAGAAAAGGTTAGTTTAAAACTGGTGATTCAGTGTTAGAGCTATCTTAACTAACTACACGTGGCCTAACGCCACTCATGCCTTGTTCTTGTTTATAATTGGATTTAAAGGTATATTTTGCATGTCTTGACTATAGAGTATTGGCTTAAGTCACTGCACATGATTTAAAAGGTATAATGTTATTAACAAAAGTTAGGTTAAGGCTGGTAGTTTAGGGTAGTCGCCATTTTGAACACGTGGCATGATGGTTAAGGCTGGTAGTTTAGGGTAGTCGCCATTTTGAACACGTGGCATGATGGTTAAGGCTGGTAGTTTAGGGTAGTCGCCATTTTGAACACGTGGCATGACGATTAAGGCTGGTAGTTTAGGGTAGTCGCCATTTTGAACACCACGTGGCATGACGCAATCCAGGAAATACAGGCCTTTGGGACGCTCCTAAATTGGCATGGTGTTTCATGTGAATCTTGGCCTGGAGATTAGACTTAATGAAGATTAAGATCTAAAATATTGTCTCTTTAATAAGTTACACTGTTATACACTTGAACATAAGAACTGGCATACAAACCTTGTGCTGTAAATATGTGTTTGCCATTGATTTTAAAGAAAATAGATTGTTTAAAATTGAGATTTGCTTCCAAAATTACAATTGTGCTCTAATATTGCAAGAAAACATTGAGTTACAATAAAAATCAGTGTGTCATTGGCTACAGTTTTCAGTTTGCAGGCTCGTAATTGTTAACATTTTGTAATTAAGATAATTTTGAGAGTGATGCAGCTATGGGTTTTAGGGGCCCATTGCCTCTTTTCCACAAGTTTATAGGCTACAATGGTAGGAGCAAAATTTAACCCTCCAAGATTAAAAAGGATATCTCTGTAGAAATGTATTTGATATCAAGTAGGTTCCTTTGACCATGAAATTACAGGTTTCTTTTGTTTAATCCTTAAATTGTCCTTGTAGGTTTGGGTCTGGTCTTAGATAAAAGGCTCAGATTAGAAGATATTTACATTTGAGGAATCTCATACAATGTCCTTGCCAAGGACTCAAGGTGGATCCTAGGGCAGATAAAAAAATTTACATTTGAGTTAATGCAAAGCTTAGAGTTGCCTCAGGGGAAGCTAGTGAGGAAGTTTTGAGAAATTGTTTCTGCCTTACAGGCCCCACCTAGGGAGTGTTTGGTTTAAAAAAAAAAAAAAAAAAAAAAAAAAAAAAAAAAAAAAAAAAAAAAAAGGTTTTTGACTTATCCAGGTGTGGGTTAAAATGCAGTTCAAATCTATGAAAGGTCAAGGAGGCTATAAAAGCATTAACATTTGGCCTGTCTACTCCCTATAAAATTATTGTAAATTTAAAGGGTTGGTTTTTTGCTTTACATTCTGATAATTATAAAAGCATTTGCTTCTAATTTTAAAGAGACAACAAAACAATGTCATTAGAAAGTTTTTGCCTCAAGGAATGGCTAACAGCCTTACGTCCTGTGAGGAAAAAATGTTTGTCTCTCTTTCAATACAGAAGTTAAGATCTTAAAAATTTCAGTGTATAATGTTCATAGAATGTTTGTTACAGGCCCTTGCTCCTATAGACTTTTAGAATTTTTAGGTAAATGGCTTTCAAAGGTTGTTAAGATATATTAATTGGCTTTATCTTATTTACCTCATTTTAAGCTTGCCACAGAAGGTCTTAAACCTCTGTTTTCAAGGTAGGAAACGTTTGTTCCTTGCTTCAAGCAACAATCAAATTTATTATTAATGGTTGGTCTATTACATGGCAAGCATTTTTAGGCAAAATTAATAATTGTTATCCAAAAGATAATTTGTACTATCAGATCACATGTTTATTCCTTTAAGTTTCTCCCTGCTTCAACACAGATACCTGAATTGGGTGCTATAGCAGCTATTTTTAAGATGTTAAAGGTCAAGCTTTTAATAATAGTAGATATACATAGCTCATGGTTTATAATTGCTTAAAATTGGTCCATTTTTAATACTGCTAATTCTTAATATTTACAGTTTATACAAATGTGATTCAAATTTCTAAGAACAAAGGATATGTTCTCTAAATGACTGTCCTTTAGGTATTTGAAATAATTTTATATTTTGTGCACATCAAATTATAAAGATTTGTTCTTGATGTCCTCAATTTCTACCTCTACCACGTAATGGTGTAAATCCTAGAGGACTTAGTTATTACAGATAAATGATATTCATATTTCTAATTTAAAAGATTAAAAAATATGTACATGTGACTAATGATTCATTTTTAGGCTGTCTAGTTGCAACTGCTCTAACAGAAAAAGCAACTATATTTTATATAATTACATAGTTATTGCCTATGTTATGGGTTATACTTTGTGTTCCAACTTAAATTAATAAAACAATATCTTCTTGGAAGAAAGAAGAGAGGGGAAATCGTGTCCCTGTACATATAATTTAAATTATGCTTACATGTTTTTAAGAAAATTTTAAAATTTTAAAATTTAGATGCCAAGAAACTCCTTGCTAAATGTATATGACATCTTGTAATTAGACATATTGATGTCTAGGTGAAATGAAGGAATTCACTTACTAACATATGCCATGATCCTGATTTAATATTGGGGGAGAAGGCATGTCCTCTGTTTTTTCCACAGAATGCTGCAGAAGATATGCTGACTGTGCTTGCTGAATGCCCAGACCATGGTAACATAAGAGCTATATTGGGTATATGTTCTTGACTTACCTCAATTGTTAAATGTCCCAGGTTAGATAAATTGCCTAGCTTCAAGCTTTTAGACTTTGTGGGACAGAACATGGAGACTGTTATGCTAGCTTAGGAAAAATTAATTAGAAGAGTTAAAATGACTCTTCTCCTTATTGTGCTCAGCTGACTCAACCATAGACTGGTCTAGAAATAATTCCAATTTTGAAGATTCCAATTTTGAAGATGGCTAACAATCTTCAGCCAGCTGTGTTAATTTAACATATAGTCTCCACTTTTCCTGAGAAGTAACAGCATATCTCTTGATACACAAGGCTACCTCTCCCATCTCAGAGGCCAAGCCTTGGGTCCTTAAAGTTGTTAATTTACAACTGAATTGGATACTTCTGGGACAAGTTAATCCTATTCCACCTTTAACTCTTGACCTTGTCTGTTAAGCAGACTGGCTGTCTCCACCCAGGCTCACCTGGATGGAGAGATTACATGTCTGTTAAAGACACTTGCAGACCCCCCTGGCTTCAAAACTTACACAAGTGGATCTCCAAAGAGGGAGCCACATAGAACTCAGATCTATGTGTGTTTGTTTTTGAACAAACATGGGTACCAGCGAGACGTGCGAGGCAAAGCACTGCATGGGGAGGTGAATTTCTGCTTCTGAGTCCCCAGGAAGTACACCTAATTGCATAGGGGTTAACGTCGAGAGGCTGTCCTTAAAATAATAAGGGAGCCTATTACCCCTCCTCTGAAAAAGACGTTATACAATATTTAAGAGGAATTACGGTCAATGCTTCCCCTCCTGGTTAAGGCCCGCCTTCTTATGAAGGATATTTATCCACTTGTTTTCTACCTCCTCGTGTTCAAATTAATAAAAAAAGGGAGGACATGTACAGAGCCATATTGGGGCAGTCTTGCACTTGGTCAGAGTTTGACTTTGGTCAAGGTTAACTTCTCCCAGTTAGCCAGGATTCTGCTCCACTTAGGGTGGAGCGCACGTAGTAAAGGTTAAGTTCATTGTTCTTCCTGGTATAGGGATTCTTGAATTAAACAGGTGACCCACCCAGCTGCCGGAGCAGTCAAGACGAAGACCTCCAAGAGAAGCTAGACAACTTCCACCGGAACTCAGCCTGGAGTCTGGGGGGAAGGGGTTTGCCCGAACTGTTAAAAGGTCCGGCGCCATTAAAGTTTAGGGCTTTGATCAGTGAACATTGACTTAGCCGTACTTTTCGCCGCTCTTCCCTATGACCCCAAAATTCTCTCAACAGGTAACCCAGTTCACATGTAGCCGCTGGCGGCTACACCATTGCATTGTCATGGATCTTAAATGTCAGATACTCTGCTCTTGACATGAGCAATGTACCTCCCCTTTAACTTGTGGCATCCTGAAATACCTTGTTATGAATGATACGATTCATTGTTTGCTGAAAAGTGTTTGTGTGTGTGTGTGTGTGTGTGTGTGTGTGTGGTGCATGTGTGAGTATGAATACTTCTGTGTGCAGACCAGAAGACAATGTCAGGTGTCATTCTCAGAACTGTCACCCACCTCCTTTGAGTCAGAGTCTCTTGTTATTGTGGAGTTCACCAATTAGATTAGGCTGATTAACCAGTGAGTCCCAGCAACCCTACCCTCTCTACCTCCTGACCACACCAGTGTTTTCTGTATGAATTCTGGGGGACTGAGTTCAGGTCCTCAGGCTTGGGAAGCAAGCACTTTACTGACTGACTGGGCCATCTCCTATTCCTGCTCATTGATTTTAAACTTGATGCTTTGGGTCATGTTCTAATGGCTGTGAAATCAGGACATTTCTTAATATCTCTCTTGGCCAGGCTGCAACTTGTAACTGAGCTCCCAGTGTTGTATGTGTGCAACAGACTTATAGAAGAGGGGTCAGTCATGGAAATAATTGTGAAGAACTCTTTTAGGAACTATATCACGGAGTTGGCTCAGCAGTAAAGAATACTTACTGCTCTTGCAGAGGACCCAACTTGGTTCCCAGCACCCACATCAGTCAGCTCTCAACCATCTATAACAAGTTATAGAAAATTTGACACCCTCTTCTGGCCTCTTTGTGTACCTGCACACATGTAGTGCACACAAACTCATACAGGCGTATGCACATACATACAATAACAACTTTACAAATCTTTTAAATGCTGTATCCCCAGGATGACATAAGACAACGGGGGATCGAGATCTTCTGACTCAGGGTTTCAAAGGACTCTCCATCCATCCACCCTGGTGGGGAAGGCACAGTGGGGAGTGGCGGGGGAAGAGCGAGTGGCTGACATGAGCTTCTCATATCACATTGAACCAGGAAGCAGAGACAGAAGGCCAGAACTAGGCACAGGTATAACCTTCAAAGGCCTGCCTCTAGTGACATGTCGACCAGCTCCACTCCACTTTCTAAAGGTTCCACGGTCCTCCAAAACACAAGCCTGTGGGGGACATTTCACGTTTAGACTGTAATAAGGGTCATGTTGCCAGTCTCAACCACACCATCATACTCTGCTCAGCTAGTGACCCCCATTGTATTTGCCCTTCAACAAATACCGGGCCATAGTAGACCCTTCCACCTACATGCTTTCTCTTAGTCTGTAAGATTTTCAATGGACTTGGCCTTCTTCTGTGAAGGACATTAGTGTCAGTACAGATAGCATAGTGTCTTGTGTGGCTGAGGTGGCATTAGAGCTATACTTAACTCCATTGTAAGGCCTTTCTAGGATCTGCCAGCATGTTAGATAGACTCCTCCCTCATTGGCTGTGTCTTTTATTACAAGTAAAGGCTGAACATCTGTTTGGTATGGTCATTACTCATCTGTATTCTTTTGTAATTGATCTGTTTTTTGTCCTTTGCCAATATTTATGTTTGAGTGCCCACCTCTTTGTATCCATTCACAAGACTTATGTATGAAGGATACTGGTTCCTTGTGACACATGTTGTATTTGTCTTTTAACTATACAAGGTGTTTCTCTTTCTCTAGAACTTTTAAAATATAAGATACTCTCACAGTAAAAGGACCAGAATCAGCACAGGACACACCAAGACCAAGCTCTGGGCACAAAGGAGATTTATTTGCCCCAGAGGGACAAAGGGCAGGGATAAGGATAAAGACAGGAAATAAAAGGGAGAAGAGGAAAGAGACAAGGGAGAGTTGGAAGGGATATGGCCACCGAGAGACAAAGGACTGCCTCTGCAAAGAGAGGAGACAGATTTGTGTAACTGAGTTTTTACACACAGTGTTTTATTTTTGGCTTTATCTTTGACAAAACGCTTCAAAAGACTACCCCATCTTTTCTTATTTTTATTATTATCATTAACATTGTCATTATTATTATTATTATTAATGTGTGTGTCCGAGTACAATTTTTGGGGTTCAGTTTTCTGTTTCCACTGTGAGATCAATCTCAGGTCATCAGGCTTGCTTGCACAGAACTCACTTTTAAGGGCTGGACCATCTCTCTAGCCTTTCCCCAGCCCCATTTTTCTTCAGATATCTGTATGCTTCAAGCTTTTACCTTTTTAATTTGTGACCTCTTCAAAATTTAATTTAATACACATATGTGCAGTGTGGAAATCCAAACCCCAGTCAAGATGGCCAGCAGCTTGTCTTGGCATTACTGATCTATTATTATTGGATTTTTATTTATTTTAATTCTGTTTCACTGTTATGTTTTTATTTATACAAGAACAATACTGATTTAGAGTCTGTAGCTTTGTAAAATGTTTTACTACCTTCTAGAATAAGTTTCTCACATCATCAATTTAATATTATTCTGTTTGGGAAATGTTTTTCATATATCTAGATAAAACCTTTGCTACTCTCTCCACAGCAATTAATATATGCATTTATTTATTTATTTCTGTCCTAGTTTGTTTTCAATTGTGGTAATAAAATACAATGACCAAGAGTGATTTGGAAAAGAAAGAATTTATTTTACTTTATAGCTTACAGCCTGTCATCCAGGGAAGTCAAGGTGAGAATTCAGTACAGTGACCTGAAGAACCAACTACCCAGGGTGATAGCATCCACAGAGGGCTGTACCCTGCCACATCAATCATTGTTGGTGATTGAAAAGTGGCCAGGCCCATCTTACAGGAAAAAAAAGTCCCACCAATCCCTGAGCTTGCCCTAAAATCAGATCACATAATCCCTGCAATCCGAGGCCACCCTAGAAGGCTCTGCCCCCAAAGAAACCCCATATAAACCCTTTCTTCTGTTCAGTTTTCTGCTACTTTTCCCCTGAACAGAAGCAGCCACCCTCCTGTTTTTTGTTTTTTGTTTTTTCCTCCTAATAAAATCTCCTGTGTGAGGTTTGTAGTGCAGTGTGACTTTGTGGTATTCCTTGGCTCCCAGCTGCCAAGTTGCCTTTCCCACCTGAGCTGTAACACTTGCAGTCATTAATGAAGAAAATGCCTCAGGCTAATCTGATGGAGACATTTTCTCAAGTAAAGTTCCTTCTTCCCAGATAGATGACTCTAGCTTGTGTCAAGTTGACAAAACAAAACAGAACAACAACAATCCAAACCAACCCCCTACACACACACACACACACACAAACCAAAAACCAACCAAACAAAATTAAACTATCACAATGTCTTTTATGAGGAGAATTACTTTAGGAATCTATTTTATGTTGGTTTTTTTTTTTTTGATCAGTTGTGTTTTCTTCTTATTTGTTTTTTCTCTATTTTATCCTATATTCTGAGTTATATAATAAAGTAATGATTTAAAAAAAACAAGGTTTTATTTGCTTGAATTCTCTTTGGTAATTTAGAATTCAATTTAGAATTTAGAAGCATTACTTTTGATCATTCTAATAGTGTCTTTAGGTTTTGAAAGTAATTCCTCTCTCTTTTCCAGGTGTAAGAGCACACACCTTAGGTTTTCTCCCATGTTTGTTTGGTCCTTGATAAGTAAATAGCTGCAGACTAAGCCTGCCCATAGGCAAGGTGTGTAAAGTATGTCAGGCTCAGTCCTATGATGAGGAGGCTGGGGGAGGAACCCGTAGCAGACACCTGTTGTTTTCTGTCTGGGAGACCCAGAGCCTCAATCCCGTCAATGTGTGGTCTGTCCTAATATGATGCTCTTGACATGAGACAGTCAGGCCACTTGGCAGCTTTTCTTCAGACAATGCCCAGCTTTCACCACCATCCATGGTCACTTCCCCACCACAAAGGACTGAAAGTTCTCTGCACTCATTCCTCCTTTAAGTTGTTCCTGTTTGGTGTTTTGGTCATAGTGACATAAAAATGACTGATACAGACCTTGACATGAGAATTGGCAGGCTCCAATTAGTTAAGCCAGGGCAGAAGCCTGCATGGGGTCAGAGGGAGCCACACGCCTCCAGCAGACCTCCTGTTCTCAGCTCCGCTCCCAGTGTCCGGGATGTGCTACTTCCCAGTTTGCTCTGCCATCTCCTGTTCTAGTGCATGCTGGGAATTACAACCTACAGATAAATGGGAATCTCACATTTCTATAGCGATGGGATGATAGAGAGCTGAGCCGAGCTCACTAATAGTGCAGCAGCCTCACAGTTAGGAAATGACAATTTGTTTTTCTAAATTGCTAGGTCTGCACCTGAATTATGTATAGACACTGAAATAAGATTCCAAGAGGTTCCTTCCTTCTCAGGAACCATCTGCTCCACTCCTGCAAGGGGGAAAACATGTACCTTAATTCTCTGTCTATCCACTGCAGGCTTACCACACTGTCTTAGAGTATACTATTGCCAGCTTAGTTTTAATATTTTGGTCTAGTCTGAGGGCTTTTTAATGGGAAGGCAGGAAGCCTGTAAAAGAAGCTGTATTGTGCTTGCCATGGTAATTGGGGGCTCTCTCGAAACCTATATATATATATATATGTATGTGCTTTCAAGGTGAATGATGTAAACCTACACTAGACAGGAAATGCAGAATTTTCAGTTCTTGGGGGACTGTTACATCATCTCTGCATATGCTTAAGATATTTCACTTAAGTACTCTAAGGTACTTCCTACTTGACACATATTAATGAGCTAGTCGCAGGTTAATATTTCATTAGGACTGACTTAAGTAATCACAGATAGGCATACTATGGGTGGCTACCTCAAAAGGGCACTAGCTGGGGGAGGGGGAAACCCACGCCTTCAAAGTTATTCATACTGTATTGTATAGATTGCTTATGTTTAGTTTGTCCTAGTGGACCATCAATAACTTATCTTTTTAAAAACAGAAGTCCTGAACAGAGCTTGCGGGTGTGGGAAAAACATGTAAGAACTGGGATGGAGGTTAGAGGACAGACAAAAATATTTAGACAATGGAAGGTGATAGAAGTAAAACCTTATTTTTTTTCCCATAGACTTAAAACAAAACCCTGTTCCCTGCCACAGCATGTGGGCAGCTCCAGCTCTGTGCTTTGTTATTCTAGCATTTGTTTTTTATAACGTTGCCTCCACTGACTGTACGAGCCTGGGCATGTACTGCACGGAGTTCCACAGCTGTAAAATAAGGCAGGGCAGGATGGGACGCAGGGAGTGGGCTGCATGGCACGGCTGAGCTCCGGTGTTTCTTTGGCAGGTGTAGTCAAAGCTCAAGCTGTGATTCTCGGAGAGTCACACTATCTCAGGAGAAGAGAGTGGGAAGTAAACATTTATTATTCTCTGTTAATAGACGATGACACATGGAATCTGTTATCTTGATGGCGATAGTCTCAGAGCCAGAGGACCACAATGGAAGCATCACACCCAAGTGCAAGCACTCGGATTGAAATGTCCTGCGGAATAGTAGCCGAGTGGCAGAAATGAGAGGAATGGAGATGTGAGTAAGAGAAGAAAAGATGAAGGGAAAGGCCGCCTGTTTTAAAACTGGAATCTTTGCTGTGGCACTAAACAAAAAAAGATGTTATAATTTGTCTCTGTAGCTAGAGGGGCAGGGGCAGGAATAAATCAGGAAAGCCCGGAGGAAAAGAAATGTGACTCAATGTAAAGCAGCATTTTCTCCAAATGGAGGTAGTTTAGTCACAAGAGAGAAAATGTGCTGAGCTGTTTTCTTTGTACTTGGTGTGCATGTTAGTTAAATCCTCTGTTGGGGAGACACATATCGGGGTTCTTATCTGGGGAAATGAATAGCTAGATGACCCCCAATGTTCCAACCCTAAGATTCATTTTTAAATCTTACATTGTGTGTGTGATGTGTGTGAGTACATGTGTCCTTGTGAGTGTGTGCGTGTCACAGTGTGGGTGTAAAAGTCAGAGAACAACATTGGGTGTCATTCCTTGCCTTCCGCCTTGTTTGATCATGTACACACCTCTGCTGTGTACAGCCGGCTAGCTGGCTCTTAGGCCTCCTGGGAATCTGTTTCCACTCCCGAATAGCAGTAGGATTATAGGTATGTGCTGCCGTGGCCAGCTGTTTGTGGGTTCTGGAGAGCCAAACTCAAGTCTTCATGTTAACAAAGTGTCCTAGTTGAATATTTATCAACTTGACGCAAGCTTGTCTTCTGTCTGAGAAAAGGAGCCTTAATTGAGAAAATGTCTCCATTAGATTGGTCTGTAGGCAAGTCTGGGGAATATTTTGACTGATGTGGGAGTGTCCAGCCCACTGTGGGCAGTTGCCACTCCTGGGCAGGTGGTCCAGGGTGGTATTAGAAAGCAAGCTGAACAAGCCATGACGAGCAAGCCAGTAAGCAGCACCCCTCCATGGTCTCTGCTTCAGTTCCTGCCTTGAATTCCTGCTCTGACTTCCCTTCACGATTGACTGTGATCTGGACACTTAAGCCAAATAAACCTTTCCTCCTCAAGTTTCTTTTGGGCATGATAAAAGTGATCGACATGGCTGAGTAGTAGTGACACAGATTTTTCATTCCAGTACTTGGGTGGCAGAGGCAGACAGATCTCTGTGAGTTCCAGACTGGCTTTGTAATGAGTTCTAGGTCTTTATATGAAGCCAGGGCTTCATAGTGAGACTCTGTCTCAAAAGAAAAAAAAAACTGGACTGGAGAGGAATGGACCAACAGTATGGGGGAGGGGTGAAGGCGTGAGTGTGAACAATGTAAAGGGTATAAACGTATGGGACATCATAAGAAAACCCTCTACTTTATACATTCATTAAAAAAAAAAAAGATCAAATTAGAAGGTAGGAGTGTCTCTAGGTTCCCTGAATGGGGGCGATCTCATAAAGACCTGCCATGAAAGGGTTAAAAAAGGGACATTTGCTTTGCACATCTGTGTTGGAACATGAATAAATCTTTTGCCAACATCATACAATTGTGGCATGACCTTGTGGAACAAGCACTTGCCGCTGCCTGGAGTGGTACCTTGGACATAGAGGAAAGCCAAAAGATTATCTGCTAAATTTACAAATTAGCTAGGAGGCGAATTTCAGTCACAGGGTGGGAGAGTAGTTCTATAAACTCAGATATATTATTGCAGAAATATTAGTCACTTCCTCAGTTCGATGCAGGCTCTCTGGGGAATCTATGCAATTCAGTCTTGCCTGAAACAGGACCAGCAAGATAAGGTATCTCATCAGGGAGAGATTGAAAAGAAGAAATGGAGTGGGAGGGGCTAGCATTAGGAAGGACTGTGTAATAAAGGTCACTGAGAGGAGATGGGAGGAAAAAATCAATGAAGAGCTGCAAAAGACAGAAAAATGTAATAGCTGACGTTAATTCAAAGCAAGACAAGTGGAGCTGCACTCGGTTATGTGTATGAAGCTGAGTACACACCATTTTATTTTTATGCAATATCCTTAAAACTCCATGTCGTGAAACACTTAACATTAAATACTCAATAGGAGAACCCATTATAGACTGGAAAAGACATAAAAATGATTTTAACTTTTTCACTTCGTTTTTTTAATACCGATTAATTTCAAAGTGAGTCGCTGGATTCTTAATTTGCGTTTTTCCTATGGACCAAGCTCTGTCATTCAGATCCGCTCAGCCCAACTTGTGCACATGGAATCAAAGTTCCTGGAAATAGTTATTTCACAGAATGCTTCTTGATAGACTCTCTACAAGACTATACATGTCCCTCACACTTAGCATGTGATACCCCTTTCTTCCTCACCCATCTCTTCTGGTTCTTTTAATTTTATCCATACAATGTATCTCATATCTACTCCAGGTCAGACTCTCAATACCTCTTGCCTAAGCCAGGGTTACAGATAATCCCGATCTCATGAGGCCCAGAATTTTACCAACCTCTGACTAAATAGCTATAGCTCTGTTTTCTATTAATCTCTCTCTCTCTCTCTCTCTCTCTCTGTGTGTGTGTGTGTGTGTGTGTGTGTGTGTTGTATGTTTATGAATATATGCAGTCCCTCTCTGTTTTTGTTTTTGCTTTTGTTTTGAGGTAGGGTCTTATTATGTATCCCTAGGTAGCCTGGGACTTGCTATGTAGACCAGGCTTGCCTCAAATTTACAGCGATCTGAGTGCTGGGATTAAAAAGTGCACACCCCCATGCCAGACTCTCTTTCTCCATCATATTTTTTTGAGGCAGGATCCCTCACTAAACCTGGAACTTGCTGACTGGCTAGACTTCCTTGCCAGCATGCTCTAAAGATATGCCCATGCCTATCTCTCCAGAGATGAGGTCACAGACCCCGGCCACACACCTGCCTCTTCAGCGAGTGCTTAGGATCCAAATGCTGGTCCTCATACCCGAGCAGCAAGAACTTCCCTCCTCATACCGGAGCCGTGAGAACTTTCCCAACAGAGTCATTTCTTGAGTGCTCCGCTCTTATATACCTAATACACATTTCAAACTTTTAAGTTTCAAAACCAAATTCGTCATTTATGCTCGAGACTATTGTATTTTTTGAGACATGATCTTAGCATGTGGTTCAGGCTGGTCTTGAACTCAGTCTTCCTGCCTTAGTCTCGCAAGTGGCAGGATTCCAATCATTCACCTCCATTCCCAACCCGAAATATGTTCTTTGCATCAATCTCAGGAAATGGCAGTTCCATTCTTTGCATTATTCAACCCTCAACAGCTTGGGGTCTGGGAATCTTTCTATTTTTCCACACTGTATGCCCATCCCTTGTCAAATGCTACAGGTACTGCCTTCAGAGTTCAGCTATAGATGGCCTTGGTCACCTGGGCAGTCCCCTGCGCCAGGCTATCAACATGCTTCATCTGGGTACTGCAGTGCCTCACAGCTAGTCTCACCTGCCCTCCCTAGGGCAATCGGGATGGCTCCTCTAGGCTACAGCATACTTGTGCTCACAGCTTCTCAGTAGCCTTATGTGTACTCAAGACAAACCCCACGGCCCTCCCTCGCTGTGGCCGGTAAGGCCCTTCACACAGTCCCTCTCCAACTTCACCCAGCTCACCTCCTTTTTCCTCATGTCTCACCTCTTTCCAGACACACTGATCGATCTCTGTCCTCTCAGAAAGAAAGGTTAGCATGCCCCTGCCTCTCAGACCAAAGCACCCATGCCTGAAGAGAAGCCTGGCTTGTTCCCTCCTCCATCAGGTTCCTGTACAAGGAACAGCGCATCGAGGGGCTTTGGGGGAGTCCCCTAATTATAACGAGTTGTAATGAATTCCCTTACTCTTTGCCCATCCCACCTCCTATGTCCTACTGAACTTGCTCTTTCTACATAGTCGTCTGCTGGGGGATGTGCACTGTGTGTGCAGATGCTGAGTCCTGTGCCCAGGGATCAGGCTGCATCTGCACACTGGCATTGTCAAGCATCTCCTGTCTCAATGCTGTGTAAAAATTGTTTTCCAGGCCAGGTAGTGGTGGTGCACGCCTTTAGTCCCAGCACTGGGAGGCAGAGGCAGGCGGATTTCTGAGTTCAAGGCCAGCCTGGTCCACAGAGTGAGTTCCAAGACAGCCAGGGCTACACAGAGAAACCCTGTCTCAAAAACAAAAACAAACAAACAAACAAACAACAACAACAACAAATCAGAGGTTTTCCATCACCTCTGATTGTTTAATAATAGATGGGCAAGAAAGGAGAAGGCAGGACTTCCAGTCCCAGGAGAGGGTCTCTGGTGGGGACCACAGAGAGAGAGGCAATTTTCCAGGAGGATTTGTCATGGGCAGGTAGCCGTGAGCAAGTAATCATTAATAGGACGAATAAAGCAGGGGCAGCCAGGGAGAAACTAAGAGATGGCAACACCCGGGCACATGGCAGAGTAGCAGGCAGCCTCTGGGTAGACAAGGGCAAGAATAGATGAGTATCTGCCAAGATATAATACTTGAAGCCCTTTAATGAATATGTCTCCGTGTCATTATTTCAAGGCAAAGGAGGGCCTATTTTTACAGCCCTCCTAACCCTAACCCCAACCCCAACCCCAACCCCAACCCCAACCCCTACCCCAATCCCAACCCCAACCCTAACCCTAACCCCAACTCTAACCCTGTGAACTTATCATTGCATATTTCTACACTCCCAGAATGTAATTTCCTTGATTGTCAGATAGGGATTTTTGAAGGAACAAGGATTTTTGTCACTATAACCCCAAACAATAGATCACCTGGCATATGATAGACGGGAGGTATTTGTTGAATGGATTAAATGAGTTACTATCCGTGGGAACTCAAATTTGAATACTTCAGGAAAGGCCTGTGAAGATTAGGAGGGTAGTTGGCCTAAGTGATCTAGACAGATAACTCTGGGAGGGACCCTGGAAGGCTGCTTCAGAGGAGTCCATGATTGGTTTGTAACGGCTCTGTTGCCCTTCTCACTGTCACGCCCTCTTCCCTCATCTGTCACCGTCACCATCACCAGGATCAAGAGGCCTTTAGGATTTGGACTTCAGTGTGTGGCTCGCTGATATTTTTAGGTAAAGAGAATGTACAGCCACGAGCTGGGACAGGCTATGGTTGAACCACCTGTCAGTCTACTCCTGTGTAACCTGTGCCTGCAAACCTTGTTAATAGACTTGATTCAATTTGTTCTTGTAATTGAAGGCCAAGTGTCACATGCTCGCGGATGTGGAGGCTGAGCATGGATCCGAGTTTCCGGTTTACTACTTGGTAGCTCTGGGACCTGGGGAGAGCCGGGTTCCCTCATTCATGAGAAGTAAAATGGAGCTTGCTTCAAACAGCCGCTCTGAGGGTTAAAGGAATACTCCCCTATCAAACACATCTGCACAGTGCTTGGCCCATAACAAGGACTCAACTAGCACCAGATGCTGTGGTTATTGATTTCCACCCAAGTTGCATAATAAAGTCCATGCAGCACCAGTGATTCCTGACAAGGGGAAACTCGCTTAACTCTTCTTCTGCCCTCAAGGCTATGTGGGCCATTTGAGCTCCAGGATTTCAGTGACACTGCCGTGTCCTTGATGTTGCTGAATGGCTGAAACGGGCAAGAATCGAGAATCGTGAGACAGCATCTATGGGATTATAAAAGAGTAAATGTTTACTGAATTTTATGGGCTTGTCCTGCTAAAGAAGGCTGTTTTCATTAACTTGGCCCAAACTGGCTAGTCATTTGCAAGATGCCTCAACCATGTAACTCTTTCTATAAAGTTGATTTACTTGTATTTTTTTTTGAGCTGCTTTGGTATTTGGGGATGTTTAGAGCACACGGTTGTTATCATCAACTAAACACTAACGGTCCTTGCTCACACACAGGGCCCTCTCTGGTCATGCGCTATTGAAGGAAACAGGGCTTGACATCTTGCAGGGATCACAGATTAACTTCTCTCTTTGGCCTCACATCTGCCTGGGTAGTGCTTGTTTGTTTGTTTGGGTTTTTCTTTATATATACAAACCTGGAGACTCGTTGAAATTCAAATACCCAAATTAGGCTATCAAGATGGCTCCTTAGGTAAAGGAGCTTGCAACTAAGCCTGGTAACCCAAATTTCAGTCTCGTAGGAGAGAACCTTAACAAGTTGTCGTCTGACTTTCCCCCAACACACAGTGCCCATGTGCTACTCCCAAAATACAAAAAATAAATAAATAAATAAATTCAAAGTACCCAAATACTGAAGTACCTCTTCCTTTGACTCTCCCCAACCAAGCTCAGTACCACAAGAGATTTTAACATGACTAGTGGCCAGTGCATGAACATTTAGTGAGACCAGATGCCCAACTCTGATCACCATGCTGTTGACTCTGAGCTCTATGTGTTCCAAATGGCCTCTCCCTCAATCCCTTAACACATATTCCTTCACATTCTCAGAGGCATGGCTCTCTGGTATTTATTTATTTACTTATTTATGTGTGAGAGAGAACGGAGGGGGAGGAGAAGCAAAGGCATGCATGTGTCATTATGGGCCTGAAATGGGCTTCTGCTGCCACGGACATACTTCGCCGGTTTTACGAGAGGCTCTGTAATGCAAATAGCAGAGGTCTCATGAAGGCATTAGCAGAGGGAGAAAGAAATGTGCCCCAGAGAAAGCAGCTGACCCCAATAAGCATCATGGTTCTCAGGTGACACTAAGTGCGCCTAGGTGCCAGGAACAGTAAGAATCTGCTTGGCTCCACTTTATGTGTTCCAGGTTATATACACAGCATGTGACACGCCTGATTTTAATGGAGTCAGTTGATTGTAAACCCCACATTCTTGATCACGTCTTGATACAGCCACAGTTGTATGAAACAGAACAGACTTTCCAGAAATACGTTCAACCAGATATGAGTGTGTTCGGCATTAGAGAGAATTTGTCTTAAACAGGTAGAAAACTGGTTGGTGTTGGGACAAGTGTCCAGTCACCTCAATAAAGGTCATTCTGAACCCCACATTACACGCCAGGACAAATACCATATGTGTCACACAGATGCTATCAAAGAAATGGGGCCAATGACAGCCTGATGGTGTGGGCTTAGGTCCCCAGAGCTTACGTGGTGGAAGGAGAGAATCAGCTTCCTCTGATTTCTACAGGGAAGCTGTGGCACATTGCTCCCCCACACCCCACCAATTAACAAGTGAACAAGGAATGCAGGGAAACAGTATATATACAGTGTGTGTGTGTGTGTGTGTGTTCTTTTATAGCACAGAGGTAGAAAGAGCCTTCTAAATGATTTAAAGTAAAAAAAAAAAAAAAAGAATTGACGACTGAAATTGATTACATAAAAATACCAAAAGTCAAATGATTAAAAATGGAAGAAAATTAATAAAGTGACTAATTCTCTAGTTATCTATACAGAAATAGAATTGGGTAAGATAAAGACATGAGACTTAAGATTAAGTTAAGTAAAGGGCATGGCTTACACATAGAGAGGAGAAAAAAAAAACTATAAATGATTTAAAACAAAAAACAATTGGCCAGGAGTGGTGACACATACCTTTAATTCCAGTATTCAGAAGACAGAGGCAGAAGGATCTCTGTGAGCTCAGGGCCAGCCTTGTCTATATATTAAGTTCCAGGTCTAAACAGAGAGATCCTGTCTCAAAAAACAAACAAAAATTAAGTGATATTATATTTCTTTAAAAGGAGAAATTGGAATTAGCCGGGCATGATGGTGCACATCTTTAATCCTAGCACTTGAGAGGTAAAGGCGGGTGAGTCTCTATGAGCAAAAAGCTATCCTAGTTTACATAGTGAGTTTTAGGACAACCAGAGCTGTGTTGAAAGACTGTCTCAAAAAATTTGCATTTATTTGTGTGTATGCACATACATGCACATGTGTTCTATGTGTGTCACAGCACACATTTGGAGGTCAGAGGACAACTTCTGGAAGTTAGTTTCCTCCTCCTACCCTGTGGGACTCTGGTTTGGCAACAAGACCCTAACCCATGAGCATCTTCCTGGCCTCTGTTTTTTTTTTTTTAAGCCCATGATAAGATCTCACTCAGACGCGAAAGAGAAAGGCAATGGGGTGGTGTGCTGATGATGCTGAGATACTGATGTTCACATATCTGATTGGCAAACATTCAAACACTTAATGGCATATGGTGTTGGTGAGGCTGTGGGAAAGCAGGCATTCCCTAATGCACACTATAGGTGGGTGTAACTAGTGCCACTGCTCTGTTGGTGATGCCTCTTAAGACACAAAGGCTAATTTCTAACCAATAAGGCTCCTGGAGACTGCTGCAGATTCACCTGCACATGAATGAAGACAACAAGTCCCCAAGTCATTGAAGCATCTTTGTCTTGACAGGAGGGCAACCACTCAAGTGGCTGTCATTTGAAATCTGGATGGACTAGAGTAAATACAAACAGAATATTATGGACATACAAAATGAGGGGGAATATGATATCTCCCAGTATATGAATTTGTTAGAATATACAGGGCAGGGCATACTGCCAAGTAAAAGAACAAGGTGTAGCAAATGTATATGTTTGTTGACCTTTTTTAATAATTTGTTTATTTATTTAGTGTGCATATTTATGTGTATTGCAGGAGGGAGCATGTGTATGTCACAGCACACATGTGGAGGTCAAAGGGCAACCCATAGGAATCAATCCTCTTCTAATTGTGTGGGTGGTAGGGATCAAAGTCAAGTTGTTGGGTTTGGTAGCAGATACCTTTACATACTGATTTATCTTACATGATCCTAGTGTGTTACCTTTGGAGTCTTTTGTGAGAAGGGCAATCTAAAAATATGTATTTCTGTTGGCATAAAGGCAACTGGAAGGAAATAGAAAATAATAAAAACCCTCGAGGCCAGAGTTGCTGTTGAGTAATTTCCTCTATCAATTTCCACCATAGTTTTTGAGACAAGGTCTCCCACTGGACCTAGAATTTGGTGTTTTGCTCACCTGGTTGGCCAGCAATCTCTCCTGAATGCCCCCTACCCCCAGCACTTGGGCTACAGGCATGCACTACCACACCAGCGTGTTTTGTTCTTATTGTTTGATGTAGGTGCTGGGGATTTGAACTTGTGTCCTCAAGCTTATGAGCAAGCATTTCACCTACTGAGCCATCTCACTGGCTCTGTTTCTTGGAGGGGGGGATAAAGACTAAGACAAATAGAGATGGGCGAGAAATCTTTCACCCTTTAATTTTCTATAGTGTTTTGACTTTAGAGTCATGGAGCTATTAGATAATAAAGACGACCTGTCTCAAATAACTTTTTATCATCTATATATTTATTTTGTCACTGGCTCTTTTTTGATACCCTGTGTTCATTTTAGCCTTAAATAACATCTGACCTAGTTTTGGTCTATCTTCAAAATAATGAGCTGATCCCAAAGTTACTGATTACACGAATTAGAACAAAGTCAGTAGTTTTTGGTCCAAGAGTGTGGTCAGCAGAGGCTAAGTGGAACAATTTCTTAAAGATTTTAGAAAAATTGAGAATTATTAGGGCAAAGAATGACAATGACTCCACTAAAAATACCCAGTGGCCTTCCCCGAGAGAAATGAAGCTTCAAGAACATTCTCTAGAGGGGACATTTGGGTCCAAGCCATGGACAGGGACCAGACAGGTGAGTGCACGCTTTTAGGTTCCACCATTTCAAAACACAACAAAGGAGTTGAAATTAAACTAAAGAAAAAGCAGACAAAAAGTCAGTGACTTAAATCAACATTAAATAAGCAAGAAAATGAAGAAGCTCTTGAGTGTCTGCTCTGATGATGTTTTGGTAAGCTCTCTAAATATCCCTGAAGGTGGGTTTAATTCTACAGTTTAAAGACAAGCAAGCACCCTCAAATAGATTAATGGAGTCCAACACAGGAAGTCATTAAGAGCGATCTATCTGATGCCACTGTTCCCATCTTTTTGTAGTATTGCTTGCAAGTTTGCATTTAGTGATAGGCTATATGGAAGTTGCCTCTCTTCCCCAAATAGCCCTGGATTCCTGGGGTCCCTAGCTGCCACATTCACCAACTGACGGAACCTGAAGCCTCCTGAGACTTGCCCTGGGACTTGCCTGCCCAATGTGCTGCAGATGGTCTTGCTAATCATTGGCTTTCTCACTCCCCAGGCCTAGGCCTCACATAATTGAAGTCACAGCTTTAAAAAAAAACAAAAAACAAACAAACAAAAAAAACAAACAAAAAAAACCCAAAAAAACGTTAAAGACTTATTCATGTGTATGGGTGTTTTGCCTTCATGCATGTCTATGCACCATGTGAGTGCAGTATCCCTGAAGGCCAATAGAAGATGCCTGATCCTCTGGAACTGGAGTTGTTTCAGATGGTTGTGAGCCACTGTGTGGGTGCTGGGAACTGGGCTCCCATTCCATTCTAGAGTAGCCAGTGCTTTTAACTGCCGCACCAGCTCTTCAGCCCCCTGGGTCTGTAGCTTTTATGGATGCCTCTTGAAAGGATCACTACATTGTCTTATGCCTTTTGACTGTTTTAAAGCAGCTCTTCTTGAGGAACTGCTTGGGAGGGGTTTAGATCCCCCGTCCAATGGTTCCAAGTCATGTTTAATCCATGGTGTGCTTTCTTACCTAGCATACCAGCAGGATGCCATCTCCTCCTGCTCACTAGTCCCCTGCTTATCACTTTAGGAAACCCTACAATGTTTTAGGAAGAAAACAGGCTTTCTCTTTAGTTTGAGAGGCTTTATTTAGGAGTAGAGGGGTCCTTCTGACTTCATCTCTCTCTGTCTCTCTGTCTCTCTGTCTCTCTCTCTCTCTTTCTCTCTCTCTGAACTGTGAGTCTTGATGCCAACCCTTGGAAAACTGTGTTATGTTTCTGGATCTGCCTCTCGATTTGTGTTCAGAAATCCATCAGCCATATTTGGCTCTGGAGGCTGATGGCTAATTTCTTTCAGGCCCAGTAAATACCTCCCAATCCCCACCCTGCAGAAGCTGCATATGTTTCTCTTACTTGCAACCTACTCTTTGCTGGCTGCCCAGCTCTCCTTTGATATGCAGCCCTATCCAGATCCAGTAAAACTCAAATATATGCAATCACTTAAATACAAGTTTTGTCGCTCCATTTGTCTGACAGAGGTATAAACATACAGGTATATACATGTAGTAAACTCTCAAAAGCTGGCATTTACCCAAAAACATACACCACTGTCATGAGATGTTTTCACTATTTCTTTCCCCTACTATGTCTCTTCATGACAGCCCAGGGACCTTGTCTCAAACAAGGCCCTATCTGTGAAGCCAGAAAACTTCCAATACTGTATACAGTTTGACTAGTAAGCCATAAAGGGACAGCCACAAGTCCTGACTCTTTACAGATAAATTTAGTGCATACAGATGCATCATCTCCTGTGCCTGAGATTAGAGACCTTTGGAAGAACACAGCATTCATTTACATTCTCCTCGTGGCTGGGAGCCTCATTAAGTAGTTACTACTTTATTGATCAGCCTTGAGCCCACAGGCTTGAGTTCTGCCTATTGCTGGTCACTCCTCTGGCCAGCCCCTTCTGGGAGGCTGAGAAAACTATTTCATACCTTGGAGTTGCTAGGAGGACCCTGGAAGAAGAAGCTTCTGGAAAGAGAAGCCACCGGCAGTTGCAGTCCCCGCTTGAACTCTGAGAAACAAACCACCCACTCTCCACACTGTTGCAATTTTACTACAAGTCTTAGCAGGACCAGGCCCTGTTTCAGCCTGGCACCCAAATGTCTGGGGTTTGGAAATTTATAATTGGTACTTGAAAGAGTCATAGCACTTCTTGGAGCAAAAAAAAAGGTTGAAAGGCTTTCTCGCCAGCATTGTTACTCGCACATGGCCAGGTAATTTATAACATAAGTCCTCACGACTCTGTTGCCAGTGTGAGAGCGAGAACTCTTTCTGGGGAGACCTGATACCACAGTCAGCTTCATATGGCTCTTAATTCCTTTCACTCTGGAAAATGAGGCACGAGTGGAGGTTCAGGTGGCAATGCTCTGCAGGTACAAATGAATTCTGCCAGCCGTGACCTCATGTTCCCGCTTGCATGCAAATATCTCCTAAGATTTAAATACACTAAGAAGCCAGAGACAAAGTTTCTTCTACCTTCTTCAAGATTTAGAGCCAGAAGCTGATGGAGAAGCTCTAAGCTAGCTGAGGCAGACAACCCAACTATGCTTAAGTGGATCCCCAGATCTCTATATTTTAAAGTCCCAAGCCTTTTATTTTAAAGAGATGTTAAATAGACTGAAAAAATAAAATAAAAGAAGCACAAAGCATGTCTGTGAGACTTTTTTTCCCCAGAAGAACCAGAAGTAACAAGAAGAGGGAGAATTCTCAATCGCCACCCTTACATCCAAAATCAAGCCAAGAACATTTGGGTGGAATTTCTTCCAGGCTTTTTGAAAACTCTGCCTTTTAAGATTTTGCTCTTCTAAAAAATTAATTCCTTTGCCAGTATTTGCCACACCAAAAACAAAGTGGATGTTGTAAGGCAACTCAGAAGGGTGTGTCAAAGGAAAAAGCCCTGTTCTCAGTCACCTTTTGGACTATGTAGACAGCCTCGGGGCTCCTTCTCTGCCAGAGCCATTCTGAGAGGTGGGGATGGAACTGTTCACAACCTAAGGGGAGCCTTCCCCTCCATCCTTTCTTTGCTTCTTTTGTATGTGTGATTGTGTGTATAGGCACGGAGGCCAGAGGTTGATGCCAGGTCTTTCTCTGTTACTTTACACCTTACTTTTTGAGGCAAGGTCTCTAGAACGTGCTCTAAGGAGCTTCCTGTCTCTGCCTCCCCAGTGCTGGGATTACAGCAGTGTACTGCTGGGCTTGGATTTTTATATGGGTTCTGGGGATCTGAATTCATGTCCCCAGCCTGTCTCTGGTGATGTGACAAACAAGCCTGCCTACCTTTCCCATGGGACATGTACATTCTATGTGTTTGTATTCTTACTATTGTTTTGTGATGCTGGGTACTGAGCCTATGGCCTCTCACATGCTAGGCAAGTCCTCTACTGCAGAGCTGTAACTACAGCCCAAGTACATCCCCAGAAGTGTTCATTAATTTACACTGTCCTTAAATTCAGTCAGAAGTTGGCAGTTTCCTCCCTGAGGAAAACAGGTACCCTTTAGTAGTGGCATGTATTGAAAAAGGAGGCATGTACACCGCCAGCATGTTCCTAGGAGTCAGTTCTGTTCCAGAGGAGCGCCACTGAAACTTGACAAGATTAATAGCATGTTAAGGAAACCTAAACTCAGGCTGGAGGAATGCCACAAAAGTCATTAGCACATGAACACAGGAGCGCTTCCCCGCCTCCGTGCCACCAGCTCCCCAAAAGAGCTCCCATTGCTCCAAGCTGGTGAGGATGCCCTGGGAACCCGTGTTTGGCACATACACAGGAAAAACTACATGATTCATAGAATTCTTTATAAAAGGAAAATTATCAAGAGTTCTTAAGACGGCTTCAAACCTGGTCTTCAAGGTTTGCTTGGCCTTCAAAGAACCTCTGTCTGCTCTAGTCTTCCTTTTTTGGCAAAATGAGAGTAAGTTAAAGGAAGGCCTTGCTTGGCCATTGTTTCTTTTGGAAGTATGGAGGAGCATTTTCCCTCTTCGTTATCTTTCTTCTTTGCAGACTGGACACTAGTTGGAGTCCACTCCTCCCTGAACAAGAATGGGCAACTTGCCACAGTTAAGGTACAGGGCATGTGAAAACCCTGCAGTTTCCCGGGGTTACAGATGAGTTGCAGGGTTGTGGGTGTGCATGAATGGATGTCCAAGTGTGTTATTGGACACCTAGAGACCCACAGGGTCTGTTCTGGTTGTATGAATCTGCCTTACATAGAGATAACTCTAGTTTGTTTGTTTGGTTTTTTTATATATATAAATAAATAAAGAAGAATGGTTAGAGTGTAGTTCACAAGACCAAGTGGAATTATCGTGAACCCTTTCTTGTAATAAACCATGATTAATTTGAGGGCCGAGAGTTAAATGAGCAAATGGCCAAGAGAGAAAACTGATATGTTGAGTAACCGTATCTTCCCGTTCTGCTCAGAATTACACTGTCTTCCTATAAGCCATCTCACATTTTATATAAGGAGACTTATTCTGGGAAACCATCGGGAGCAGGGTTCTTGTGGGTCTCACTGTGAACTCTGCCAAGGCGCTCAGCGCGGGGCTTGGCTCTCACTCACGTTGGATGAATCAGTTTGGGAATTGCCAGAATGTCGGGTTTTGAGAAGGAAAGGATAAATGGAGACCTAATGCCTTCATTTCTAAAAGAAAGAAAAGAAAATGAAAAACCCCAAAGTTGCTGGGGGATGCGGGGAAACAGGAAGGGTTTCTTCTCGGAGCCCAGGCAGAGCAGAGGGAGACACAATTGCACCACAGGCCAGCTTCAGTGGAGAAGAGTAAACAAGGGAGAGATTATACATAATTATAGACAATCATGTTTCAGGGGATAAACAGCAATGAAAAGCAAGGAGGTGCCGGAGCCTGGCCCCTTTCCAGGAGCCCAGGAGCCACCAGTGGGCAGGAAGCCCTGGTGGGATGCCTGTCCCCAAAAGAACTATTTTCAGCTGTCCAGGGGTTGGCCCGTTGAGCTGTTTTGATTTTATTTTTCTTACCCAGGAGTGGGGTGGGCAAGATGGAGGGGCTGTAGCTGTTCTTTGGTATTTTAGATTTTTTTTTTAACACTCTAGGGGAAAAAAAAAAAACACCTCTCCAAAGGAACACTGAAACCAAAGCCAAGTCATTTGAAACTCATGGCTTGTAGAAAGGAAAAAAGAAAAATTCTAAACCAAAATTTCTCCGCTTGTTTAACCTATCAGGAAACATTAAAATGTGTTATTTGAAAAGCAAACGTATTCTGAGAAGTCCACCTAAAGCAAGAGATGAATAAGATTCTGATAACTCAGAACTCTAAAACATATTTTGAAGAAACATTACTTTTCATTTGCTGATTTGGTGGTCAAGTTATTCCAGTCCTGAGCAGATCTCTGCTAAATGCTGCAGACAGAGACTCTTCTGTCTCCTGAGCTTAGGCAGAACAGAAGCATTAACACTTAATCGGATGCTGTCAAAACTGACTTGGGAATCAGGAAGGCTAAAGTGCTGTCCCAGCACCAGATGGCTGTGGCCCAGGCCTGGAAGGAGGCAGCTCTTATGGCCTGCTTGAAATCTGCTCTGCACACCCTGAGGCCCCGGAGTATCAGCAGGGTAATCTTTACCCCTGTGCTTAAATTAAATGTGTATTTCACACATAATTATAGGGTTCTGTGGGACTTCCAAGATGGTATCCACCTGAATTAATCATGCAAAGCTTCTATACAGGTAATTAACCTGGTAGAAATAGCTCAAGGCATTGAAATTACCAAAACTACTTCAATTGGGACATTGAAACAGACCTTGAAACCTCCTCAGTAGCCTAGCAAAGGGCGGGCTAACAAAGTCAAGCCCGCAGACAGTAGAGTGTGCCAGCCATCACCTGGCCACTCGCTTGAGGTACAAAGCTGTGGGTTTCACTCTTAGAACCACCGATTGGACACGGAGAGGGGATCAAGAAGGCACAGGGTAGAGAGCCAGGCAATTCAACTTAAAGAGCATTCAGAGGCTCAAAGAGAAGCCCGCTACATTTTCAAACAAGCAAGCTTGGAAATCAACTGACAGAGCTGTAACAATGCCTGACTCAAGGCCCCAGCTCCTGAGTTTCTGACTCCAGTGGGGATAGGAAATGGCTTTCTGGTATACTGGTCATCATGGGGGAGTGGTGGCTTCCAAGCAGTCCATGCTGTAACCTTGAATGCAGGACAAACCTTGGAAATAAGGGTAACAGAAGTTCCCTACATGGCTAAGAAAGTGCAGAATCTGAGGTCTGTCTGACCTTTCTAACAAGGTCCCAGCTGCTGCCACTGCTGTTACCCCTGACACCCCATTTTGATGTTTGCTACTTTAGGCCTTTAATATTCAAGGTATGTATTCTAGAGCAGCAATGTTGAGTCTTATCGAAGCTTGTTAGAAATTCCACAGCAGGCTGAATCCCGAATCGGGCAGTGCTTTTTCACTAGGACCCCCAAGTGACTGTCATCACACGAGTTTTGAGGTGGGTTGAGTTGGATCACAGCAGCAATCTGCAACCATAAGGACATACTGGAACCTCCCAGGAGTTTTACAACAGGTTGATTTCTGGGACCCAGCTCTACTGAGTACTGATCCCACTGCTCTTGGTGTAAGCTGAGCACCTAGAGATTTAAAATCTGCCCAGGTAATTCAGATAGAGAGCTAAGGGAGAAGCCACTGCTTTCCACCTTGCTAAATGTGTTTTTGGGAGCTTGCAGCAGTAGATGTCTTGCCTCAAAGGAGAACTTTCCCTAAGGCAGGAGCCTTTGCTACCCTGCTTGTTGCCTTTTGGGGTAGCCAGTCATGACAAGCATTCACGGCCAGACACCACAGGCCTGGAGAATGGAAAAGTGTCTTAGAATGTGAGTACTCTGGGTGTAAACGAGAATTACTAAAGGGGGAGGGGAAAAGCAGAGAACTGAAGAAGAAAAGACTTGAGTGTATAATTAGTATTCTTGGGAAGATATCGGAGGACACTGCAGAGATAAAACAGGGGGAAAAACCTGTTATGAAAAAAGGAGCAATCTGTGAATAAGGAAGTGTTCTCGGAGATGAAAACCATCGTTAAAATAAAATGCTCACCAGAGCAATAAATAGCAGCCTGAGTATTACAGAAGGAATTAGTGAGTTATGAAAGGGACTTTCCAAACGCCCAATGAACTGATTTAAAGTCCCCAATCATCCAGGGCCCTCTGTTGAACACTCTCAGGGGCCCTGCTCTAGCCGAGGACTCGGGAGAATCAGGTAATGTGGAATCCATCACAGCCGTGTCCCCAGGGGAGGCTGCTGAGCTGTCAGATTCAGGAGTCAGAGCACAGAAGATCCCATTAAGGATCCTCCCACCCCATGATGAACAAGATGGGTACGTCAGAACAAGCAATATGAAGTTCTTAGAAATAGCCAGGATTCAGCTAAACATGATGGGATGGGAGGTGACGTGCTGGTACACTGGTCACCACTTGTGAATGGTGACTTTCCAGCTGCCTGTGCTGTGGTCTTGAATACATGACAAATCTGTGGAATCGATTCTAGAACAGCATCTCCATGAGTCATAGATCAGAGGATGTAGATGACATGATGGATAAATCATTTCATGGGGACAAGGGCATTGCTAAGGTGATAGAGGCTCACCTAGCGTGAACAGAGCCTTGGGTTCCATCCTTAGCACCTCATAAACTAGGCATGTTACTGCATGCCAGAATTCTGGAAGTTCAAGGAGGATCAGATTCTGATTCTGGAGGATCAGAAGTTCAAGGTCATCCCTGGCTACATGTGAAGTGTGAGGCCAGCAGTAGACACCGTCTCAGAATACTAAAGTATATGATTTCATAGTTTTCCAGGCTTACTTACACCAGACAACAGCCTTCAGTGTCTCTCTGTAAAACATCTTGTCATTCTCAAAAGACCACACAATCCCTGGAAACATTCTGAATTCTCTTCCTCTCACCCTTACACCAACCCTAAACCCCATTAACCTGTACATTTAATATAGATAAAACCATAGAATATTTATTTATTGTGATTGGCTTCTTTAATTTAAAAAAAATGTTTTCAAGGTCTATCCATATTGTAGTATGCATCAGTACATCCTTAACTTGGGATGATTAATCTAGACACTGTGTGTGTGTGTGTGTGTGTGTATTTCAGGTACCTGTGTGTATGCAGTTGTGCATGCGAATGTGTGTGGAGACCAGGGGTATCTTCAGGAGCCATTCACCATGTGTTCCTTCATCTTTCCTTTCTTTTGTTTTTAAAGTAAGTAGCATAAAGATTTTATTTTATTTTATTTTATTTTAGTGTATGTGTGTGTGTATGTGTGTGTGTGTGTGTGTGTGTGTGTGAGAGAGAGAGAGAGAGAGAGAGAGAGAGAGAGAGAGAGAGAGAGAGAGAGATGGTGTATGCAAGGGGAACTCAGAGGGTAAGTTTCCAGTCTTCTTCCACCTTGGGGCCTAGGGATTGAACTCAGGTTGTTGGCTTCTGCGGCAAGCACCTATAACCCACTGAGCCATCCTGTGAGACCCCCACGATGTTTGTTTGTGAACTCTCCCTTGGGTCATATGGTATCTGTGTTTAGCATTGTAGGGCACTGCCAGGCTGTTTCCAAAGCACCATTTTACAACCAAACCAGCAATATCTGAGCATTTTAGCATTCCTATAGCCTTTACACAGCTTATTTTGGCTGTTTAATTTTGACCACCAGTGTGAACTCATATCTGCTTGTGTGTGTGTGTGTGTGTGTGTGTGTGTGTGTCTGGTGTTTGAACCAAGGTCCTCTCACATGCAAGGTGGATGCTCTATCATTGAGTTATAGGTACAGCCCTCCTTACTGTGGTTCTGATTTACAATTCCGTGGTGTCGAATTTTGTTTAGTATCTCTGCATGCTTGTCCACAAAGCCTCCATCTTGTCTCAGACTCTGTCCTGGAAACCTGGAGTAGAGAAAGTGTTACTTTCTTTGCGGCTTTTGGGGATTGGCAATGACCACATAGTGATAGAGAATGACAAAGAAGAGCAACATGTCCTGTGTTGTTGAAAATTAAACATCCAAGGTCATCCTGACCCCTCTTAGCACTTGACAGTGCTTTCTGCATACAAGCATAAGCTAGGTGACCTGCACTTTCCCCTAAGGGCTGCATGGTCTTGGTAGTTTCATTTTGCTCTGTTATTAATCTTGGCTTAATACCTGTGCCTACGATGTGAGGTCAGAATGCTGTTCGGTTGGTTCGTGTGGCTATCTAGTTGTATTAACATCATTTGCTGTGGAAATTATCCTTTCTCCCATTTTACTGAATTTCAATTGGCCATAAATGCAAGTCTCTGGGCTCTGTTCTGTTCAATTGGTCTGTCATCCTGATCTATCCATCCTAGGTCAGGGCACAGGATTGTAGTTGGTTATTGGGAAGTGTAATTCCTCTGACTTCATTTTCTTTCTTCTAAGAGGTTTTTAAAATTCTGGGTCTCTTGCATTCTCTATACACATTTGTAATCAGTCTGTCCACTTCTGGGGTGCAGGGGAAAGGCACTGAGATCTCATTAGAGCTTACATTGGCTCTGCACACCCTTGCCAGGTGCATTACCGTCTAAACAATATTCTCCTGACCTTGGGATGATACTGTCACCCTAAGGAATTATTTCTATAAGACTTAATTTCTTTCAAAAGTCAGTTGATATTCTTCAGAGTACAATTTCATACAAGATTTGTGAACTTCATCCCTAAATTTTTATTCTTTTTGAAGTGATCATAAAGGAAGTTGTTTTCTTAATTTTATATTCAGATTTTTATTAGTAGCATATAGAAATATGATTGAGTTTTAAACATTGTCCCTCAGCTCAAATAGATGTTTTTTGAGATTAGTCAGAATTTTCTTTCTTTTTTTTAAAGATTTATTTATTTATTATATATAACTACACTGTAGCTGTCTTCAGACACCCCAGAAGAGGGCATCAGATCTCATAACAGATGGTTGTGAACCACCATGTGGTTGCTGGGATTTGAACTTAGGACCTCTGAAAGAGCAATCGGTGCTCCTAACCACTGAGCCATCTCTCCAGCCCCCAGAATTTTCTATCCATAAGATCTTAAAAAAAATCTTTAAAAAAAACAAAATAGAACAAAACAAAACATAGCACTATGTTTTTATTTTATAATCTGAATATTTGTTTTGTTTTTTTGTTTTGTTTTTGTTTTTTTCTAATTGCTTTAGCTACCACTTTCAGCATAAACCCACAAGAGGGGACACCCTTGCCCGGTTGCTCACCTTGGGAAGATATCAGTCTTTTACAGTAAGCTGCTGTTAGTTGCTAGGGGCTAGTAGACACCATTGCCATACTGAGTAAGCTTCCCCAAAGACCCCCCACATCCTTGGAAATTGTGATTAAAATAAACTGTATAGACAAAAGAATGAAGTAAGCAGGCACAGTTAAGGTTGGCTTTATGTTGAGATTATCCTGGCCCAATGTAATCAGAAGAGTCCCTAAATGTGAAGAAATATAGCAGCAGATCCAAGAGAAATGCTGTGTTGCTAGTTTTGATAACAGAAGAAAGGGATTATGACCCGAATAATGTGGACAGTCTCCAGAAGCAATGAAATCTTTTCTGTTTTAAGCCTCCAAATAGAACACAGCCCTGCTGACAGCTTTTGTTACAGAAGGCCAGAAGTGACGAGCATCTAAGCTGCATAATAAACTCATCTAAACCCTAGCTCCTTACACTGTAGGTTGTAACCCCCTGTGGGGTTATATAACTGTGTGTGGTTATGTCTGAAAAAAAAATTGGCAACAGAAAATGTTTTCTGAATGTACAACAACCAAAATTTAACTCAGAATCAAACGTGTAGTAGATGCAGTGTGTCCCTGGCAGTACTTGTCCATATTGGATAACACAACTGTTATTGTTTTAGTCAGGTTTCTCTAGAGTCACAGAACTTATCGGTAGTCTCTATATAGTAAGGGAATTTGTTGATGACTTACAGTCTGTAGTCCAACTCCCAACAATGGTCAGCAGCAGCTGTGAATGGAAGGCCAAGGATCTAGCAGTTGCTCAGTCCCACAAGGCAAGCAGGCGAAGAAGAGAGAATCTTCCTTCTTCCAATGTCCTTATGTGGGTCTCCAGCAGAAGGTGTGGCCCAGATTAAAGGTATGTGCCACCATGCCTGGATCTGTGACTTGCTTTGTCCCAGATGATCTTGAACTCGGAGATCTCCTTGCCTAAGTCTCCTGGGATTCATAGCCACTATGCCTCAAGATCTCCATGCTAAGATCGAGGTCAGAAACTTGTATCTCCCAGCCTCAAGATCAGGATGAGCCTTCCAATTCTGGATTGTAATTCATTCCAGATATAGTCAAGTTGACAACCAGGAATAACCACTACAGTTATGAACACACAACATGTACAACTTGGCCTGTGTGTTCCTTCGCACCATGCAGTACCAACCTACACCCTGATTCATCTTTGAAATTGTCATGTTATGATTTGTAGTTGTTTTTACGGTACAATACAAAGTTCTTTGCACATTGATTCCCATGAAATTGGGGTTTCTTTGGGATCCTAGATAAACGTTCAGAGAGTGAAAATATTAGTGTTCACATCACAACTTAAAAGAAGGTGCATCTTCTCAGAGGTTTCAGCCCAAGGTTGGCTATATCTGCTGCTTTAGACCTAAGGCCACATGGAATATTAAAGCTATAGGAACATGTAGGAAGAACTCTCTCCGAGAGAGTTCTTTACCTCTCTCTCCGAGAGAAGGGTGGAGGAGGAGAGGAAGAAGCAGAGAAAAGAAGAGGGGGGATTGAGAACACAAGAAAGAGTGAGCAGGCATGTATGCCTGCGAACAGCTCCCACAGGCACAGTCTTAGATTCTTAGTGACCTACTTCCTCCAACTAGGCCTACCTCCAAAACTTCCCATCCCATTCAAGTAATGCCTCAAATTAGAATCTACCTGTGCCTCAATCCATGAAGGACAGAGCTTTCATGAGCCTATCAAAAAACGAATAAGAGAAAACATACCCAGGCTGGACAACCCCCAGATCTGACATCATTCAAGTCTCAGTCCAGCTGGGTCATAACCTCCCAGTTACTTAAGCCCATCTACTCCTGATTTCTCATAACCTAGTCTGAGTTCTTATCATTTCCAATAGAAAGTGTTCTGTCTAATGCAAGGATTCCCAGGAAAGGATCAGTTAAATAAATTATAGAGAATCTAAGTAAATTATAGAAATTTAAAATACATGTTTCAGGGGCTAGAGAGATGGCTCAGCAGTTGAGAGCACTGACTGCTCTTCCAGTGGTCCTGAGTTCAAATCCCAGCACCCACATGATGGCTGACAACAATCTGTAATGAGATCTGATGCCCTCTTCTGGTGTGTCTGAAGACAGCTACAGTGTACTTACTTATAATAAATAAATAAATAAATCTTCAAAATAAAATACATGTTTTAAGGAAAAAATTCATTCAAGCATTGCAATAGTTTTATTATGTATATATAAAATGTATTATTTATATACATATATTAAATGTATTTTTATTATACTAATGTACATTATATATATACATATGTAATATATATTTATAAAATCATTAAAAATATACCAAAAGGCTAGTGTTGATTCATATCTGACTTCCACAATGTTTACTTTTTCTTTTATCTCTGATTGTTATCTGACACACATATATTCTTTTATTTATTTATTTTATTTGTTTCTCCCTCCTAAATGGCTTTTGTTTTGTCCTATTCTTTCCTTAGTAAAATCTGGACACCTTAGACTCTTCCATTATGCCGTCTGGTGAAAATAGTATAGTGGTTTGAACTGAGAATGGCCCTCATAGGCTTACATGTTTGAATACTTCAGCCACAGTTGGTGGAACTGTTTGGGAAGGATTTGGAGGTAGGGCTTTAAAAACTTTAAAAAATCTCCACCAAATGTTTTGCAGGAAAGACCAGTAGGGGATCTGACATTCAAAACCCTATATAACTGGACCTCTTCAAGTTGGTGTCATTGTAAAATATGTACCTAGGACTTGTCAGAGCTCGCTGAATGAAAGTGTTGTTGGCATTGGTGATGATTGATATTGAAGATCACCTTGATTATAGAAATTGCTGTTGCTATGATTGTGTCTGAATTTCAGCTAGATCATACTTTAATCCAGGGAGCATCTGCATTTTGGCCAGACCATATAGACCTAGAAGGTCTTTGAATGCGATCCCTTGCCAGAGCAGCCATTTTGCTGGATTAAAGTTCCTCTACAGTCCCAGACTGGATACACAGGAAATACAAACTGAGCAATGGCATTCACCTCTCTCTACTTCTTGATTGTGACTGCAGTGTGACCAGGGGCCTCATGGCCCTGCCCTCATACCGTCTCTACCACAATTCCAAACTGGAATACATTCCAAACTGAGAGCCAAAGTAAATCCTTCCTACCTCAAGTTACTTTCATCAGGTATTTTGTCCCAACAATGGGAAAAGTAACTATTTCAAGGATTGACCACAAAAGTATTCCATCTGAATTCTCACTTTTAGAATTAATGAATGGTGAACTAGACCTTTAGAGAGAATTAAGTTCTCCCTCACCTGAGATAAACTACAGATCCATGTTGTGCACCACTCAGGAACATTGGAAGTGTCCCAGTGTATGCAGATGGACATTTAGTACATTTTTTCCCAACGAGATAAGAAAAAATTACTATTGCTATGATAAAACTATGAGCAAAAGCAACTAGAGGAGGCAAGGGCTTTTTTCTCTTCCATTTCCACATCAAAGTCCAACATCAAAAGAAGTCAGGGCCTAAACTCAAAGCTGAAACCTGGAGACAGGAACTAAAGAAGAGGCCATAGAGGAATGCTGCTTACTGGTTTGCTCTGCATGGCTTGCTCAGCTTTCTTCCTTTTACAACTGAGGACCACTAGCCTGGTGGTAGTGCAACCTACAGTGAGCTGGGTCCTCCCATAACAATCATTAATCAAGAAAATGCACCACAGGCTTGCTCACAGGCCAATCTTGTGGGGACATTTTTCTAAGAGAGTCTCTCCTCTTAAATGACTCTAGATTGTGTCAAGTTGACAAAACTCTAGCCAGCACAGGGAGAGGGAAATTAAAGATACATGGCTATGATAAAGCGATATATGACACCACTCCAATTTAGTATTGTATAGTTATTTGTTAGGGTCACCATAATGAAGCATTTCAGAGACAGTGACTTGGATGACAGGATTCCTATCTTAAAATCTGGAGGCTCGTAGGCAGGGGCAAGCACAGTTTCTTTCCTCCCTAGCCCCAGATTTCTTAAGCATAAATGACACATATCTTTATTTTTCCCAACACTTTAATGGTATACAGCACACACACTGCAATATAATCAAGGTTATGTCATTAATGTGCCTTCCATTTTGCATGCTTAACCTTTTACAATAAACGTTGTGATGATTTGAATATGACCCCCTCCTCCATAGGCTCATGTGTTTGAACAACCAGTCACCACTGGTAACATTATTTGGGAAGGTTATGGAACCTATAGGAGGTAGAGCCTTGCAGGAAGATGTCTGTGACTGTGGGTAGGCTTTGAGGCTTTAGAGCTGGGGCTGTACTTCCCATTCTTGCTCTGCTTTCTGAGTGCAGCTGAAATTTGCTCAGCCAGCTTCCTGGTGCTATTGCCATGACCTCTCTGTTCCCATCTCATCCATACCATGATACACTCCATCCCTCTGGATCTGTGAAGTGAAATAAATCCTCTCTCCCTTAAGTTGTTTTTGTCAGGTATTTTATCACAGCAACAGAAATGAAACCAGTACAAGAAAATCAGTACAAGTATCTACTGTATAAAAAAAAATTCCAAGAACATAGCACATTATTATTAACTGTAGTAACAGTGATGTATGATAGGTCCCAGAACTTATTTGTTTTAACCTGAACTTCTCACCCTCTAGTCAATCCCCAAATTCTCAATAACCCTGGGTCCCTATAACCACTGCTCTTACTTCCTGTTTATCTGAGTTCAGCCTTTCTAATTCCTAGAGATAAGCAAGATCCTGCAATAGCTGTCTTTCCCTGACTTATTTCTGCCGATGCAAAGTCCTCCAGCTTCACCCACATTGTTCTTAGTGACGGATTTATTTCTCAAACACAATAGGATTCTACTATGTATATACAGTTCATGTTTCTTTATCTACCTGTCTATTAATAGACACTGAGGTGTCCCCATGACTTGGCCATTGTATCCAGTGATTCGACACTTTGTCATTAATGTGTCTCTAATGACCATGAGAATGCCACTTACTTTTAATCTTACTGATTTAATTTTCTTTGGATGAATATCCAGTAGTGGATTTGATAGAGCACATCGTAGTTCTGTTTAAAAATATATCTTTGAGGCAGTGTCTCATATATTTTAGGCTTGCCTTGAACTCAATATATAGTTGAGGGATAACCTTGAACTTCTGACAGCCCTGCCTCTATCTCCCAAGTGCTGAAATTAGTTTTTGTAGTGCTGGGAATTGAACTCATGGCAGCATGCATGCTAATCAAGCACTAACAACTAAACTATATATCTCCAGTACCTTGCTCTCTAATTTTAAATAATAAAAAAACTCCATATTACTTCCTACAGCAACTATACTAAATCGCATTCTTAACAGTGTATAGGAGTACCCTATGCTACATCCTCAGCACTCATAGTCACTTACTATTTATTTCCTTCCTTTCTTCCTTCCTTCCTTCCTTCCTTCCCTCCCTCCCTCCCTCCCTCCCTCCTTCCTTCCTTCCTTCCTTCCTTCCTTCCTTCCTTCCTTCCTTCCTAACTTATAGGTTCCCTCATTGTGAAGCCAGGCTGTCTTCAATTCATGATCCTCCTGCCTTAGCCTCCCCAGTGCTGGGACTAAGGTTGTGACCCCCAAGTGCACCCCATCTTTCATTTGTCTTTTTGATACTAGCCAGTCTCACACATGTAAGGTGATCATTCATTGTGGATCTAATTTATATTCTACTAGATTGGTGACACTGAATTTTTTTTAAACATTCTTACTGTGATTTATACACAATCTTTTGGGAAATGTATCCACAAGTCCTTTGCTCATTTCCCAATAGGGCTGTTTGTTTTCTTGCCATAGAGGGTTTTTTGTTTTGTTTTGTTCCATATATATTTGGAATACCAACTTTTTATATACATAAAATAGTGTGTGTGTGTGTGTGTGTGTGTGTGTGTGTATGTGTGTGTGGTGCTCTTCCATGCCAAAGCCATGGAACAACTATTAGGAGTTGGTTTTCCTCTACTACCAGGTAAAACCCAAAAAGTGAACTCAGTTCATAAGGCTTGGTGGCAAGCGCCTTTACCCACAGAGACTTTTCACTGGCCAAGGGATATCAGCCTCTTCAAACATGTATTCTACAACTGCTTCTTCCTCTTTTTGAGTTGTCCCTCTACTCTTGGTTCTGTAAAAGTTCTTCTCTTGGACAAAGTCCCTATGTCTATTTTCACTTTGGTCACATTTAGGGACATATAGCCTCAATGTCACAATGGCCACAGGCTCCCCTCCTATGTTTATAGCTCCAGATCTTATACTTAAATGCATTCCAAGTTGAGTTTTGTATATGCTTTAAGTTAAGGATCTAAGTCCAGTCTCCATGGCTCTTATACACGTGTGGAACTCAGAGGATAATTTATGAGAATGGGTTCTTTCTACCCTGTGGGTCCTAGGGATTGAGGTCATGTCCTTAGGCATGGTGGCCTTTGCCTTTACCATCTTACAATTTATCCACCTTATTTTCTGAAGACGGAGTCTCTTGCTGAACTTTTAGCTCACCAGTTTGTCAGTCTTGCTAACCAGAAAGCCCAGAATTCCTCCTATTTATGCTTCCTGAGTCTGGAATTACAGGTGGACACTACCATACCCAGCTGGAATTACAGGTGGACACCACCACATCCTGCTGGAAATTACAGGCAGACACCACCACATCCAGCTGGAAATTACGGGCAGACACCACCACATCCAGCTGGAATTACAGGTGGACACCACCACATCTAGCTGGAAATTACAGGTGGATATCACCACATCCAGCTGGAAATTACAGGTGGACACCACCACATCCGTCTGGAATTACAGGTGGACACCACCACATTTGGTTGGAAATTACAGGTGGACACCACCGCATCCACTGGAAGTTACAGGTGGACACTACCATATCCAGCTGGAATTAAAGGCTGATACCACCACATCCAGCTGGAATTGCAGGTGGACACCACATCCAGCTTATACACAAGTTCTGCAAAATCTCAAACTCAGGTTTTAGTATATTTTGAAATCATAGAGTATAATTCCTTAAAACTTGTCCCTTTTCCTGTAGCTTGGTGAGACTTCCAGTGGAGGGAGAAGAATGCCAACCCACCCACAAAATCTTTGACCCAAAATTCATCCTGCCTACCTAAGATGTGCAGGAATAAAGATGGGGCAAAGACCAAGGGAATGGCCAACCAGTGACTGGCCCAACTTAAGACCCATCTCATGTGAGAGAGTCAACCCCTGACACTATTAATGATACTCTGCTACGCTTGCAGAGAAGAGCCTAGCATAACATCTCCTGAGAGGATTCATCCAGCAGCTGAAAGAAACAGAAAGCAGAGACCCATAAGCCAAACATTAAGTGGAGTTCAAGGAGTCTTGTGGAAGGGAGAGGGAGTCTTATGGAAAGTGGGGAGGACTAAGGAAGCTGGCGGGGTCAAGGACACCACAAGAAGATCTACAGAGTCAACTAACCCAGGCCCAGGGGCTCACAGAAAACTAAACCACCAACCAAAGAGTTTGCATGGTCTGAACCTAAACCCACCTACACATTTATAGCAGATGTGAAGTTTGGTCTTCATGTGGGTCCTCTAACAACTAAAGCAATGGCTGTCTCTAACTCTGTTGCCTGCCTTTGGATCCTTTTCTCCTAGCTGGGCTGCCTTGTCTGGCCTCCTAGGGAAAGGATGTAGTTAGTCATGCTGCAATTTGATGGTCCAGGATGGGTTGGTACCCATGGGGTGGGGGACTTCCTCAAAGAGGAAGAAATAATGACAGAAGGGGGATGTGAGGGTGGGACTGGAAGGAGAGGAGGGAGGGGGCTTCGGTCAGAATGCAAAGTGAATACATAAATAAATTAATGAAAAAATGTCCCTTTTGATTAAGATTTCTCCAGGTATTTGCATTTGCATGTACTTAAGAATTTTAATATTTTTCTTCCTTTTCTTAAGATAGCACTGGAATTTCAATAGAGATTCCACTGTATCTGTATGCTTTCAATGGTTTGGGTTAACAACATTACTTTATCCAACCCATCAACAAAGTCTAGGGTGGTGCATACCTGAATGGTAGAGCACTCTCCTGAGTGAAGGCAGTCTAGCTTTTCACTTGCGTGGTCTTCACTTTTTTCTTTTTTATCATGCTTTACAGTATTTTATGTGTGAATCCTTTACCTTCTTGGTCAAGTTTATGCCTAAATACTTTTTATTTATTTACGTGTTAATAAATGGGATAACTTAATTTATTTTCCCACTACCTTACTACTGGTGCATAGAGATACTACTGTTTTGAATCATAGTGATGAGTGGGCACCATTCCCTTGTCTCTTATGTGTTGGCATGTACGACTTTATTACACTGAGAGAGATGTTCCTTCTATACCTCATTTGCTTTTATTGTTTATGTGTGATCTGAGTGGGTCTGAGGTTTCCCTGAAGAAGCAGAAGTGACATTAATGACCAAAACTTATGCCTGAGGATGCCAGCATGCCCTTCCTAATGGCCACCAAGTCCTCACAGTTACAAGCATCAACTCTTCTTATATTTGATGCTTCTCTCTCTCAAGTGATTCCCTAGCTGATGCAAAATTTGATACCTGAGACTGGGATAACTAGCATAGCCAGCATCTAAATTGTGGGTGCCACCTTGGATAACGGAAAGAGGCAGAGGGCTTCAGGAGCACATGGACAGAAAAGCCTAAACTTCCTTGAACAGTCTGTTAGTGGAAATGTGGGTGTTAAAGTCAGTCGGCGAGGGCTCAGGAAGAGGTGAGGATCGTGGGAAGCTTATATTGCCATACACACATATCGCATGCAGAGTTGTTGGAAATGTGAATGTTAAAGATGCTGTTAAGGAAGGCTCAGGATGTGGGCTGGGGGTGGTAGTGGTGGGTGGGGATTTGTTACTGAAGCCTAGAGGCAAGAAGATTCTGTTGCATAGTTGCAGAAAGTACATCTGAATTTCATCCCATGGTTATAAGAATAGAGAAGTTGGCTATTTAGCTAAGATTTCTCAGCAAAGTGTAGACGGTGCAGCTGGCTTCCTCTTTACTGATTATGAATAATGTGAAACACAATGAGAAAATCTGCTAAGCAAAAAAGAAACGGAACCATGAAGCATGGCTTGATGGTTTGAGACATTCTCAGCCTAGTGAAATGACAAAAGATAAGATAAAATAAAATAAAGGCAGCATCAAGAGGAAAGATTCACGGTCAGGATATTGTGCTATCACAAGAAAGCCAAGGGTGTGGTTGGCCAGCCTCTTGCTAGTGCTGAAATGATTAAGGGCATGACACGTGCTTACACTCAGTCATCTCAAGACAAGCCGAACAGAGAAGTGGGATTATCCAGAAGCATCCGTAGAGGATCCTCTCATCTGACGGCTCAGATCTCTGAGATACAAGGGTTTTGAGGATGTAGTGCAGCAGAAATAGTGCCAACTATGACTGAGAGAGACAAAGAAAAGATTAAATAAAGGGCCGCCATCTGCTTCCAACAAGCTAGAGGCAGCACCAGGACCACAGCGTCACCAGCAGCAGCTGCCCATCACTGCTCAGAAAGACGGGGCCCACTCAGAGGGCAGACCTCTAGGCAAATAGAACTTTGAGGCCCTAAGAATTGCCCCATGCCTGAAATCCAATGCAATCCATCTTCATAGATCTTGAAATTTCTTGGGAAGTCATGACTCCCGTATTCCTCCATACCCCCTCTCCTGGAATAACCATTACACTGTGCCCGTGTGTTAAATCTGGGGTTGGACAGCTTGTTTTCTAGTTTGCAAGTGTCTGGACAGGGAGGTGGATCATACTCAGAATCTTCCCACACCTGATTTAGATGGTGATATTTTACAATGTAATAGGGTTAAACTTTTAGGGTGTGACTATATTTTGCATGTAGATTCATGTGAAGTTTTGGAGGCCAAGGGCCAAATTTGACTGAACATTTCCTATGTAAAAGATATCTAAATCCCACAAAGTAGTGTTACCTGGGTGTGGTTACTTTGTGTGGCACAAAGGGTTCTGGAAATGTGGCTAATGATCTCAAGATGGGTAGATTATCCCAGACCATACAAGAAGACTTCTAATGGAATCATGTGTCCTTCTAAGAGGGAGACAGAGGAGTGGGGGAGGCTTCAAAATACAGAAAAGAAATGTTGCAGGCTGGCAAGATGGGTAATCAGAGAAGCCGATTGCCTGCTGATTGTCCTGAGTTTGACTCCACATTCAAAAATGTCTGTGTCCCGGATGGTGCTAGCTGATCTGTGATCCCAGTGCTGGGCAGGCAGAGACTTGGGGATCCCCAGGGCTGGCTGTCTAACCAGCCTAGGCCTACTTAGAAAGTTCCAGGTCAACAAGAGATACTGTCTCAGAGAGAAATCAGTAGATGGTGCTTGAGGAACAATATCAGAGGCTTCTTACAGACTCCAAACACATGCATGTGAATCTGTGTGAACACACACACACACACACACACACACACACACACACACTACATTGATCTGCTTTAGGGAACTGTTTAGGGAAGATGTTTGGGGCTTTGAGGATAGAGAAAAGGCTCCATGAGCCAAGAAAAGCATATGGAGAATAGAAGCTGGAAAAGACGACGAGTACAGGCGCAGACATGGGGAAAGAGGGGGTGGATCCCCTCCTAGGGTTTCCAACACAAGCCCTGCTGACACTTGCTTTTTGGCCAGTGAAACTAATTGCAGAGTTCTGGCTTCTGAAATGGTGAAAGAATAAGTCTGCATGCTAAATCATTGAATTTGTGGTAATTTGTTCTAGTAGCTAAAGGAAACTAACACAGTATATAAGGCAATATTGATTACAGCCTCACATGCATGTGAATGTGTGCGCGCACATACACACACACACACACACACACACACACACACACTGAAAAGGAACTCTGATATTGCATTTGTAAAGCTTACATTTGTATTTCAAAGTGGGGTCAGTCTACACTTTTTTCCTTACCTTCCTCCCCCAACCTTTTTTGTTTGTTTGAGACAGGACCACAGATGGCCAAAGCTAGTCTTAAACTAAAGATGACCTGGAACTTCTGAACTTCCTGCATCTATCTCTGGAGTGCTGGAATGAGAACCTTGGGGCTTTGTACCTGATAAGTAAATATTCTACTAACTGGACCATGTTCCCACCCCACTACTCATCCACATTGATCAATTTATATTTTCCTAGTCAGTCTCTCATTTATCTAGGCTATCAGATGAACAGCATAATTTAGGAAGTATGTCTATAATTTCTTAAATGCCATATATACTTAGGAGCGCATCTCTCTTTTCTTTTATTCTAATCTTGAATAATTATGCCTTCCCTCTCCTTTAATTTACTACTTGGTGAACAATTTGTTTCATTACCACCCTCTTCCATTCAGCTATCCAACTTAATTTCGTGTTTTTAAATGTGGTGATTAGATAAATGTTTTCCTTTATCGTGGTCCCTCCTGCTTTCCTCGTTCTTTTCGTTGCTTCTGCCGGCACTAAACATTTCATTGCTTAACACGCGCCAGAGTTTTCAATTGATAACTTAATTCATTGCTCATTTCCACGTTTTCTTGTTTGGTAATTGAGACATTTAAGTCTATACATTCCCTTCCAAGCTCAACTTTGGCTACATCCTATAAGTTTCAACATGTAGTAATCACAATATTAAAATTTGCCAGGCAACTCCATAATTGTCATTTTTATTCCAAGCAGTTAGAAGATTTTGGTTATTCTCCCATTATCTTTTTATAGTAGCATTTAATTATGATCAGAGGATATAATTTATTCTTGCTGTACATTTTGGAATAGTTCAGACTAAGATATACATTTGTACAAATAGTCTATGAGTATGAAAAGACCGTCCACTCTCTAGTCTGGGGATAGATATTAATAGTAGTATTAATAATAGATAGTCTTCATTCTTCAAATTATTCAGCTCCTTTGGATTTTTTTTCCTAGTGTGACTGTCAGAGCCTGAAGAAAATAATGCTTATGAGATGGGACTTTTATTCTACAGAAGTTTCTGTGTTCGTGTCAGTTGAATAGCAATGGGGTAGGCTGTCTGCCAGGGTGTAAAAATAGGGCTCAGCAGTCCTCCCGCTCCTGGCACGCCCTGCAAAAATGTCTCTCGGTTTGTTTTCCCAGTAGAATCTCTTTGGGTTTTTAATATCCAAGCCTTATTGAACCTATGTATTTGCCTATATATATTTAGCTGATGTTTACATAGGAGATAATGATGTTTACATACCCAAGCCAACCTCAAGTCAACATTTTAACTAAATAACACGCAAAAGAGTCTTAACTCCCTTTCTAAATACAAACAGTAGAACAACAGACTCATGTGCAGATGTTTCAACAAGCTCGGAAGCGGCCATAGATACATAGACATGCACACTGAATCTCCACAAAGGTCATAGGAATCGCACATGCATGCTGTTGTATCTGAAGCAGCTGGTTTTGTTTTCTGGCTGTTGTTTATTGAGATCTGACCTGCCCCCCCCCCCCCCCCCGTGACATTCACCTTTAAAAAGTACACAGTTTTAGGAATCACATAACCACCACAGTATATAAGATATAACACATTTTAATCACTCCAAAATGTCTCCTGTACACCTCTCCCGTCTTCCCATCCCCAGTCCCTGACAAGTTATAAGCAACTCATATTACTATAATTGACCTTCTCGTAAATGGGCGCATATAGTAAATAGACTCTTAGGTCTGCCTTCTTTCACCCAGTCCAGGACATTTGACAGTCACTCATGTTGATATGTGTGTGCTCATTTTTTATTGCTAGTAACCTTCCATTGCATGGAAAGCCATGATTCGTTTATCCAGCCCAAGCTGAAGAAAATGTGCGTGAGTCAGCCAAGATTCTGACTTATAAAAAAGGCCATTATAAACATCAACACACAGGTTATGTATGACTGCACCTCTGGATAGCTCTTTAGAGAGGGATGCTCTGGGCCTGGAGATTTTTGCATATTTAACTTTATAAGAGGCTGTAACACTGTTTTTTCAAAGTGGTTGCATCACTTTAGGTTCCCAGCAGTGATGACGGAGAGCCCATGCCTTCCCATGTCCTCAGCATTTGGTATTATCAACGTTTTAAATGTCAGCTGTGGCCAGGATGACAGCTCAGTCTATAAATGGCTTTGCCTTGGAGTCTCATGAAGGCCTGAGTCAGAGTCCTACAACATGTGTAAGGAAACTAAGCAATAGAGCTTCCCTCTTATCCTAGCTCTGGAAAGGCAGACAGGTGGATTCCCGGTTTCAGTTTCAGGCCAGTGAGACACCCTGTCTCCGGAAACAAGGTAGAGGAAGGCTAGCTCCCTGAGAAATGATAGACAAGCACCTACCATTTCCTCTAAGGCCTAAACAACAGCGCAAAGTCTACTGTAGGGGCCACTGAGGTCAGTAGGCTTCCTTACGGAGCACGCTTTGGGAGTTACTGACAGGATCTGGATGATCCCAAAGCAGTTGTACCACTAGAGCCTCACCTCCACATAGATGATGCCTCCCTCACAGCTGCAAAGATAACCTCCCACAGTCTCTATGTTCTCCAGACCTCCTGAGACCACAGGGCCACGTGCAATTAGGGCAGAATGACAGAAATGAGCAGGAGGAGTAGGAGAGAGCTGCCAGAATCTCAGGTGAGGGTCTAATGTCCCTCATCACCCACTCCCTCTATTTGAGAACACCAGCAGTCAGCAAGGTGCTACTTGTGCGGAGCCACACCTGCTCTGATGAAGACGACAGCTGCTCTGCCCAGAGAACAGCATTCTACAGTAATAGCATCTGAGAAACAACACCTGATGGTGTCCTCTGCCTCCATACTTATGTGTATACAACACAGGCATGCATGTACACACACCCACACATACACATGCACTCCCTTTCTCTGTCTCTCTCTCTGTCTGTCTCTCTCTCTGTCTCTCTGTCTCTCTCTCTGTCTCTCTCTCTCTCACACACACACAGAGAGAGAGAGAGATAGAGAGAGAGAGAAGAGAGAGAGAGAGAGAGAGAGAGAGAGAGAGAGAGAGAGAGAGAGTCTGCTATTCTCACAAATCTAGAGTGCATCTCCCTAAGGGCTGATGAGGACTAAGATCTTTTGATCTGCCATATATTTTCTTTGATGAAGTCTCTATTTAAATCTTCTATTCCTTTTAAAATTGGATTATTTATTTTCTCAAATTGAGTTTTGAAAGATAAAGTTTATTATCAGATACACAATTGGCAATGTTTTCTTCTAGTCTATAATTTGTTTATTTTTTTCTTATCCATGTCTTTGGAAGAGCAAAAGTTCTTATGCGACAATTCAGCATTATTTTCATTATGGACATTATGGTCTTTATGTTACACTCATGAAACCTGTACCCAGTGTAAAGTCACAAGAGTTTCTTTCTGTGCTTTTATCCAGAAATTTAATATAGACTTAAATTTTTCATTGATGCATTAGATCTATTTTACTCTGTAACTTTGTACATTTTTTAATTAGAGAAAAATGTTGTTAGAGCATTTGACATGCAAACATGACAGATGTTACATACATAGCATTGTGCTATATTTCAGATGTTAAGAAAATTATCTAGAGGATGGGGGGGAAAAAGAAAATTATCTCAGCATTTGATGTCATTAAAATAATGTTCACTGTCTGGGGACAGAACTTTCTATTCAGGAATGGATTATATTGACAAGTGGGATATACATATATAACATTAGATAATGTGGGCTTGGTCAGTATACATCTGATATGCTGTTTGGCACAAACTAATGATTTTCATGATTGTCATTCAACAGTGCAGTTGGGATACACACAAACAAATCAGACTCTATTGAGGTCACTACAGTCTGGGTTTGCTTGTTCCACTCTGGTTCCGGGAACATGCCTGCTTAAACAATCATGCTGCTTCTCTAGGAAACCAGTGAAATTTTAATCAGCTGGAGGAAGCAGGTGCCCAGGAGAGAACAGATCGGTCGCACTGTCAGAAAACCCGATTGCAAGCACACACACACAAAGAAAGCATGCATGGCTGAAGGAATCAAAAGAATCAGCCAGCTAAGGAGAATCACACAGATTGTGTTTGCACCTGACAAAACTGCGAGTGGCAAAGCATTAAGTGCTCTTTGGAATCCATGCACTTTTCTGTTTGAATTCTTCTCTGCTTGCTGTGTTTTTTACTGGAATTTTTCAATAAATCATCAAGAGCAACACAGTCTGATAATGCTTTGTGGAATGTAATCTCTCATCCGTCCCTTCATTTACCAAATAGTTAGTGGTGCCAACAACATGCTCAGCGTATCGCAGTGAATATGGACGACGACATGCATAGCTGGGCAATGGGCAGAGAATTTGGGGTGAGGTGGGGGTGAGGAATGCCGACTGTCATCACTGTGGAAATTAGAGACTCTCCACGGGCCCTGGAGTCATAGCTCTGGGCTTCCAGGTGTCCTGCCAAACAAGCATTATGCTTTACTTGTGATGAGGCTGATGGTCTCCCGATACAGCTCAGAGACTGAAGGAGTTTTCTAGAGGGTGTTAGCTCCCTGTCTCTGTTGTAACAACTCACTACAAAGTTAGTTTTGAACCACACTGACTGGGGCTAGGGAGATGGCTCGGGCTGTGAATTACTCACCACATAAGCAGGAAGAACTTGAGTTCTGATCTCAGTACCCACCTACAAATCCCCGTGCTTGGAAGACAGAGACCAGAGGATCTGGCTGCTCGTTGGCCTGCTGGTCTAGCTAGTGAGTGAGTTCCAGGTTCAGTGAGAGGTGGAAGTGTTGCTGAGGAAGATACCTGATGCCAACCTCTGGCTTCCACGTGCACATACAAATGTACATGTGCATAATCACACCCATCCTGACATATACACATACATGAAAACGACATGAACAAATGACTCTACATCCTGAAGTTCAGAATACTCAAATGGGTCTCAATGGGCTACAGTGGAGATGTTGGTCAGGTGGCGTTCCTTGTGTGGAGGCCTTGTGTGGAGGAAACTGTCTACTTGGCTTTGATGGTTTCTGGAGATCACTACCATTTCTGAGCATCCAGGTTTTGTCCTCCATCTTCAAATATTCAGTGACCCTGGGACTCTGGATTTCCTCTTGGATTAACTGGGGCCCCTGTGCATGCCACCCGAGCTGTGCAGTCATCACAACCTCCCAGAATCCCTTTGCCATATCCCTTGCCATTGTCTCAGATACTGGGTATTACAGACACCCTCAAGCACCGTTATTCTCCCTACCATATCTTGGGCTCCCAAGGTTTATCACTGACCTTGGCTCATGCTCAAGGCTTGAAGTGCATCACAAGGTAAAAGACCTTAGAAGTCTGGTACATCGTTCTGGGTATTTGGAAGGAGCCCGGATATGTCAGTGAAGTGGACTGTTGCTGGGAAGACACAAGATCAGCAGGAGCTTACATCAGACCCTGGAAGTTCAAAAAGGCTGTATGATCTCAAGTGTACCCTAAAAGTCACCTTTGTCTGACTCAGCATGTGCATCGAGACAGACTTCACAGTTTGTGACAATTGAGGCTTATTTGGTAACAATGTGTACCTAGTAGGGGTCTGCTCTGTGGTCCTCATGGTGATTCCTAAAACTGACAAGAGAAGGTATCATTTCAGACTTAAGCAGCTGCTATGGCAGAGAGACAGAGAAATCATTATGGATGGAGAAATAGCTTGCCCAGCAATGAAGCCTTCAACCTTAGACATGACATACATTACCTCTGCCCACAATTCATGGATAAGACCTTGAAAGTGGCTACACACACACACACACACAACCCACAGACACACACACAACCCACAGACACAGTGGAACCAAGAAAGGTTGTCTTACTATGTCTCCATGAGGTAAAGAAGCCAAGATATTTTCAAATAGCATCAATATCTACTACTTTTACTATTTCTGTTAGTTCCTGGTCCCAGCAAGACTTCTTTAGTGAATCCTAAAAATACTCAGGGTTGACCCAAAAGCTGGTTTATGACAAAAATGAGGCCTGATTTCTCCTGATTTCTTCACCAAAAGAAAAAGAAAATCCCCAAGTAGTTCCCAGAATCTGATAGGCCTTGGAGTTTCTGTAGACATGGGTATGAGCATGTCAAGATCAGGCCCTGGACTTTAAAAGATCTGACCCTTAAAAGGTCAGCTGTGAGGTTGCACATTTTCTTGGTTCCTATCCAGGTGAGCTGTGGGGATATTTTGCATGGTCTGTTGATACCCAGACATGAAAGTGAAGTTGGCAGAGACATGGGATTCGTGCCAGTTACATCTGACTCTCAGCAGGAAATAAATTCATGAACATAAGGTGAGCAGCAACACCAGGATCTCATGCGCACCTCCCTGCCTGTCCCCACCACCCACCTTAAACTGTACAGGTCAGAGTCAAAGTATCATCGGGGACAGAGAGTCCCCACCCCAATTTTGAACTTCTCATCTGTGTGCTCAGCAGATGCAACAGCCTGAGCCAGCTGGTTTATTGAGTCCATTGAACCCATATGCCACTCACAAATTTAGGATGAGGCTATATTTCAATAAAAGACTCTCTTGCATTTGTGTATAAAAGATAGAAGGGGTGAGGAGGATACAGTCATGTGCTGTGTGTGGAGGTCAGGGGACAACCTCAAGTACCATTCATCTCTTTCTACATTGTTTGAGACAGGGTCTCTCAGTCACTGCTGTGTACACCAACATACCTGGCCCTCACACATCTGAGGATGGTCCTGTCTTGTAGTTGAATGGAAAGTACCCCATAGGGTCACATGTTTGACTTTTTGGTCCCTAGTTGGTGGAACTGTTTGGGGAAAACTAGGCAGTATGGATTCTTTAAGGAAGTGTGCCTCTGGGTGCAGGCTTTGAGGCTTCAAGACTCGCACCAATCCCTTTGTGATGTGTCCTACCTTTGGTTTGTGATGTGAGCGCTCAGCTGCTCCTGCTCCCATGCCCCCACGGTGCCATCGAGGACTGGCTCTAACCTTCTAGAACTGTAAGCTCAATTAAGCTCTTTCTTTTACGAGTTGCCTTGGCCATGATGCTTTATCACAGCAATAGAAAAGTTACTAAAACATCTCCATCTCCCATCTCACCATATAAGTACTGGGAAAGAACACAGTATCATCCAGATTTATGTGTGTTCTGGGATCTGAACTCAGGTCCTCATGCTCGAATAGAAAGTGCTTTATCCTCTGATCCATCTCCTGCATTGCCCCTTGACCCTGAAATTTTTTATACTCTATTTAAAAGGAATCCCCTTCCCCACATGACAGATTTAGTTAAGTGTAGTGGACTGTGTGCGCAGTTACTATGGTAACAGGAGAGTAATTGACTGAATGCATTCCCTCTTTAGATTAGAATAGGAAAAACAGACTACTGAGTATACTCCAAGAGGGCAGTATGCTGGGCAGCAACTAGAGCATAGCCTGCAAACCTCCCCCCAAATTTGGTGAGAAGCCCAGGACATTCTCTGGCACAGAGAGGAAAATGTGGTGGCAGGTAAATGACTCAGAAGAGCTGATTAGTGCCTCTTTACACACACACACACACACACACACACACATATATATATATATATATATTTTTTTTTTTTAAATAAGCAAACAGGCACAAGCTCATACAACTGGGCTCCAAGCACCAGCCTTCAACACGGCCATCAAAGGTAGGAGGGTGGAGCCTAGCTCCACACTTGGCATCTCCTCCATAGCTGATTGCATGAGACAAGAAAATCCAGAAGCTTCTATACTATCACTACTACAACTCTCTATACCACCCAAGAGGCAGCTATGCTCCCAGCTGGAGCTGGGTGGCAGATGCAGCCAGTAGCCAGCAGGCTTTCAAGCCTGTGGCTGCAATCCAGGCCAGATTACTGAGATGCTCTCCTTGGAGATCCTGTTGCTGCAACCAGCTGGCCTGGCGCTCACTAGGGACCCTGGGTCCTCAATATTATCTGCTTGGATGGGTTCTCCACATTCCCAAGAAGCCTGAAGTATGCTACTGACAGCTCATGTAGGGAGATTCACCTCTGGGCTCCCCCATCAGGCGTCAGCAAGCTGGCTCTGTTGGTATGGTGTAACAAGAAGCCACTCAGCTTGTGTCCTATTAATCTTCACAGTCACAAAGAAAGCTGAGCCATGGGACTGTCTTCTCAGAGCACACGTGAACAGCAGGGATTGGGACCAGAGCCATCATGGTCAGTGTGCAAGGCTGGTGTCATGAAGTGGGCAGCTGGTCCCCGGTCTTACCTCCATCCTGAGCTGGTAATGGCTTCTCTATGGAAGATTGTATCCCTCCACAATAAGAGTGGAGCTTGTTAACCACCAGGAAGGCTCTGGAAGTGTGCATTTACAGCACAAACACCTTTTGTGGCAAGACAGTCTAAGTCTGAATGAAGAAACTTTTCTGAACTGCTGAAACTAATCTGTATCTTTCTGCTGCTAAGTATGGACTCTATAGACACTTAAGCAAAGCGAATATATTGGCCAGTGAGTGACTTTTGAAAGGTATTTGGGGGAAAAAAGAAGATAGATGGCTAAGGAGAACGGGAAGTTTCTTTTACATCGAGGTGTGACAGACACTGGCCACAACTCATTTTTATATTCTGGCCGTGTGGCCGGAGATCTCCAAAGAATGTGCAACCTAGGGAAACAAATCACTCCTTCTAGAAGCTCCGAAATGAAGATGAATAGACTGTCAGTATCAATGAAGTGGTGGAAATGGTCCGTCCAGGCAGAGATGCTCGGTGGCTGCTGCCATCAGAGAAAGAAATGCGGATGGACCTTACATTCTTCCACACACTCCACTGCCTGCCTCCAGATCCCTTAGTCCACCAGAGTAAGGAACAGAGCGCAGGGAACAAAGGACTGCATTAAACACTACCACATTAATTTGGTCAGTGAAATTCTTAGTTTAAATAACCCAATGGATTCCATCAATGAATAACACCCATGAAGAATATGCAAAGCCACATACAAAGTACATAGCTCCTACCCAGATTCTGACTTGAGCAAATATAAACTGAGGCATTAAGGAGATTTTAACACTGATGAGCTATTTGGAAATGTTAAGAATTATTTTTCGGTATCATGATGGAATCATTGCATCCAAAAGGAAATCTGCTTTGGGAGGCAGACACTAAATTAATCACAGAGTAAATGGTAGTTGAGGTTTGTTTGACATTATCTAAGTCCTGAGCCTTGAGGCATGATGGTAAGTGGGATGGGTATATAACTGAAACAGGACCAGCGGATCATTGTTCAGCCCTGTTGGATGATGGGTAGGCGATGGAACATGGGCAACTGTGGCGGTTTAAGTGAGTATGGCTCCCATAGGTTCAGATGTTCGAGTGCTTGGTCCCCAGGTGGTGGTAACTGTTTGGAGAAGTTTAGAAGATGCAGCCTTGCTGGAGGAGGTGTGCTGCTGGGGCGGGCTTTGGGAGTGAAAAGCCTTGCCTACTTCTTGCTTTCAATCGAGATGGGAGCTCTTAGTTTCCTGATCCTGCCACTGCCACCACTTGCTGTGGCGCTCTCCGCCATTTTGGGAACCGTAAGCCGAAATAAATCCTTCCCTTCTAAGTTTCCTTGGTCATGGTGTTTTCTCACAGCAACAGAGAGGTATCTAATATAGCATCATTCTACTCTTCTCTCTTTTTGTGCATGTATTGCATGTGTGTGGATGTTAGTGTGGGAGGTATGTGTGCACATGTGTATGTGGACATCAGTAGACAACCTAGGGCACTGTTCTTTGTGGATCTGGACCCATTTCCCAACAATTTGTTGAAGCAGAATTTCTCTCATAACCTGGAACTTGTTCAGTAAGCTAGTCTTGCTGACTTACTTCCCCAGCCCTGGGGTTACAAATGTGCACCACCATGCTGAGCTTTTTTATAAACAAAACAAAACAAAACAAAAACAGCAAAAATACAATTCGGGTTTAGGAGAGCAAGCTCAGGACCCCAGTTTGCAAGGTGAGTGCTTTGTACTTTACTGACCGAGGCACATTCTAAGTGTTACTCTAGAAATAGAGGAGGATCTCCAGTTGGGCTGGTTATTGGTTGGCCACTCCCCCAGTCTCTGCTTCATGCCCCTTGCCTCTGTATCTTGTAAACAGGATAAATTTTGGGTTGAAAGTTTTATAGGTAGATTGGTGTCTCTAACTCTCCACTGGAGTTCCGGCTTGGCTACGGGAGGTGGCCTCTTCAGGTTCTATATTCTCAATTTGGTGAGTCACAGCTAAGGTCACTCCCCTCATTGATTCTTGGGTGCATTCCTTATCCCAGGTCTCTGTTTCACCCCCAATCTCCTCACCCCCATCAGTTGCAAATTTCCATTCATTTTCATGGCCATCTCTCCTGTCCTTCCCTACAACAGGGACTAAACACAGGTACCACAACAGGTACAGCTGTTGCCTGTACGTGGGATATGTTCTAGCTGGGCTGCCTTGAGTGGCCTCAGTGGGAGAAGGAGCGCCTAGCTTCTCAGAGACTTGAAATGCCACCTGTTAAGAGGAGAAGGGGATGGGGAAGGGGGAAGGATTGTGGGAGGAGGTGACCAGGAGGGGGCAGTGAGTTGAATGTAAAGTGAATAATTTTTTTAAATTAAACTAAAAAGAGAGAGAGGGAAAGAAATAAAGGAGGAGATGAAGGAATCTGAGGAAAGAAAAGAGATGGAAGAGAGTGGGTAATGCAGCCAAACAGAGGAGACTGGCAGCTGGTTGGGTGTAAAACTGTGAGTTGGTGAGAGGATTATGGAACCAGACTCTGGAGTCTGTGGCTTTATGTTCTGCCCAGGTGCAAAAGGATACACAGATTTGGAAGTTTCTTCCATCTTCTCTGAGATCTCACCCCAGTAGCATGATGACTGAGTCTGTGTGAACGGTAAGAGTCTGTTCTTTCGATTTAACGCGAGAAATCACTACCTTTCCCTCTACAAATTACCCAGACGCTTCTCTCTTTCAGGTTGGGAGCATCTGAGTCTTCTTTGGCCAATGACAGAAATTTCCATCACTGTTTTCTCAGAATTATTAGTCAAAATTCCAAAAAGATTCTCAGTGGAGCTGAGGACACCTCATGGGCCTACAATAAAATCTCTTTGAGATGCAGGAAATTGAGAGATGGAAAAAAATCAAAATTTGAGACTAATCCAGTAGTTAGGTTGGCCCCTGGGATATGTTTAAGTAAAGTCAATCCAGGAGAGACTTTCCATCTGGCTTATGTTCTCCCAAAGCCCACAACCAGAACCACGGCACTTCGGACAGAGTTCAGCAGAAAAGCTACACCATCCATCTTCCAAGATGCTCCATCACTGTTTTGCAGGGTCTAGTGTGGACTTATTTGCATATTGATTTATGTATTTCTCTCCACAGCAAGCTAACCTCTTCTGTTTTATTTACAAAGACACTGGGGTCATGCATGTAGATGGCGAAGTCGGGAGAAGGTCATCCTGATGTTCTAAGCTCATCACAGATGAGCCCTGTCAGAAACAAGAGTAGGGAGCAGGGTTCAAAAAGACAGCCTCATGCCTGGCAGATGCCTATAGTCATCTATCTGTACACCAAAAGAGCAGGCTTGCAGGAGAGGAAGGACCGGAAGGAGGCAATGGGAGGGTAACAGCCTGGGAGGAATGCAGGGAGTTCTACATGTGACCTGGGGGCTGGGGGGGGGGGGGAAGCAGGGAGTTCTACATGTGACCTGGGGGGAGGATCAGGGAGTTCTACATGTGACCTGGGAGGAAAACAGGGAGTTCTACAGGTGACCTGGGGGGAGCAGGGAGTTCTACATATGACCTGGGGGGGGGGGGCAGGGAGTTCTACATGTGACCTGGGGGGAAAGCAGGGAGTTCTACATGTGACCTGGGGGGGGGGGAGGAGCAGGGAATTCTACATGTGACCTGGGGAAGGGGAGCAGGGAGTTCTACATGTGACCAGGGGAAGGGGAGCAGGGAGTTCTACATGTGACCTGGGATTGGGGGGGAGGGAGCAGGGAGTTCTACATGTGACCTGGGGGAGGGGGAGCAGAGAGTTCTACATGTGACCTGGGTGGGGGGAGCAGGGAGTTCTACATGTGACCTGGGGGAGGGGAGAGCAGGGAGTTCTACATGTGACCTGGGTGGGGGGAGCAGGGAGTTCTACATGTGACCTGGGGGAGGGGGGAGCAGGGAGTTCTACATGTGACCTGGGTGGGGGGAGCAGGGAGTTCTACATGTGACCTGGGGGGGGGGGGGTGGAGCAGGGAGTTCTACATGTGACCTGGGAGGGGAAGCAGGGAGTTCTACATGTGACCTGGGAGGGGAAGCAGGGAGTTCTACATGTGGAATCTTGGGCCCACTAGGCTGACCTTTGCTGCCATTCCAAAATGATGTGGTACCCCCTCTGCAGGCAGCCAGCTGTACCTGTTTCTAAGACTTGCCCAATACAAGCTTCGCTGGCCCTAAAGATTGCTGCCCAGACCAAGTAGGGCTGCTTAAAAGACAAAGGAGAGAAGAAAGCAAAGGAGAACACTCAAGAAAAGGGCCTGCAAGGAACTGCGTTGGTGGAGGAAATCTGTCCCTTGGCAAAAGCCCCAGGCTGCATGAAGCCCTTCCAGCACTTTTTATAGATGACTTTTATCTTACTTTTTTCCCTAGCAAAGCTAAAAGCTGGAAACCTCCCTTCATTCTGATTAGCATGCCCATCCCGGCAGCGTGTCTCCTCTCTTCTCCCAGGGCTCATGAACACTTTTATTTCCAAGGGAATTATTCACTTAAGTTGCAGATGACATCCTCACAGAAATCATAAAGAATTCTCACTAGCATGCATCCAGTGTAGGCGGGAGGCACTGCTTCTTGCTGGGTGATTGGCCAAAGTACAGAAGCTGAGGGCACCCGGGAACTTGGCTCTCCACGCCCTTTGCAGGGTGGAGGCTTGCTCGAAGGCTTCGATGTTTAGAGACTGTTCACATTTGTGTTTGTGTGGGATGGGCTTGAGGATTTTCGGATAACAGACTGGTAGAGACAGTCCGTGGCAAGGCTGGGCAGCTCTCTGGGCAGGCTGTGTGTGTTCTCTTTGTGGCTTCAACTTCTAACTGAGGTCTGAAGTTGGACCCAGAGTCTGCCCACTTCTTAAAGGGACAGTCCACATACAGTTCTAGTAAGACTATATCACTATCACCACTGTCATGGCTGCGAGCTCTCTCCTAAGGCTTCTAGGCCAATCCCCTTCCCCCACCAAAGGCTACATTCTTGAACCTGCTGCCTCAGAGGTTTAAAGGAAAAGAAGCCAACCCAGTTAGGTCCAGGAAAAGTTCAAACTAATATGTCTTGGCAAACATAATGAAAAACACAGACAGTTGCTTTAAGAGAGGGACCCAGAAAGAGGTCAAGTTCTGCTGAGAGAGGCAGAGCAGCAATTAGACCGGAGCTTATGTTGCAGCCAGGCGGCAAAGGGGTCAGGAAGAGGGTAGGACAGTCTGCCTCTGATTTCAGGAAGAGAGCACCCTGCAGCCATGCTGGGCTCAGAGAGTCGGGGAGAGAAGCTAAGACTGGGAATGTAGAGGCAATAAGCTGGGCTGGATTTATGACACCACATTAAAGAGCTCAGTGCAGTCTGTGCTGTTTGGCTGGAGAGACAGCGAGAGAACAGAGGTTTTATGCATTGGCTGGCCCAGCCACATGTGAAAGGTGCAGTGAGTGGGAGGAAGGGAGGAAGGGAGGAAGGGAGATATTTACACTGATTTGAGAGTTTGGAATCAAGAGTCCTCCCTGAAATGCTCAAAATAAAAAACAATAATAATCTAAAAAAAAAAAAAAGTAAGTTGAAAGACTTATTCCACGAACCCTTGGAATGAGCGCTCTCCCCAGGGAAGCACTGGGGAAAGTGTGTCATAAGAACTTGTACAGTGGTGGAGATGGTCAAGTGTTTGCCTTAAAAATGTGACATTGTGAGTGTGGGTCCTCAGAACCATTGTACAGAGCCAGGTGTGGTGGCATGCACTTGTAACCCCGATGTTGGCAAGATAGAGGGTAGAGTCAGGGGCATTCCCTACAGCTTACTGGCCAGCTAGCCAGTCTGTGGTGAAGTCCCAGGCCAATGAAAGGTTTTGTCTCAAACAAAAGGTGCCTGATAAATCCACCTAAGGTTGATCTCTGACCCACACATATGTACACAGGTATATGAGCAACTATAGATGACACACACTCCCCTGTGCATATGTGTACCATATACACACTCACACACACACACACACACACACAGAGAGAGAGAGAGAGAGAGAGAGAGAGAGAGAGAGAGAGAGGCATGCACACACAGATGTATTTTCAAAAAGTCATTTATAATCACAGGGGAAAGATTATCACTGGACCCATAAACCGTGTAACCAGTATCTGTTGAGATGCAATAACAACTTTTAGACTTAGGATCAGTCAACCTGATCCTTAAAAAATCTGAGGATTGAGATGTGAGATTTGCAATAAGCATTCTGCACAGGGGTCACAGTCTAGTGCACCCACCCCTTCCCAGGCTTATGCTAAAATAATTGTTCAGCTAGGGATAGCAGATCTCCCGGGCACAGCTTTGCTTTAATTCTCACATTTAAAACACACTGCCGTTTACCAAGAACTTATTTTGAGCATGGCTTATTAAAGAGAAGAATGTTGCACACATAGCCTGTCTTTCAGGAGGAGCTATATATCCCAGTTTGTGAGAGAAAGCTCTTTGTTACACAAGCATATAAGCCAATAAAGAAGGGAGGGTGCAATTGGAAAATTAGCATTTTGCAACCCTGGTGGGATAATTGATTCAGGTGAAGATCATCAGTAGATGCTAAAATGTTGATGGTGAGCTATGAATTTACCAGGTACCAATTTTCACCTCACAGCTTATTTGCTAATGATCAAAGAGTAGAGGATTCACTCACTTTGCAATGAGGGGATCAAGCCACCTCTACTTCAAGCTGATGATCGATCTTAGCATCACTGAGTTAGACCAACCTGGCATGAAATTCTCTGAGTGATTCAGTGTTCCAGCTACAGCATCATCTACCATATCGTCTATGTGAAAAGATTTAACCTGAATAATATCACAATCCAGAACTAACTTTCCTCTCATGGGAAAGACAGAGAAGACAGAAGAATGCTAGGTGTCACCTAACTAGCTAATCCATTTTTCAGCATCTTTAATAAGCCAGTGTTACATCCAACAGCAACGTGCCTCTACACACACACACACACACACACACACACACACACACTTTAAAAGTGATCTTATTTAATCTTTCCAATCATTCTGTAGGATAGGTACTCTGAAGTTTCAACCACTGGATTCCAAGGATAGATGTCTCTGATCTCAAGCTAGGTGAGTGGCCAGCTCGGGTCCTGATGTAGATTTGTGTGCTGCTCTTGGACCCGTTCCCAGCACATGACTCTTGATGTGGACTGTCACTGCCGCTCCTCTCATTTTCCCCCTTTCCTTGTGTAATTGTAAAATTACCGGCATCATCATAGCTGTCAGCTGGAAGAAAGTGCTGTGACATTGACACAGAGGACACAAAAAGTAAATTAGCAAAAAATTCCATGTCACTCCTGTTTAAGAACTCCTTGGAACTGCCAACATGCCTCTTCAGTCTCTGCTACAGACTGCTTTCTCATCTTCCCCACTTAAGCCTGCTTCCTTTTTAACAAACACATTCATTATTCAATTATTTAATGCTCCAGATGGTCTTCTGCTCTTTGAATCGCTGGTATTAAGTAAAATAATTTCTTAGAATATAATCAACTTTCATCTATACTTTGCACAATATGTTTCTAAAGACTGGAATCATACCCTGTATTATACTTGGCTACCACCTATCCTTGGGTATCACCCACTGTGTGCCCTGTCTGTGGTACATTTAGGGTGTGGATTCCTTGACATTTCACAAACATGATTTAACATCCTGGTTCATGGGCGTGTGGGGAAAGGCCTGAATACTGACCGTATACATCCTCAGGGCTAACTTTGGTGTCCGTGTAGAACTCAGGTTTTAGGAACCTGTCATCACTGCAGAATACACCGCCTGGAGAAAGGTGGCCTCATGATTGGGGTAGTGACTAAGTCCTGTGAAAGTGTTTTTCCTAGCAGAGGAGAAGAGGAGGGATCAGGGCAGCTCCACCAGCATATGCTAGGTATTCACAACAGTGCCACCTCAAAGGGATCCTGGGAAGACCCTCACCCTCACCCACAGGTCCCTGCTGGTCACTCATAAACAATGGTGTGTTATCCCTATCCCTTCAGCCTCAGCTTCTGTATGAAACCACCTTATTTATGGCTTTTAGTTTCTTCCACTTTGCCCTCAAGATGACCATGAACTCCCATGGCAGAGAGGGCTTCAGAAACTCAAAGAGGTTAATGGACTTGGTCCTCATTACCCAGAAAGTCTGAGGCTGACCCAGAAGGACTTCTCTCAGCACTTCTGAGGACCATTAGAGCCTGCCTCGGTTAGGGCTGGGGGACAGCTCATTTCTATGTACCATTAAAGGAAATGTTCCCCAGGACATGCAGGCTGCAGCATGTGTGAAATTTCACACCTCAAAGATAGCACTTCTGTGCATAGCCAAGCCTGCTTTCCTGCATGTTCTGGTGTCTAAAAGTGTGAGTTATTCTATCCCAAGACCTTTATCATAAATTATTTAATTTATTTTCCAGACAAAATCAACGTTTTCTCCATTTTGCTAATCATCTAAGCCAGTAACTGGAAAGATTATTGAGTCTTTTCCCCTTAAAGTATCTTCTTTTACCTAATGACAAAACCATCATGCTTATTTTTAAAAAATACCACAGAAAGTCGTACAGAAAAAAGAATTTAAACTGCCTGTAATTCCATCACTTAGACATAACTACTGTTAACATTTCGTGGGATTTACTTTTAGTCTTCATGCATATTTAATTTTGGAATGAAGTGGAGATCATACGACTTCCTATAATTTATGCAGTTTCTACTCTGTTTTATTTACAGAGAACTCTGTGTTGTAAGTGTGCTCTTCTGCTGACAAACAGTTTTCAAAAATTATTTTTTAATGAGTGCATAATGTTTTAGCAAGTGAATTAAGTGTAATCTATTTAACCAGCCTCCACTTGAATGCTTAATTTGTCCAGTATTTTGCTATCATAACATGGACTTCAGTGAGTATCCTCAGTACGGGTAATATTTGCCTGCCCAGGATTATGTCTTTAGACTTAATCTCTAGGGGTGAAATTGCTGAATGAAAAGGAATGAATTCTTTCAAGTCCTCCTTTATCTTCCAGGTCTGCCCAACCCTCCCTCATATCAGAAATGTCTGAGTAAATATTCATTTGCAGTATTGGGTGTGTGTGTGTGGGGGGGTGTATGTGTGTGTGTGCATGTGTGTGTGTGTGTGTGAGAGAGAGAGAGAGAGAGAGAGTATGTGAATTGTGATTGTGTGCATGAGAGTGTGTGTGTGTGAATGTGTATGTGTCAATGTGTGTGCATGAGTGTGTGTGTGTGCATGTGTGTGTGAGTATGAGAGAGAATATGAGTATGTATTTGTGAGTGTGTGAGTGTGTGTATGAATGACTGTGTGAGAGTGTGTATAAGTGTGATAATATGTGTGAGTATGTATCTGTGAGGGTGAATGTGTATGAGTATGCATGAGTGTGTGAGTGTATGTGAGTGAGTGTGAGGGTGTGCATGCCATATAGTGTGTGTGTGTGTGTGTGTGTGTGTGTATGAATGTGTAAGGGCGCTTGACTATACCTGTGTGAAGGTCAGAGTTTGACATCAGATGACTTCTCCCATCACCAAGTTCTGTTTTGTTTTGGTTTTTCCACACGTACCTGGCTCTCACTGATTGGTTAACAATTGTTAACTGACTGGTTAACAAGGGCCTGTGATCTTCCTGTTACAGAGCTAAGCCACAATGCCCAGTTTCATGTGGGTGCATTGGAACCACCACTTGAAAGTCTGGCTATCCTCCCTCCTGGACTAGGAAAATAAAAGTGGGAGCAGAGAGAGCCCTGGGGAGCACTGATGGCTCTCCTTCCAGTCGGGTCCTTTCTGGCCTGGATTCTGGACATGTGATGGAGTTATCTCAGAGGGCCTGCCTGGTCATAGTCAAAGTCTTGTATCCAGTAGTAATGGGATATATTCGAAGAACTTATCATCAGTATATTGCATCACTGTGTAAGCATTACATAGCATATTTATATCACTAACACTGCTATGATGTCATAAGGCAACAGAATCCATGGGTCTACCACCAAACATGTACCTTGTCACAGACCAAAACGGCATGTCTGTCCTAGAGACTCTGATCAAGAACTCCCAAACTAAGCACAGCGAATGCTCAGACATGAGTGTTCAGGTAATAAAATACTCATTGTCCTAAGTCACTTGGTTTGAGGTTTTTAATTAACAATAATAGGGCAGCAGCCATAAGGAGAAGGCCTTCTAGGTGGAAGAAACACCCTGAGAATTTTTCCTTAAAAAACTTCCATTTATTTTTATGCTATTATCTATCCACTGTATGCAGACAGTCCTGTAGCTCTAACTGATCGCCCCTCTCCAAACTGAGGTGGGCATTCCTGCTTCCTGAACAGTAATGCTGGATATCTACCCAAACCTCCAACTCGGTGCATCCTGATGATGTTATATTTCATGTCCTTAGTATTTGTGTTAATGGCTGTTCCACAGCCTTAGTCTTCTAGGCTATTAGTCTTTGTGGTTTTATTGACTTTTTCTTCTAAAACTTCCCATCTAGTCTCTCCCCGCGTGCAGTCATTCTTCCACAGTAGTTTATGCCTGCCTGTTCCCCGTGGGTCTTCACCCACTTCACCAACTTCAGCCACTTCACTACCCTTATGCAAGTTGAGATCAAAGGACACCCAAGACTGTCCTTTGACCTCCACAAACATGCACACACACACACACACACACACACACACACACACAGCTTCCTGCCACTTAGTTTCTTGGCAAAGGTAAAATGACAGGAGGAACAGAAGAGACAAGACCTGGAGCTTGAAGAATAGAGAAGGCAGATTCACAATAAAATGCAGGTGCCCTCCGAATTCCCTGAAGACCCCAACACTGTGTCAGCAGGCGCCATACAGTCCTGAGCAATTGTCACTTGGCAGGATCACAGTCCCTGCGGGTCACTAAGATGCTCCTCTTTCCCTCTATATGGCCAGATTAAGGTAGGGCTGAAAAAAGAAAGGTGTGGAGAACACCTTTCTTTGGCAATGAGGGGCTGGAGACTGGCTGACCATGCAGACCCAGAGGTCTGGTCCATGGAACAGAAGCAGTGGAGTGGGTATGTTGCCTGGGTGAAGCGGTCACTGAGCTGTTTCACGGAGCTGTGTCAGATTCACCGTGAGAAGCTCAGGCTTGGCTCTCCCCAGGGACTCTTTGCATGCTCATCTCCCTCAGTGTATGTGTGCATTTGTGTGAAAGTATGCACACATGCATGTGGAGGCCAGAGGCCAATGTCATGTGTCTCAATTGCTCTCTGCCTTCATTTTAAGGACAGGGTCCTCTTCAGTACAGAGATCACAGCTGCCACCATGCCCGGCCTCTTTAAGTAGGTTCTGGTGAGTCAAGCTCAGGTCTCTGTGCTTGTGTGCCATCTCCCCAAGCCTTAGACGGTCCTTTTAAAGAGGAAATTACAAGCTGCCCACTCCCAGCATTCTTCTTCCTCTAGTGACATTACTCAATTATTGGCAACAGCAGAGCAGGCCAAGGGCAGCCAAGTGGATGGTGTGGGGGTAAAGTGCCAGGAGGAGGTGAGGGAAGTGTCCTGGTGTCTAGGACCAGTCATTGTTTCCACAGTGCTGATGCCTTCAGCAATTTGACACACACATACATATACATGCACACACACACACACACACACACACACACACGTGCACACGCACGCATGTACACACATACATGTATACACATACACTGCCTTCTTTGATTGAGTGGTGAATAAGACAGGATCAGATTGTGTGAACCCATGTGAGCTTGGAAAATGTGCAAATCGGGACAAAGGCTCTTCTAAAAGTGCCAAGCCTGGGAAGCCTGGGGTTGGCAAGGACTGTTTGGACGGTGTTGAGAACGGCTCCTCTCAGGGCCTTGGCTGCCATGGCTAGTGGCTTCTTCCAAGAACTTGTCACTTGGGACCTCTTGTGTCCAGGTAGGTCCACCTGTAGAAAAAAACCTGCTCTAGGGATTGAGGTCACTTTGGAACAAATGTCTGCGGTGTTTATATAGAAATGCCAGTCGATTCCTGCAACACTGTCTGGTGCCCAGTGCAATAGGATAGGCATTGGAACGATTTGGTATTCACCAGCAACTACTAGCTAAGTTTCTTCTGTGTGAAACCTATAAGGTTAGGAAAATGGTGGGGGGTGGGGGAGGTATTCTAATCAGTCCTTGACTTCAAAGAAGTCACTGTTTATAAGAGGAGACAGAGTAGTAAGTGGTGATTTCAGATCTCTGAACAGAAACAAAATGTCCATATGGTCCTGTGAATCTCAAGCATTAAGGATGTTAAGGGAACAGTCACTCCAGTATCACAGACTAGGGCAAGAGCATGCCTGTCTCAAAGTGACTGTGCCATTGAGGGCTCTGGCTTAGTGACCCTCTTCGGTGGCATGTCGGTCCACTGGATGAACTGAATAAGCAGCTAGACCTGGTGTCCACCTGCCAAGATGTCTAGACTGACGTTCATGGGAGCCGTGGTGCTCTGTCTCCTCAGTCTCCAGGTGAGGGACATCCATTAGGTAGAATTTAGAAGCATGAAGGCATGTTACTCGTAGGTGTCAGCTCAGCCTCTTCCCACCTCCTTCTTCTCTCCCTATTGTGCTCTCAAGATTCCATGGTGACTGATCTGACTGGCCAAAGTCCAGAACACTGAGGCCCACATGCTTATCAGTAAGCGGCGCTGTTACTGTACTTCAAAGGCAGCCATCTGCTCACTGCACTTTCTCTTTCCTTCTTCCTGCTTTGATTCTAGGAAAGCCTAAGCCTCCACTGGCCATGCCTTTACCTCCTGCCTGGATATAGTGATGGGATTCAGGCCGGACTAATACCTCAGCATTGGACTGGCCGTGTCTCCCTAACCCTGAACAAGAATGTTAGGGTGTGAGTTAGATTAGTACCTTTTGTACCTTTTGGAATAAGTACCTGCAGGTGCTAACCCCAGACTCAGATGAAGGGAAATGAAGGACCTCATCTAGACTCCAGCCGTCTAATGCACTCATCCCCTCCTCAACTCCTGCATGGTAGCTTCTGCTACCAACAGGCAAATCACAAGTGGCATTTTATTCTTTCATTCCTCCTTATATGGGATCTCAAGGGGCAGGGGATGATTGGCAGGGTGGCATTTTAGCCTTCCGGAGGCCTTGGCTATAATGCCATTATGGTATTTGTAATTCTACTGGAACATTAGCTCCAGCCTCTAATGGCCCCCTGTAGAGGGAGAGCCAAGCTTGGTGCTTATGGGCTTGTTGGACCAAGCCCAAAGTCCTAAGGCTTTTCCTAGACAGACTGGCCCAGCTTCAGGAAACAGCAGTGAACAGACATACTGGGCAACTCATAGCTCTGGGTGAACATAGCAGCCATGTCCTCAGCCTTCCAGGGGCAGAAGGCTGTGCCAGGCACTCAGCCTTACCTGAGCAGCGGTACATTGTGGTGGGAGTCTGGCAAGGTTGTATCAGGGAGGTCTAAGCCAACTGGCACAGGGTAGAAAGATGCCTGTGGAGGACAGAGAATCTGTAGCTCTTCTTTGGAATGTTCTTAAAGGGACTTTTATTTAGGTAAATCCAGACCCCCCCCAAAAAAAAAAATGTCATGGTCAACTGAATAATAGCTTCCCAAAGTATCTATGCCTTGTGCCTTTCACCTGGGACTTGTACATGTGCTGTTATACAAACAAACAAAGGGACTTTACAGAAATAAAGTTGTAGGTACTAAGAAACATTTCTACAACATGCTTTTGAGTATTCTGGATTACTCAGATGAATTCAGTGTAATCAGACAGCGTCTAGCATCTGGGATGTTCCTGTTCATGTGCCTGTGTTTTTCTCTGTCTCTGTCTCTGTCTCTCTGTCTCTCTGTCTCTCTGTATCTCTGTCTCTGTCTCTCTCTGTGTCTGTGTCTCTCTCTCTGTGTCTCTCTCTGTCTCTGTCTCTCTCTCCCTTTCTTTCTCCTTCCTCCTACTGTTCCTGTTCCTTCTTCTGCCCCTCCTTCTCCTCTTCTTCCTCCTCCTCCTATTCCTTCTTGTGCCCCTCCTCCTTTTTATGCTGGTCTGGCCTCATAGCCCAGACTGATCTTAAACTTACAATTCCCCCTGTATCAGCCTTCCAAGTACTAGGGTTACAGGCAATGCCACCACACCCAGTAGCTATCTGTGTTTTCTTAAAGACCAGTTGGGTGGGATTCCTAAAAGACAGAGCCCAATAATAAAGCATTTGTCTAGCATGAGCAAGGTCAGGGGTTCAATCCTCAGCATTGAGAAGAAACCCACAATCCCTCAACTGGCCCCCCAAAATTGGGATCCTCACAGGGATACTCTGTAGCCTCTTGCACTCTTGTTGTGAACATGAGACTACTTCTTGTATATCCACCTCTTTCATAGGTAATATTTGTGGCAGCCATGTTCTCTACCCACAGATAGATAGTTTTCTGAATGAGGTGACTTCTCAGCTGCCCTGAAGCCTTCTGAGTAGAAAGAGAAGTCTGTGGACATGGGACAGGTGTACGTGCTACAGATAGATACAGGGTGCCCTGTGCCTCAACTCGGAGTTTTGGCAATCAAATGTAGTTGTACTTCCGGAGTCTATGGACACAGATGTCAGCTGACAAATCTTTGAGTTCTCCTACAGATTGAGCTATAGAGAATGGTTATAAAGAATGATGTTAGCTCCTGAACATGGCACGTTCTTGCTTATATGTGGGTTTAAACATTCTCGGAGGAGAGGAGAATATATGGTGGTTCTCATAGCTGGATGAGTAGGTATAGAGTATGGCAGGATAAGAAGAATAACTTCCACTCTTCTGTAACTCCGTGGGATAACTGTGATTGGCAACAATTAGTTGAACATTTCATGATAGGTACTAGGATTCTGAATGGTTCCAAACACAGAGAAATGATGTCTCTCTGAAGAGCTGGTTATGCCTATGGCTCTGATCTAATCTTTACACAGAGTATTAAAATGTCAGACTCAACTCCACCAATATGTACCATACTGTCATGGTTTGAATATGCATGGCCCAGGAAGTGGCACTCTTTGACCAGACTTTTCTCAACAGAGACTATGAAAGCTAGAAGATCCTGGGCAGATGTCATACAGACCCTAAGAGAACACAGATGCCAGCCCAGGCTACCATACCCAGCAAAGCTCTCAATTACCATAGATGGAGAAACCAAGATATTCCATGACAAAACCAAATTTACACAATATCTTTCCACAAATCCAGCCCTACAAAGGATAATAGATGGTGTGGCACTATTTGGAAGTTTGACCTTGTTAGAGTAGATATGTCACTGTGGGTGTGGGCTTTATAACCCTCATCCTAGCTACCCAGAAATCAGTATTCTGCTAGCAACCTCCAGATGAAGATGTAGACCTCTCAGCTCCTCCTGCACCATGCCTGCCTAGATGCCTCCATATTTCTGCCTTGATGATAACAACTGAACCTGTAAGCCAGCCCCAATTAAATGTTGTCCTTATAAGAGTTGCCTTGGTCATGGTATCTGTTTACCACAGTAAAACCCGAACTAAGACACATACTGTGTCAATTAAGAATTGAAACATATTTCAAAAATATAGTCATAGATTTAAGCAAAGAATTACATCAACTCTGAGATTCAGAAACAGCCAGTAAAAGCCTAGTTCTTCTTGAGGAGTCATATTGCATACCAGCAATCTGCCTCTGCCAGAGGAGGTGTTTTATCTCTATTTGTTTCATTCAGAGTACTTTTTGTAAAAAGAGGAGTAAATTCATTGGATGAACTGGGGAATGTCACTTACTCTACTTGTCACCAGAGTGATCTGTCTACTCAGTACTCAACCCATACTCCCCCCATCCAGTCAGGCTGCCCGAGGTCATAGAAGTGGTGACAATTTTGGAGGGAAAAGAAGGCCGTACTTCTCTTCACCAAATGAATAAATTAGGAGAGGGCAGTCATGGTTAGATTATAGTCATCCAATTTAAGTCCTAAAGGAAGGCTCAGGTATTGACCAAAATGACCAAAGGCATCCGAGGTCTTCCTCATAGGAATTTAAGCAAGTGGCAACCCAGACAGAACAAGCATCAATTACAGACAAGGGGATAAAAACTCAGCATGGGACCTATGCAAAAAAGCATCTACAAAGAAGTACACAGTGGGGAGAGGATGGCTGAAGAGAATTCTTCAGAAGAGAATTCTGCAAAGCCTTGGACTGGTGAGGGGCTGGGGCTCAGCCTTTCATGAGCTACTGGTGATGAATAAATTTCTCTAGTCGCTGTCTCAAGTGCCCAGGAATGGTAGGAATGATCATGTTAAATGAATGTACCTTTGACCCAGAAACACCATCTCTCATCATCTCCCCAAGGCAATAATTGCCAAAGCATACAAAATGCTAAAGACAAAGATTTCGCTCTCCATTTTTTTTAAATATAATGCTGAAAAATACTAGTTTATCAGTAGCATAAAAATGATCATTTTAAGTAATGATGGTCATGGAGTCACAATATGACAGTGTTGATCTGGATCTGATGACATGGGAACTCGCTGATGGCACTTGGGACTGAGCACATAAAGGAGATGACAGCCAGCAGGGCTCCCTTTGTGTGCTGTATTAATAGGTGCACATCCAAGCAAGCCGGACTCACGTCCACCCCAAGAACTGAACCTGCTTCACTCTTTGTGCTTGTCTGTATGATCTCAACATTTATAATGAATATGAATCTTTAAAAAGAACAAAGCTGTTTTCAAGCTATAGAAAGAAGAATGTGATAGAAGACGACTTAATTTACCAGATGTCATAGATCCACAGTTGACAAATTGGAGTGTGTCGGTTATTGTCGAGACAGGTGGACTGGCATCAGTACCTATCACACATTTTCATCTAAAACATAGAAATGAGAGGTTGCTTGCTGATTTTAGCATAGCAATATGTAAGTTATTTTCTTTTTAAGTTTCACAAAACTAGGATTCTGAGTACAGAATCCTTTTAAATCTTTCTCTGAAATATTTTATACTGATTTTTTAAAAATTCACCTTTAGCAAGTAAGCAACTATATTAGTCAGGGTTCTCGTGGGGAAATGAAATCAATAGAGGGAATACATTTATATTACAGATAGACAGAAAGAAAGATAGATAGACAGACAGACAGGACATTTATTAGATTGGCCTATAAGACATGAACTGAGTAGACCAACAATGGCCGACTAAGCACTAGAGAAGCTGAGAACCCCATGGCTTCTTAGTTCTTGAGGCTGGATGCTTTCTGAAGGATTCGTACAGAGTCACTGGTATTAGCTAGAAAGGTTCTAGTGTGAGCAAGGGATGGATGCTACAGAGTATTTGCACCTACCAGCAAGATACAACTGCAGGCAGGCAAAGGCAACCCTGCTTTTCCCTCAGACCTCTTTATATCTGGGGCACTACCAGAAGGCGATGCCCACTCTAGTGAGGCTGTTTCCCTCAGTTAATCCTTCCAGAAAACAGCCTCACTGAGGCATGCCTGTTAACTGATCGTGGATTCAATCAGGTTGACCTCACCGTGGTCATTCCTGTTCTCTCTTCCTTTCTTATCTCTAAATTGAGACTGGAATAGTTGCAGCTACAGAGATAGCTCAGTGGTTAAGAGTGTTCACTTCTCCTCCAGAGAGGCCTTGGGTTCAGAGCCCAGCAACCACACTGGGCAACCACCACAACTACCTTTGGCTCTAGCTCAGGGGATCTGATGCCCTCTCTTGACTTCCGCAGATGTCAAAAGACTGGCACACATATGCACACACACACAAAGAATATATATATATTCTTTGTGTGTGTGTGTGTATATATATATATATACACACATATAAACAAACCTTTAAAACCGTGGATTCCTGGGACCCGCTGCCTTAATTAGAAGCTGGCATTGCTCCTACTGGGCATTACAGTCTGTTAGCCCCTGGATGCAGCTGCCTCTGTCAAACATTGCCACCATCACACCCCTTTCTCATCCCCCAGGCTCCATGCTGTCAAAGCTGTACAATGGTCAATAGCAAAATAAATGGGGGGGAGGAACCCCTACCCTTAACGTGTCCCTCTCCTGTGGAGGATCCCTGTGACCATTCTTCAGGTGAGAATTCTTTGTTTAACTCTGTACCCCATTTTTTAATAGGGTTGTTTGGTTTTCTGGAGTCTAACTTCTTGAGTTCTTTATATATATTGGATATTAGCCCTCTATCTGATGAAGGATTGGTGAAGATCTTTTCCCAATTTGTTGGTTGCCGATTTGTCCTCTTGATGGTGTCCTTTGCCTTACAGAAAATTTGTAATTTTTTGAGGTCCCATTTGTCAATTCTTGCTCTTAGAGCATATGCTATTGGTGTTCTGTTCAGAAACTTTCTCCCTGTACTGATGTCCTCAAGGGTCTTCCCCAGTTTCTTTTCTATTAGCTTCAGAGTGTCTGGCTTTATGTGGAGGTCCTTGATCCATTTGGATTTGAGCTTAGTACAAGGAGACAAGGATGGATCAATTCGCACTCTTCTGCATGCTGACCTCCAGTTGAACCAGCACCATTTGTTGAAAAGGCTATCTTTTTTCCATTGGATGTTTTCAGCCTCTTTGTCGAGGATCAAGTGGCCATAGGTGTGTGGGTTCATTTCTGGATCTTCAATCCTGTTCCATTGATCCTCCTGCCTGTCACTGTACCAATACCATGCAGTTTTTATGGAATTCACCTGGTTAACGGGTGGTTGTGAACTAACTGAGCTCAGGGTCTCAGAGAGATCTGCACATGCCCTTAACCACAGAGCCATCCCCCCCTTCCACCATGCCCTGCTCCTCCCCTCACAGCTCCCTACTTCTCCCACCAAGAGACAACTTTCAAGTTCTTCAGACACAGATTACACTGGAGAACTCTTGTGGATTTGAATCGGCTCTTCCTGTCCCAAGTATTTTTGAAAGAGATTATTAATTATTTTGACCTCTAAACAAATAAATGTTATCTTATAATGGTAAAATTAAAACGTATTCCTGGGCTGGAGCTTGAGGTCAGTGAGGAGCCTTTGCCTCATGAGTATAATGTCCTAAAGACAGTCCTTAGTCTATCCAAAGACAAAAATACAAATACTGTTTATAAAATATGTAAATACACAAAAGAGACAACAAAAAGAAACTTTTTTGTGATCTCATTGATTACAAGTAATCACAATGTCTTGATGTGTTTTGTCTGTTTTTTAAGACCTGGTTTCTTTGTGTAGTTCTGGCAGTCCTAGAACTCACTATGTAGACCAGGTTAGCCTCAAACTCAGAAATCCTCCTGCCTCTGTCTCCCAAATGCTGATATTAAAGACACATGCCACCATGTTTGGCTGTTTTGTTTTTAACTCTTCCATCGTCTGATATTTTTAAGGTCATGTTTATATACTATTATGGTCTGCTTCCTGAATGGCCTACTATGATCTCAGAAGCAAGTTCCTTTGATACCTACCAAACATTATTTAAAATTAAACTAGTATACTTTATTTATTTATTTTGGTTTTTCCAGACAGGGTTTCTCTGTGTAGCCCCGACTGTCCTGGAACTCGGTCTGTAGAGAAAGCTGGCCTCGAACTCAGAAATCCACCTGCTTCTGCCTCCCAAGTGCTGGGATTAAAGACATGCACCACCACTGCCTGACTACTTTCTTTTTTAAAGATTTATTTTTACCTTGTTTTCTAGTGTTTTTTCCTTTTTAAGAGTGTGTGTGTGTGTGTGTATGTGCATAATTGCTCATGGAGACCAGAAGAGGATATTGCATCCTTTGGAGCTGGAGTCACAGGTGGTTGTGGGCCACCTGAAATGGGTGCTAGGAACCAAACTTGAGTCCCCCTGGAAGAGTAGAAGGTACCCTTCACCACTTAGCCACCTCTCCAGCCCTTAATTTTACTTTCATTTGTGTATCTGTGTATACCTGTATCACACTCGTGGATGCCTCTGGAGACTACAAGAAGGTGCTAGATCCCCTGGAGCTGGAGTGACTGGCAGTTGTGAGAGATACTGACATGGGTTCTGGAAAGAGAATTCCACTCCTCTGGGAGAGCAATGTACCGACTGGTTTTGTGTGTCACCTTGATACAGGCTGGAGTTATCACAGAGAAAGAGCTTCAGTTGGGGAAGTGCCTCCCTGAGATCCAGCTGTGGGGCATTTTCTTGGTTGGTTATCAAGGAGGGAGGGCCCCTTGTGGGTGGTGCCATCCCTGGGCTGGTAGTCCTGGGTTCTATAAGAAAGCAAGCTGAACAAGCCAGGGGAAGCAAGCCAGTAAGAAACATCCCTCCATGGCTTCTGCATCAGCTCTTGCTTCCTGACCTGCTTAAGTTCTGGTCCTGACTTCCTTTGGTGATGAACAGCTGTGTGGAAGTGTAAGTTGAATAAACCCTTTCCTCCCCACCTAGCTTCTTGGTCCTGATGTTTGTGCAGGAATGGAAACCCTGACTGAGACAAGCAGCAAGTATTCTAAACCACTGAGCTGTCTTTTCAGCCCCTACATTTCAAAATCTGAAAGAAAGTTGTTATGGGAATCGGGGATATTTTTCTGGAAACTAAAGTCAGAGATGCAGCCAGATCTCAGAACTAGATTAGGAAGAACCATGTATGGAAATAGGACACGGGAAAGCCAAAGTGCCCCAAGTGCCCCCATCTGTATCTATTCCTTTCTCTAACTCTCCAATTCTCCTCTCTTCACATCTTGGCTTTTGCAAAGTTACATACCATTTGGCCTCTCCTGTAGACACAAGTCCAGAAAACTGATCTCTTGTTGTTCTGGACAGAAGACATCCTGATTGGACCAGTTTTGATCAGGTGCTAACCCTGGTTGTTAGCAGTGAGGAGGTCCAGGATTATTTCTCTACTCATATTAGGTAAGAAAGAAGAACAGGATGGAGGGTTAACAGTAAGGGAACTGCCCCCAGAACCCTGGGAACAGGCTGCATTTTGTCAGGACAAATGACACCCCACCATTTACCAAACCATTTTGTCTACTATGCTTTAATCTGTACATTCAAGTTGATACTGAATTGGAGGAGGGGGATGATAGGTTGCCTCATCCTATCTCCCTAGAGCATACTAGTCCTGGGTCTTACACAACCCGGCTGCAAACTCACTTTCTCACAGATAGCATCTGATGAGACTAAAGGGAGTGACTATCCCAGGTTAGTCAGGACGAAGACTGGCCACCTCAGCCCCAAGCAGGAGCTTCCTGAGTACAGTTCCTCTCTGAGCAAAACTTTAACTTGTCCACAATATGAGCAGCTTCTCATTCAGTGGAATTAATGGCTGGTAAATTTTCACAAAGGAGAGGAAATACATCTCTCCATCATGAATAACCAGTCTGCTGCAGGGGTCCTTGTGGAGGAAGTAAGGCTTGAGTTTTGTAGGCGCTGGATGGTTTTTACAGTCATTAATGACATTCACAATTATGCATGTGTCGATTGCATATTTAATGGTCTGAGCGAATTGCCTAGAGGGGTCGAGAAGGCATATTTCCTGGGATTACATGAGTGGGAAAGTCCATTATCAGAGAACTTTATCTTCTTCTAAAGCATTAATTGTTGGTCACTGACTTGGTGATACAATCAGAAATGAAACAAAGTCCTGTGTGTTTTATGTGCTTCTGGGGATGGCTTCCAGCTCACAAAGCGCCTTGAGGGCGTTTGGGTCAGTGGTCCTTGCTGGGGTCTGGAGCTGAGGTTGCATTACACGACCATCTGTTCCTTGCTGATTTGTACACAAGAGCAATAGAGCCATTTCCTGCCTCATTCAGGAAGGAATTTTCCAGGCCCTGCAACCTTAAAACTCCCTTCAGAGGAAAGGGGGAGTAATGGGGGAGAAGGTATAAGTGGAGAGCAGGAGAGGAGGCTGGACAGAGGAGAGATTTGTGGGGAGAGAGGAATAATAACATGAAAAATGTTTGAAAAATCCATTTTATAAACTCTGTGTGTGTGTGTGTGTGTGTGTGTGTGTGTGTGTGTGTGTGTCCTTGGCCTTACCCTTCATAGGAGAAAATGCTCCTCCCAGAAGCCATAGGTTGACAAACAAAAGGCAGGATGCCAATGCCAGGTGTGGGATACCTCCCCTTGGTAACAGGGTCACAAGGTCATGGGTGCTCAGAAGACCCACAACATAGTACAAGTGCTTGCCAGTGTTCTTGGTTGCCCATCAGAACACGATGGCAAGATCTTATTGTTGGGGACACTACATTGTTTGGTCACAGTACATGGAGAAATCAAATTAGTATTAACCAGGAAGCTTCCTCCCTGCTGACTAGCCTTCATAGGACCAGAAGGCTGCTGTGAGAGAAAGGTCACCAAGAGCCTTTACCTAGATGTGAACTATAATTTTGGCCGTCATATCAAGATAGTTCCATGGGTGCAAACATGGCATGAGTGTCCCTCTCATACTGTTCTGTTGATTGCGGTTTCAGAGGATGAGAGTCCATGACCCTCATGACATCCAACTGGCAGGGATGATGCTGGAGTAGGAGCTGATAGCTTATATCATGAGTCACAAGTTGGAGGCAGAGAAAAAGCAAGCCAGCTCTCTTAACTGCAGAGCCATGTCTCCATCAGAGTTAAAACAAGCAAGCAAACGAATGGACAAAAACCTCCTGGTGATTATATTGTGCAGCCAAGGCTGAACAGTTGAAAGCCATCTTCCAATTTCCCGGTCTTTAACATTAAAACCTGTGGTTTATGAACACATGGACCATGGCATGTCCCAGCACATCTCTTCTGAGTGCTGCTGTGAGCTGGGGTACCCCAGGGTGTACCTGAGCTCAAGAATACCTGTTGTGAGTCAAGGCAGGGCCTCTGCTCCCCCACCTCAGGAGAGGCTCTGGACAGCTGCAGTCCCTCAGAGTGACAAAGCAGCCTGACGCAGGAGAAGACACTTGGATGTTCACAGCCCAGGGTCTCTGTCAGCACAGCTGCAGCCCTGGCGCCTATGGGCTTAGGATGGCTTTACTTTATTCTAGATACTCTGGGGAAACACTTCTTCCCTCCAGATTCTAGTGTAAGTGCATCTGAGCCACAACCTCAAGCAAGGTAACCAGATTATTAACATCCTTGAAGATGAAAATCTTAAAAAGATAATTCTGGGAAGAAAAAGTTCTTTAATTATTTTAGGAATATCTAGTCACATTTTTAAAAGGAGCTTAATTTGAAAAAATAGAAGTACCACAGAATATTTCATGAGCTATTTTATGCAATAGCTAGGCAATAATAATGCATATATTATTTTTAATTAAATTTTAGTTAACATATAAAATATATGTCTCATCACTATTTTTTTGTACATGTTATCATGGCAACCTGACTCCCCCACGAACCCCATCCCCCATAGCTCCTTTAACTAGTCCCCTCTTCCCTGTGAGCAGTCCTTCTGCTTTCAATGTGTGTGTGTGTGTGAGAGAGAGAGAGAGAGAGACAGACAGACAGAGGGCAAGTGCTTCTTGGTGCCGTGGTAAACGACTATGACTAAGGTAAGTTATAGAAGGAAGAGTTTATTTGTGCTTACAGTTCCAGAAGGAGATACCATAATGCTAGGGGAAGAACAGCAGCAGGAGGCTGGAGCAAGAAGCTGAAATTTCCTATTTCAACCACAAGCACAAAGCAGAGTGAATCGGATGTAGGGTGAGACTTCGAACTCGCACCATCCACCTTCAGTGGTGCGCTCCTCCAGGGAGGCCAGGACACCTCCACACACAGTGCCACCAACTGAGACCAAGTGCTGAATATCTATCTGTGCCTACCTGTAACTACCACAAATACCTTAAATCTAGAGCCAGTGTATGAGGTAAGCGTGCAATGCTTACATTTCTAAGTCAGCCTTATTTTGCTCACCACGATGACCTCCAGTTCCATCTATTTTCCTGCAAATGACATAATTTCATTCTTCTTTTTGGCTGAATAAACTCCTCTGTAGCATATGTGCTTTGCAAGGCATAACATTCACACTTACTGATTGTTGTACGGTTATATGAGTGTACAAATTGTATTAATAAAATATAGTTTAAAAATTAAAATATACAAATATATATCACAACAATGTTTATGTGTACCTAGATTTGTAATTTTTATATGAAATACTGTGACAGGTAATATTGATGCTATTGAACAAAAAAACTATTCCAGGTAGAGTTGCCCAAAATGCCAAGGTCTGGCAAACTTTTTAAATGTCTTAGATTTTTTTGTATTTTTCATTGTTGTTATTGTTGTTATTATTATTATTACTATTATTATTGTTGCTACTTTGTCGTACATGGTAGTGCATGCATCCTTTTAATCCCAGAACTAAGGAAACAGAAAGACAAATCCCTGTGTGGGAGTCCAACCTGCTCTGCACAATGAGTTCTAGTACAGCCAGGTCTACATCGTAAAATCCTGGCTCCAAAAAATTGTGTTATTACATTTGTTTATTTAGTGGGTGGTGTTGCATGTCTTGGCTCACTCAATGGAAAGAGATAAAGGACTCAGGAGAGTTGTCTTCCGGCCTCCACTCATGCTGAGGACCAAAGTCAGGCCGTCAGGCTTGCCTGCCAGTGCCTTTACCTACAGAGCCATCTCTCCAGCTCACTCTGGCAAACTTCTATCTTTCACAAATGTAGGTCTACAAAGGGATGTATCTTCATTTATTGAGGACATCTCAATATCTTTTTGTTTTGTTTTGTTTTTTTTTTTTGTTTTTTTTTTTATTTGGTTTTTCAAGACAGGGTTTCTCTGCATTGCCCTGTAGACCACTCTGTAGACCAGGCTGGCCTCGAACTCAGAAATCCGCCTGCCTCTGCCTCCCAGAGGGCTTGGATTACAGGCATGTGCCACCGCCACCGGGCTTCAATATCTTTTGTTTGTTTGTAAAATTGGGTCTTAAGCAGTCCAGGCTGACCTTGACCAGAAGCTGAAATTGTGCTGCTGTGTAGGATGTCCATCTCAACATATTTGTTTACATGTACACACAAAGTCAGTGATGTGATAATACACTCTTATACAGTCAAACTTGCAAAAATAATAAAATGAATTAGAACTGTAAAAGTCTTTATATAATTTACATTGGACATACATGACACACTGAGTTATAGAAAAAATGCTAACAATGGAGGGTAAACTTAAAAACCTTAACAGTTTGTGAAAACTGGCTAACATTCATGATCATTAACAATGGGGGTTTGCTTTGTTGCCTTAGGCTTTTGGTTTTTTGTTGTTGTTGTTGTTGTTGTTGTTGTTGTTTTTAGACGGGGTCTCACTATACTGTGCAAGGGAACTCGCTGTCCTGGAACTCGCTTTGGGGACTAAGGGCGGCCTCAGACTAAGAGATTGGCCTGCATCTGCCTCCCAAGTGCTTGAATGAACAGCGTGCACCACCATGCCTGATTTAGTCCCTGTGTTTTTAAAGTACTACATTGTGATAAATAGCTGCTTTCTTTTTATTTACTTACCTTTTCTTTTAGGGCAAGACTCTCCTCAGAGAACATGTTCATATTGGATTGCTGCCCACTGTTGCTGTTTTTTTTTTGCAGTTCTGTGATTCCAGGTAAACCGGGAAAAGACATTACCATTAACTCTCCTCCTCTTCCCAGGCATGCATCCTCGTGGTTCTGGGAACTGACTAATCTGTTCCTGCATCCACTGGTTCCTACACAGGCCAAAGAGTTATCACAAACAAAACCAGCAGGGAGGCGGAGGTGAGAACTTCCTTCCAGCCTGCTCAGAGGAAGCCGGGACTAGACACACCCGTTCTTAGATTGTGCTTGCTGGAGGCCAGGACCCAGGAGAGATCTCTGTTATCTCCTAGATAAGCTCCTGCCTAGAGGCCCCTGTTCCTTTCCAAATGACAGTGGCAGGAGGCACCTGGACACCTGGCTGGGCCACTTGTACTGAACAGCTCATCCCTTTCCCATCTTTCAGTTTATGTCATAAGTCCCCTTAAAGTCCCCAGCTTGATGGTACCCTGTTTCCTAGGACACCCCTTCTTCTTCTCCCTCTAAAGTTACCACCTAGATCTAAAATAAATTATTTTAGAATAAAAAATTTAAGAATAAGCTTCTGAAATTGACTCTCTGTGGTCTGTGAATCTCATTCTTCAAATTCCCAAGACAAAAACCTGAAAGTCCTGGCTCTTTGGTGGTTGTGGAGGAGTTTCTGGGACTTTAGTTTCCTGAGGAAGGATCCATTGTTCTCCAAGATACCCCAATATTCCCATTGGGCACATAATTACTTTCAAGGCAATGGGTGACAGCCCTGGCTTCTTCAGGCAAACATGGTTCTGATTCATTAATAGGACCTGGAGTGTTGGCCATTGGCAACAAATAATGCATTCTAAGGAACAAGGTTGTAGGGGCTGGAGAGATGGGTCTATGGGTAAAGTACTTGCTGCACAGACACGAGGCCCTAAGTTCAGATTGCTAACATCCACATAAAAGCCAGATGTAGCAGCCCACATCTCTAACCCCAATTCTAGGAAGCAGACTTAAGGCTCTCCAGGACCTACTAGCCAGCTTGTCAAATTGGTGAGTCTAAGTTCCCTGAGAAGATGCTATATCCAAAAATAATGTGGAGGGTAATAGCGGAAGACACCAATGCCAACCTCTGTCCCGGGACATATGTGTACATGGACACACACAGAGACACTACCATATAGATATCCTAAAAAGACAAAGATGAATTTTTTATTGTTGCCATTGCACATGGTCAATCTCCTAGAATTCAGCTTTTGATACCTTTCCTATAGTATTTTTTTAATGGGAAATTTTTTTTGGGGGGGGGGATTTGGTTTTTTCAAGATAGGGTTTCTCTGTATAGCCCTGGCTGTCCTGGAGCTCACTCTGTAGACCAGGCTGGCCTCGAATTCAGAAATCCACCGCCTGGCTAATGGGAATTTTAATTTTAACGAGTCAAAGTTATAGCATGTAGGATAGCAACTGTCTGGATTGTGATGGTATCATAAGTCAGTACTCAGACAAAAAAGAGGCTAAGTAGTCAATGAGTCTTGCCAAGAAAAGATGCTTCATGAACTGTTAAGAGACAGGCTCATAGAGAGTCAGGCTCTATGTAGGGCCATTAAGTAGACATGGGGACTACTATTGGCACTTGGATTTGGCCGTAGGGAAAGATTTGGCTCCACTCTAAACACCAGGAAAAGTGGGAATAAATAACAAAGAAATAGTATGGCAGTCAGTGGATAGAGACTTACTAAGAGGAAACACAAAGCATAAGAAAGATTCTGGCTTCTCTGGCCAAACAGGATGCTTGTCAGTCATGGGCTGGGAGGCTTAGCAAACTGACCAGACGTGGAGGATATGTATTCTGACTTATCAGGATTCTTATTGTTCAATTCTAACCAAACAATTCAGGGTTGACCAGAAGGCCAGACCTACATAGGGTTTGGTCAGGGAGAAAGTGTTTGGTAGAGTGTCAATCACTCTACCAAAGTGTCTGAAGCTGGTCTGAAGCTTCCAGGAAATAACAGCTTCCTGCCTACCAGTGGACCTAGAGCTTCTGAGGTCTCCATGGGGAAAGGCTAGGCCTGGAAGCTAAGCCAACACAGAGAGCAGAGAGTAAGACCCAGTGAAGTAGGGGTGGGCACTAGCTGAGCTCTGGCAGACTTGCTCAAAGGCAGATACTTCTGACTTTTCCTGTTCCTGAGCCAATCTGTGCAGGTTTTGTATAATCCAGTATGAAGTGGGTTTGCCATTTGCATCTATGAGAGCCCTAGCCATTATTAGAATGTTTTTTCATAACTTTAAAAATAGACTCCTACAGATGTAAGATTTTCTTTTTTCCCTATTATCAATTCTACCTGATAACATTGGTATAAACAATTTGATGACCAGAAAAGGCCATATTTCAAACTTAGATAGAGCTGTCTCTATACATAAATCTCACAGGCTTGCTGTGAGGACCACAGTATAAAACTTGTTGGGGGCCAGGGCAGGGTGTGCTCTGACAGACTGTCTTACAAAGATTCTATGTGCTGCTGCTACGATATTTTTAAAATTAACTAATTTACTGTTAAGAAAAGCTGCCAGCTGTATCTCAGTCTGTATGGTGACAGGAATACCTTGTGTTATCTTTCAATATGCAAACTGACAGGCCTGTAGACTACCCCACCCTGAGAAAGAGGAATGACAGAACTTATCTGCTGTGAAAACCAGAGGACACAAATCCCACCCATCCTTCCTACCTCTCCAGCCCCACCCCTTCATTCACCTTCCATTCATCTAACACCCACCACTCTGGTCACCCCACTTCCAACTCTCTGTCCCTTCCAGTACCACCACCACCACCACCACCACCACCACCACCACCAACAACAACAACAACAGCTCATACACACATTTTCCTTGGCATTATTTGAGTATTGAGAGACTCAATCTGAAGAATGCAATCAGAGACTGTGGGAACAAAGGCCTGAGAGTCTAACTTCTCCCTTCTCCGGTCTGGAGCTCTTCCTCAAGAAATGTAAGAAGACTGAAATGAAGCTACCTTAAGAGTAGAAATGGGCCAGCAGGATGCCCTGAACAGAACCATGAAGAAGGAATCATTCCAGGTTTAAAACACGAGATAGGCAGGAGCCTATTGCATTCAGGTTGAAGTGAAAATTCCCTCTTGCTGTAGCAGCTGTGGGAAAGAACTTGACTTTCCAGCTATAGTGCTAGCCATAGTAACCTCAGGAAAAATAATGATTGCTAAATGGTGTGTGTGTGTGTGTGTGTGTGTGTGTGTGTGTATGAAAGAGAGAGAGAGACAGAGAAACAAAGAGAGAGAACTATGGAAAGGGAGGGGGAGGAGAGGGAGAGGGGAAGAGAAGGAGGAGAACTGGGTGTCTTCTTTTCTGTTCTCCATTTTACTTTTTGAGGCAAGGTGTTCTCTCATGGATCCCAGACCTAACTGAGTGGTAGAGTTGTCTGACTACTAGCTCTAAGAATCTACCTCCTGTCTCTGCCTCCATCCAATGATAGGGTTACAGACACGCTACAGACAGGCCACCACACCCAGCTTTTACTGAGGATCTGAACTCACAACTTTATGATTGTGAGGCAAGCACTTACCTGACTGAACCATCTGCCCAGTGCCACCTGTGGTCATTAAAGCAGGATGGAAAACACATCTGCACTGGCGTCTCCTTCAATAATCCCCTGAGACTGGCACTAAGTCACAGATGGCAAACCTGAATAGAGATTTTACCCTTTGGTCAAGGCTCCAGACCTCACATTCTCCAGTACTCTCAGCCATCACCCTGTAGACAATCTGATGAGGCTTCTTGCCTTCTGTACCCTGACCCACTGGGGAGTCTCTCATAAGCCAGCCTACCTGCATCTTGAGCTTGAAATCCATCTTATAGTAAAAACAAGCTAGATTCACTCTTGTTTATGATTAAATCTATTTCCAATGATTGGTCTATGCCCCACCTGGAACTTTAGCTACAAATAGTTCTGCAGTGCCCCTTCCAGGAATAGCAATCATGTCTTTGTTTCAGATGGTTGTTATAACCACATATTACGACCACCTTGCTATGACCACTTTGCAACCATGTCTTTGTTTCAGAGGGTTTTTATGGCCAACTTGTTTCTCTTATGTTATGCTTCTGCAGCTACCCCCCCCCCATTTGCCTGCCAACCTCCCCCCCAACCCCATTTGGAAGCCCCCTATTCCTTATCTTCCCCGTGTTCAATGCTGATCTCTTGAACCTCACCTTAAGGAGAGTCAGTTTGTGTATACAAATTAAAAAGTTTGCTTTAATTAATTTGGTCATGATTTGGGTCATTAGTCTTTCTCCTTGAATCTATAGGATTAAGACCTCACTAGAACGCACTTGAAAAAATGAATATCACTAAGTGTAAGGATCTGCAGATCCAGTGGGCAGTGGAACCACAGTACTGGATAAACCAGAAGCCAGAATCAACTTTACTTCAAGCAACCATTCCATGCTGCGAGCAACTCTTGTTGCTTAAACAAGAGTTGGCTGAAATGTCCAATCCCTCAGGAAACCCAAAATACTTATAACACATGAAGATTCCTAAATAATTAGAAATTTTGATGGAGGAAGACTGGCTGTAGAGAGAAACAGAGGTGCTCCCAGAAATATATGCATACGATTGGTCTCTGACTATTTGGACAAACCAAGTTCTGATACTTTAACAAGTAACAGTAGGATCTCTGTGGCTCACTGATGAGCCTATGCAAAGCTGCAGATTCAGGTGACTTCGGGGCAGCCATCCCCTGTGCACTGACCCAGTGCCCTGAGCGCCTTGGATCTCTCCGCCCTGCCATTAAACACAAGGCCATTTCCAAGATTGCCGCCCCAGGGAAGGAGGGCGTTAAAAGGCCTCACATCATCATTTAATACTGCAGTCTACAAGTGAAGCTTGTCACATTCATTCACAGCCCAGTGACCAGAGCTGGTCCTACAGAGCCGCCTCACTGCTGGAAGACAGAAAAGGCACACCCCGTGCCCCTGCTGTGCCCAAAGGAGAGTGCAGATGGGTGTGGGGGAGCATTGTTAGTCTCCCCCACAAAGGAACAGGCTCGGCAGGGAAGATGGGGATGTGGAGAGAGAAGTCCAGAGAGGGCAAAAATAGAAGAGAAGAGGAAAGAAGATACAGGCATAGGAGAGACTGACAGAAATGAGATCTAATGCAAAGCAAGGAGGCACCAGAAGGCTGGACATGGTGGCCCACTCCTGAAATGTCCGTGTTTAAGGAGGTTGGAACAAGAAGATTACCATGAGTTTGAGGCTAGCCCAAATTCTAGAGTAAACCTCCGTCTCTAAAAGAAGATTCCAGGGGTCAGCCAGTTGTGGCCTGGAATAGATTAGCTTATCAGTTCACAGATGTCAGTTGCTAAACTCTCAGTCATTTTACAAGCCAGTGTTAAAGCACAAGGATTATTAAAAATTAAATTATATAAATTTAAACTTAAAAGATACAAAAGTCAAAGGCGATAAATTCACAAAGCATATTGCTTCCTTATTTTTCTTGCTGCGTTCGACTGTGCTCTCTGTCCTTGAGCTTTCATCTATTATGGGATGGTGAACCTATGTTCCCAGCCCTGTGACTTACTGAGAACACGATACCAGTGGAAATCAGGAAATGTCACAAATCCGGGCTTTTGTTACATTTGCCGGCCCGGCCCGTGTGCGACCAGCCTGCCGATTCCAGCCTCTTTAAACTGGCAGTCAGGGGAAGCTGATGTGTTCTCATTTCTCCATGAGTTTAGGGAGTATTGCTGGGTGAGCGCTTTCATTCCAAATCCTTCTGGGAATGGGCTGCAGAGCCCACATCCCTAAATCATAGCTTTTTGCAAGTACAGGCATTCCTTTCCATGCCTGCAAAGCAGAACCCTCGCCCCTAAGCCTGCACCATTGTTTGGTTCCCAGGAGCCAAAAGCTGGAGCTGAATAGTAATTATCACCTGCCAGGAGCCCATTGACAGGAGGACCGCCTGCTGCCTGTAGCTCCTGGTAACAGGGACACCCTTCTGGGAGCCATCCTTGTCCTGGCTTCACAATACCTTGGTGGTGCCTCTTTCTCTCTTGAAGTGATTTCACTGGGTCTCTAAGATAGAAGCTGCCAGAACCCAAGCCAGGGCTGGCAACATGAACCGTGGGAGTCCCGGGTGTATTTGGCCAACACAGAATCTAGCTGTGTGTGCACACGAGGCTTGCTTTTATAGCCGCTGTAAAAATTTCTCCTTACAGGGGCCTATTCCACTTTCTCCTGAAGCCCTGGGCCCTGTCTCCTCCCCCTCTGTACCCAGATCAGCCATTACTGGCCACTTACCCTCCAGTGTTCAGGGCCCCTTTTAAAGCTCTATTAGATGTCGAAATGGTTTATGGATCTCCGTGCTGCTGACTCTGTGGACTGCATTACTCTAAAAGCTGGACCGTCGAATGGAATTGCGGAGAGGGAACTTGGAGAGGGCAGTGTGTGAGTTTACTTTTTAATGCATGAGTGTATTACTCCAAATGGACAGGAATGCTATGCCAGCAGTTTTTATTTCTTCATAGGTTTCTGATTTTTAAAAATCAATTAGCATGTTTTTAGTTATATTAACCCCACATAACCCTAGGATCTTTGGTCTTTGGAATCCCTTTCCTCCAGTGGCCAATTAACCTTGCTCCAGCTTCCATCCCATGTGCCATGGAAAATTTACTGCCCTACTCAGGATTGCTGAGGGACCCCAGGGGTCTTCATATTTTGCCTGGTTGGCTCACTTCAACTGTCTGACTTCAGGATTCTTCATTTTTCTATTGTCATCTGTCCTTAGGAGTAAACATCTCCCATTCTTTATTTTCCATGCTCAAATAGCATAAGATTTTCCACATGTCAATTTTCCTTTGTTCCTAAAGGTTCGAGGACCATGAAGAGGCCTATAGGACAACACAAAGCAGGAATGCAGCACACAGTAGAACTCTGGGATGCTTGGATCACATAGGCCTGGACGGTACACGGCGAGCTTTTCTCAGCGGTCATCAACAAATGACACATGACTACAGTCTGACTTTAAGCCTGACCTATGTGACCTCTCAAGCCTGGCTGTGCATTAGCTTAAGTTTATCCAAATTCCATCAAAGAGACTTCAGAGGGTCACTTTTTTTTAAAAAAGAAATCCTTTCTAACTACCTAACAATTACTCTACCCCCAGTGACTCTCTATTATTTTGGCCCGTGTTACATTTTCCACGTATGTTAGCTAGTTTTGTTGTTGTTGTTGTTGTTGTTGCCATGACAAAGTGCCTGACAAGAGTGACTTAGAGAAGGGAGGGTTTATTCTGACTCAGAGTGTGAGGGTATCACCTATCACCGTAGGGAAACATGGCAGGAGGAGCAGGAGGCAGCTGGTCCCATGGCATCCACTGCCAGGAAGCAGAGAGATGAGTGCTGGAGCCCAGCTCAGTTTCTCCTCTCTCTGCACTCCAGGGCCACAGCCCATGGAATGGCACCTTCCACATTTAGGGCCCATCTTCCCACCTCAACCCAAGCTAGAAAATCCTTCACAAAGTTTGTCTCCTAGGCCATTCTAGATTCTGTCATGTCGACTGTCAACATTAACCATCGCACCACATCACCTAAAGCTACCCACCGTGATTGACTAATGCTGATATCCTAAGTGTGGCCTCAGAATCATCTCTCTGGGGAGCAAGTGTTTCTCTGTTCTATTTTTCTTCTTATAACGCCAATATCTGGCATGTACTGTGTGAGTGAAAGTTTGTAGGAAATTTTGTGTGACAAAGAAAGAAGGCAACAAACTAATGCCCACCCCAATACCCAGAACAGGAATCAACTCTCTCCAGGGGGTTCTGGGAAGATCCTGGCCAGGACCACCCCACAGATTCCTCTGTCTCTTGGCCAAAGCTACAAGCGCTCAGCTACACCTAAGTAAGCAGGTAGGAAGGCAAGGTGGGTTCAGTTCTTCAACCAGAATTTGTATTGTTTTCTCATATCTCACCACAAACACAAGGCACCTGGAGCCCTGAAACTCATGAGGTCTCTTCTGTCCATGAGTGGCGTTGGCACCAGCAAGGCCAGCTCCATCTAGGAGCAGAACCTCAAGTAGGCATGGCCCAGTCGACAAGTCCCTGAATTCAGAAAGAAGAGCTGGAGAGCCTTGGATATTTCCCTTAGGGACCTGGGATTGTTTATTAAACAGTCACCAGAACCAACCAAGCAGAAACCTGAAGACAAAATACACTTCATCAGTATCCTCCACAAGCACCCACCAGAGCACTGCCTCCTTGGGACCCTGTTCTCCAAGATTAGAACACAAGGCATGGCAGGGGTGGCAGTACACACCAGAAATGCCCCCAGGACTGCTGATAGCCTCTGCCAATGGAAGGGAATTACAGTCATTCTCTGTGGGATCCCAGGCCTTGCTTTCTTGGGAAGCCCCAATCCTAGGCAGTGTTGGGGGCTTCTCTATGAGAATGAAAGGTCTATTTCTCATCGGAGACCTACACTCAAACCAGAAGATGTTAAGCCCAGCAAATCAGTGGCAATTACCTCTGAGCTTTGGAAATTCTATATCACCTCTTATTTTGCTCCTGGGGGATAAGGTCACTTCAGGCTCTGACAAATGAAAAGCCTTCATCAGCACAGAGGCTGAGGCTCCTGCCAGCAGCTGGGGCCACAGAGCTGAGCTGGGGAGTTGTTTGAGGGTGCCACTGTCAAGAGGCAACCCTGGGAATTCAACAACAAGCTTTGGGGATCTTACTTTTTAAGTTTTTAAAAATAAGAAATAATTTTTAGGCCATAATTTCTCCTTTTGGTCTATCTATCTATCTATCTATCTATCTATCTATCTATCTATCATCTATCTATTTTGGTTAGAAGACATACTTTTAATTAAGTCATTTAGTGAGCTTTTGTGTTATGGGAAGAGAAAAAAATAAAACTTTTTATTACCAGAGGAATATGTACACACACATGTGTGTAAACACCTATAACCACAACACATCAAACAGAAGATGCCATTTAGGGCAAAACGTCACTTTATAAGCTATAAGAGAATACTATTTTAAATAATAGAAAAAGCAGCAATAAAAAAACATTTCCCCATAGGATAATATCCAAGTATATTAAAACACCTAGAAACTTAGCTTTTTATTCCATGGGTCAGTTATGAGACCTACATTTGCACCATTAGACACTGTTTCTACAGAGCAGTAAAAAATAATATGGACCCAAAGTAGCTGGAATGAAATCCTGAGGCTGGGCAAGGAAGTGCATCAGCTATTACATAAGAGGTTGGCAGCAGGAGATAAAAAAAATAATAATCTGAGTTCACAGGCTGGAAATTTCCCAAATACAAGGAATGACAAAAGAAAACCAGTCATTAGGAAAGTGTGATCAACTGATGAAGACAAGAAGAATGAGAACAGAATTGGGATGCAGCTCAGTTGATGGAGTGCTTGCCCAGTGTGCAAGAGCCCTGGGTTCTATCCCCTGCTCTACATAAAACTGAGCATGATGATACATGGCGGCAATCCCCACATACAGGAAGTTAAAACAGAAGGCACAGAAATTCAAGGTCATCCTCAGTTACATAATAAACCTGAGACCAGCCTAAGCTACATGAGACCCTTCTCAAATAACAACAATAATATTGTATTTGTATATATAACATATATAAAATTATATGTTAATGTAATTTATCATCATCACCATCATTATTATTATAGCATTTGTTGACTGAATGAATGAACAAAGAGCTCGAATCATGGATGGTGGGATAAGACACCCACATAACATCTTGAACTGCTGGAACATGCCACTCTTTGAGACAAAGAAATGAAAGAACTTCTCAGAAGGATCCCAAGCAGACCCGTGCCAACAGGAAACATCTCTAACTACTTAGAAATAAATTCTTTCCAGGTATTAAAAAATAGAGAGAGAGAAATGGGGGCGGGGAGAGACCTGGACTTAGAAGGCATTTTGGTAGAGTTCAATGTGCTAGCATACACCTTTAATCTCAGCAGTTTGGCAGAGCAAGTGGATCTATTTGAGTTCTAGGACAGCCAGGGCTATATAGTAAGACCTTGCCTTTAAAAAAAAAAAATCACTTGGATGGAAAACTGTCAGGCAGAAGGAAAGTCACAGCTAGCCAACCATACATCATGCTTCAGTACATCAGAGAAAATATTCATGAAAACTAAAGCCACAGAAAGCAGCCCAGCAAACTCATTCCCTGCATCCAAAGCAAGCCTTAGGCTTGAGTTCTGTGGACAGCCTCAGCTGATGAACCGTTTTGCCAGCCACACTCTGAAGGCAGAGGACTGGTATCTACCATTCCGTCTTTTCCTTCTGTGTTCTCTACTCATTATGAATTGCAAACAGGATTAGTTGCTGGTGGCTGCTGTAACAAATGATCTTAAACCGAATGGCTCAACCTAATACTGTCTTGGTGTCTTGGTCTCTCTCTCTCTCTCTCTCTCTCTCTCTCTCTCTCTCTCTCTCTCTCTCTCTCTCTCTCTCTCTTTCTCTCTCTCCTTTCTCTCATTCTAGAGGCTAGAAGTTTGAAAGCAAGCTGTCAGCAGGACCCTGCTCTCCCTGGAGTCAGGAGGGAATCCAGTCAGCTCTTGTGGCACCTCTGGTATTACCCAGCAATGCCAGGAACTCAGCTTGTGGACCATTCAGTCTCTGCCTCTCTGTTTACATTAGTTCCTCTGTGTATCTGTCCCAACTGTGACAGCCAGAAGTCAACGTGGAGTGTCTTTCTCAAGCACTGCCTACAGTCTTTCTTGAAACAGTCTCTCACTTAACCATTCGCTCATCAGTTCATCTTGTCTGGGTAGCCTCTGAGCTCAAGGACTCAGCCTGTCTCTGTAGTGCTGGAATCACAGACATATGGCAATATTCCACAGCACCCAGCTTTTCCATGTAGGAATGAGAATCCAAACTCAGGGACTCCAAACTCAGATCCTCACACACAGTAAGCATTTTACCTACTGAGTCTTCTCCCCAGCACCTTCATGTATAACTTAAAACATTTTTTGTTTGTTTGTTTATTTTTTTGAGACAGGGTTTCTCTGTATAGCCCTAGCTGTCCTGGAACTCATGCTGTAGACCAGGCTGGCCTCGAACTCAGAAATCTGCCTGCCTCTGCCTCCCAAGTGCTGGGATTAAAGGCATGCGCCACCACTGCCCAACCTTAAAACAATCTTTAAATTTATTCTTGTATGTATGGGTGTTCTGCCCACATGCACATCTATTGTGTACTTACTGCCTTTGGAGGCTAAAAGAAGGCATTAGATTCCCAGGAACTGGAGTTACAGACCACAGTAAGCCACCATGTGGGTACAGAGAACTGAACCCAGGACCTCTGGAAGAGTAGGCAGCATTCTTAACCTCTGAGCCATCTCTCTAGACCAGGCCTGGGTAGGCGCTAAAGTATATTTACAGTTTGTCTGCTAAGTAGACTCAGAGCTGTCGCACTGAGATTGAGGTCCATGGTCGTTTGACTGTGAAATCATTTCAACCTTGCCTGCCCAGACCTTCCTCCTCCCCCTCGCCCCCTCCACCCTCTCACTCCCTCCTCCCCCCCCCCCCCCCCCCCCCGCCTTGCTGCCTCCCTCCCCCGCCTCTTTCCACTGAGGAAAAGATTTAGCAGCCTGTGGGGTTTGGGGATGTCACAGGCTTCATTCTTCTCGAGAACAGGGGTGCTGTGGGGGTGAGTAAAGACACTTCACGCGACATTAGGCAGAGAGCACTAAAGAGGGGCTGATGGGAGAATTAATTACAGTTTAACAATAATAATAAAAAGCAAAACAAGAGATCGAAATAAAATGGCCAAGGGAACAAATGGGTTTCTCAGAAGAATGGTGTCTATTCACCGTGGAAAATTTATATGTAGAATAAATGCTTGGGAATTGGAACACAGAAAAGGCAATCAAAGACCCAGGGAGGCTCCAGCAAGCTGGGGCTGCTTTTCATTGAATTGTCTCATTAGCTGTCTGGAGGTATAAATAAATTCCTCCAGTGTCTTTGTTGTCTGACAAGATGGAAAGCAGAATGTGTCTTGACGGGGCAGGGGGTGGGAGGCTTGGGGAGATGGAAGTGACCCTGACAGCCCTTGGAACCCACGGAAGGGCTGGGAAGGGGTCTGCCAATGGGAAAAGAATGGCCAACAAGGAAGATATCTGTTTCCTTTCATGGACGAGGCAGCCGGCTGTGGGCTGCACTGAAGGGCCATGATCCCCCAAGCAGAGGAGATGAATTCAGAGGCCAAAAGGGGCCTTTATCATTACCACTCCATTCTGCATCACTGTGACTTATAAGGACAGTAAATGCCTGAAGCCACAAAGCCTTGCTCTGGGTGCACTCCACCCACCCACCCCTTCCCCTCCCCACCCCCACTCCCCACTCCTGCAACAGAACATCATGCTGTGACTGTCTGCAAGGCATTATTCATGAAACTTGTTACAGTGAATGGAAGGATGGACATTTGTGTATAATTAGCATTTTGCAAAATAAGAAGACAAGATAGCTGCTTTTTAAGAATAGCAGCTTTGCTGGAACATAATTCATATACTGTACAATTTAGTAGGGTTTTTTCCTTCATGTGAACATGGTCATGTGTGTGCTGGTACACGTGCACATATGTGTATAAGATGGAAGTCAGAGACTGGAAGCCTTCTTCAGTCATCCTCCATCTTATTTTCACTGTGTCTCTGTTTAGTTTCTGTTCCCAAGATCTGTCCATTGATGAGAATGGGGTTTTGAAATCTCCCACTATCATTGTATGAGGTGCAATATGTACTTTGAGATTTAGGAAAGTTTCTTTTATGAATGTGAGTGCCCTTGCATGTGGAGCATAGATGTTTAGAATTGAGAGTTCATCTTGATAGATTTTTCCTTTGATGAGTCTGAAGTGTCTTTCCTTATCTGTTTTGATAACTTTTGGTTAAAAGTCTATTTTGTTTTATATTAGAATGGTTACTCCAGCTTGTTTCTTGGGACCATTTGCTTGGAAGATTTTTTTCCAGCCTTTTACTCTGACATAGTGTCTGTCTTTGTCACTGGGGTGCATTTCCTATATGCAGCAAAATGCTGGGTCTGTTTACGTATTTAGTCTGTTAGTCTGTCTTCTTATTGGGGAATTGAGTTCACTGATATTAAGAGATATTAAGGAATAGTGATTGTTGCTTCCTGTTATTTTTGCTGTTAGAGGTGGAATTATGTTTGTGTGGCTATCTTCTTTTGGGTTTATTGAAAGAAGATTGCTTTCTTGCTTTTTCTAGGGTAAAGTTTCCATCCTTGTGTTGGTGTTTTCCATCTATTATCCTTTGTAGGACTGGATTTGTGAAAAGATATCATGTAAGTTTGCTTTTGTCATGGAATATCTTAGTTTCTGCATCTATGGTAATTGAGAGTTTTGCTGGGTATAGTAGTCTGGGCTGGCATTTGTGTTCTCTTAGAGTCTGGTATAATTCTGATAGATGTGCCTTTATATGTTACTTGACCTTTTTCCCTTACTGCTTTTAATATTCTTTGTTTTGTGCATTTGGTGTTTGACTAGTATGTGACAGGAGGAATTTCTTTTCTGGTCCAATCTATTTGGAGTTCTGTATGCTTCTTGTATGTTCATGAGCATCTCTTCCTTTAGGTTGGGGAAGTTTTCTTCTATAATTTTGTTGAAGATATTTACTGGCCTTTAAGTTGGGAATCTTCACTCTCTTCTATAATGATTATTTTTAGGTTTGGTCTTCTCATTGTGTCCTGGATTTTCTAGGTGTTTTGGGTTAGGCGCTTTTTGCATTTTGCATTTTCTTTGACTGTTGTGTCAATGCTTTCTATGGTATTTTCTGCACTTGAGATTCTCTCTTCTATCTCTTGTATTCTGTTGGTGATGCTTGCATCTAGGACTCCTTATCTCTTTCCTATGTTTTCTCTCTCCAGGATTGTCTCTCTTTGTGATTTCTACTTCGATTTTTAGATCCTCGATGGTATTGTTTAATTCCGGCACCTGTTTGGTTGTGTTTTCCTGTAATGCCTTAAGAGATTTTTGTGTTTCCTCTTTAAGGGTTTCTACGTGTCTACCTGTGTTCTCCTGTATGTCTTTACGGGACTTATTTATGTCCTTCTTCAAGTCCTCTATTGTTATCATGAGATGTGATTTTAAATCAGAGTCTTGCTTTTCCAGTGTCTTGGGATATCCAGAGCTTACTGTGGTGGGAGAACTGGATTCTGATGATGCCAAGTGGCCTTGATTTCTGTTGCTTATGTTGTGCTCTTACCTCTTGTCATTTGGTTATCTCTGGTGTTAGCTTGTCTTGCTGTCTCTGACTGTGGCTTGTCCTTCCTGTAAGCTGTGTGTTAACACTCCTGGCAGACCAGTTCTCTCCAGGAGGAATTTGGGTATGGAGAACTGTGGCACAGGGTCAGCTCTGGGCACAGATGGAAACTGGAAGGATCCCATCCTAGGCTGCTCCTCAGTTCCTGTGTCCTGAGAGCTCTAGGCAGGTCCCTCTTGGGCCAGGTATTTGAGCAGAAGTGGTGGTCTCACCTGTGCTCTCAGGAGTGTCAGCACTCCTGGGAGACTTGCTCTCTCCTGATGGGATTTGGGCACAAGGTCCACCCCAGGTGCAGATCTCCATCTTACTTTTGAGACAGGGTCTCTCACCAAACCTGGAGTTCACCAATTCAACTAGTCTGGCTGCCCAGCAAGCCCCAGGGATCCTGCTGTCCTTGCCTCACCAATGCTGGGATTATAGGCACACACCATGCTCAGCTTTATCACATGGGTGCTAGAGACTGAGTTCAAGTCCCAAAGCATAAATGGTAAGTGTGTTACTAATAAGACGTCTCCACAGCCGCAATTTACTGTGTTTTCATTTTTATTAGAGTCATAGATTTCAGCAACTGTTACCACAGTCGACTTAGAACAATTTTATCACCCCAAAAGGGAAACACACACCTGTGTTAGACATCACCCTCCACCCCATATACATAAGCATTGATCTACTTTTTGTCTCTGTAAAACTGCCTGTTCTGAAATTTTCATATAAATGGATCATACAATATTTACCCCTTTGTGCCTTAGCATAATGTGCCTAGTGGTCATCCACATTTCTCTATGTGTTAGAATTCCATTCCTTTTAAAGTCTGCACAACATCCCATTGTATGAATATATTGTTTTCTTTATTTATTTGCTTATCTATTAATGGACATTTGAGTTATTTCTATATTTAGGCTATCATCAATGCTTAGACAGGCATTTGGCTGCAACTTTTTGTGAAATTTTACATTTTCACTTCCTTCTCTTCGGTTTTTATTTTATGTGTATGGATGTTGTATCTGCATGTATGACTGTGTACCAAGTGCATACCTGGTGCCTGCAGAAGCCAGATGAGGGCATCAGATCCCTCGGATGGGAGCTACAGATAGCGGCCATGTGGGTACCTGCAGTCAAACCTGAGTCCTCTGGAAGTGCAGCCAGTGCTACTACTGCTGCTGACCCATCTCTTCCGCCCCTTTGATCTATCTTTGCCCATCTAAGAACAGAACTTCCAGCTCCTGTAGGAACTGTGTTTAGCATCTCAAGGAACTGCCAGGATGTTTTCCAAAATGGCAGCATGGCAATTTTTGAATTTTTCAGTTTCCTCGGGGGGGGGGGGGGTAGGGGGAAAGCAGGTAAAATGGTGAGGTTAGCAAAGCAAAAACTTTGAGGCTTCTATAGCTGCTGTTCTAGAAGAAAGGTCTCCGACACTGAAGCATCCCAACCTGAAGCAAACCTCCTCTCACATTAGACCTCTGGTTCAGACATTCCAAGTGTGGGATCTGGCATCTGAGTGTTAACCAGCCCTTTGGGAGATTCTGTTCCTGTGAATTCTATAGTTTGAGTAGCAATGCACTCCAATTTAAGCTAGGCACTCCAATTTAAGACATGGTCACAGAGGCCAACAGATGCACAAGTGAGCACATACTATTGGCAACAGCAAGAACTTGTGACTTTTGACAACTGTCTGAGAAGAGGAAGAATTGTCTGGTAGCCCCAAGAACCAACCACAAAAAACAAATACCTTCAGAATCTTGGTGATCCAGTCAAAGAACATTAGACAAAAGTTAGAAGTTTCAGAGTCCACTTTGCACATGTGTAGAAAGGGATCCTTGGAAAGGTGGAAGATCCTGGAAGGCTCTGGTCTCTTTAAAGTTTTTAAATCAGTATAGTTTTGTTCAGGGATATATTCTGCACTGACAAAGTCAGGGACAAAAGCCAGCTGAGCATCCTAGGAAAGGGAGGGAGGAAAAGAGGAAATGCTACAGACTAAGGGAGTGCAATGGGGCCCAGGACACAGAGCCACAGATATTTTTAATACCATTTTGTCAAAATTGCAGAAGGAGAACTTCCAAGCTGGTAAGTCTGGGTACTTTTTCCTGGGCTACTTTTCCTTTCTCAAAGAACAAAACTTACCATTATTAAGAGCAAACAAGAGAAAATAACTCTTAGCCAACCTACACAAAATCACATGAGACAAAAGAAAGTAAGTTCTTACAGATGATGAGGCATTTGAAAGACCTCCCCATGAAAAAAATAACACCCGAGACCTAACATATTAACTGAACTCAAAGAAATTTTTAAAAAAATGATAAATGGGTAAATGAACAGCACAGTAAGATTAGAGTAGAAAGTAGAAATGAAGTCAACTGAGAAAAGAAAGGCTTGAGAACACTAATGGAAACAGAAAAATAAATAAAAACCATAATTTAATAAATGAAGACTAACATGCAAGGGACTTGTTTTCATTATTCACTATATTGCCTCATAATTTAGTTGACTAAAACACCACATCATGCTCATGGTTCTATAAGAAAGCAGGCTAACACATCATGCTCATGGATTCTGGGCCTCTGTTGGGATGATCTGGGGAGCCAGGACATAGAGAGCTGGGATTAGATTTACTTCACCCACGTGTGAAGACGTGGGTTTGGATACCCAGCACCCATGTGGAATATTGTTATGGCTGTACACTGAAATTATTTTTGATAATATTTTATCTGACACAATGTACTCAAAGTGGTATCACTGTAATATGTAACTAATATAAAACCAGTGATTGGATAGCATATGTCTTAGTTACTGTTCTATTGCTGTGAAGAATAGACACCATGACCAAGGCAACTCTTATAAAAGAAAGTATTTAATTGGAGGCTTGCTTATAATTTCAGAGGTGAATCTATTATCATCATAGCAGGAAGCATGTTACAGGCAGAGAGGAGAGAGAGAGAGCTAGATCTGGGGCCTGTCACCCGAGTGACAGTCCTCCAGTAAGGCCACACTTCCTAATCCTTCCCAAAAAGTTCTGCTATGGAACCAAAGCATTCAAACACATGAGCCTATGGGGCCATTCACATCCAAAACACCACAGTACAAACTTCATAAGTGAGTCTTTAAGTGTATAGTTCACATTTACAGATTTATTTATTTTGATGTATCATTGTATTTTATGTGTTTAGGCATTTGTCTGAATGTGTAACTGTGAACTATATGTATGCCTTGTACCAGAGGAGGTCAAAAGAAGACACTGGGTCCTCTGAAGTGGAGTCAAAGCAGATTGTGCACTACCATGTGATGCTCAAAATCAAACCTGGGTCCCCAGGAAGAGTAAACCAGTGCTTTTAACCACTGAGCTATCTCTCCAGCTCCATTTAAAAAAAAAGATTTATTTTTATTAGTTCATATTTGAAACAGAACCTAACTAAATGCTATATTTTCATCAGAATCATGTATGTAATGGCTAGAGGTTCAACTTGAGCCTCAGTCCTCAGGCATCATCCACCTTGCTTAGGAGACAGTCTCTCACTAAGACCTGAGGCTCCCTGGTTAAGCTAGGCAAGGCTGGCTGGCTAGCAAGCCCTGGGACCCATATAAATTCATATCTCTGCCCTTTTAGTGCTAGGCTTAGAAGATGCTTCCTTGAGCCATGCCCAGGTTTTTGGTATGGATTCTAGGGATTTAACTCACGTCTTTATGCTAAAGCCTTAAGCACATTACTGAATGTCCCCAGGCTTTTATCTTTATCTAGCCTTGAGGCCGTTGTATACGGGCTTTTTTCAGATTTCTTACCAGCATTCTACTATTGCCGATGTGGCTTCTGAACTAGACAGAGAAGCTTTATAGATTTTTTTTCAACCAAAAAATAACAAGAGAAAAACAAATACATGGTGAGTAAATCTGCCAATTAAGGGACTTAAAGAACATTAAAGAGATTTATATCATCCTTCATTTGAATCAATATTCAAAGTAACTACAAAACATAAAAAAAAATTAGAAAGAGTATTTACTTCTAAATACTCTAGGTTGTAAAGATATGATGGAATAAAGTTGGCCTTGGGTTTTTTCTCATTCATTCATTTAGAGACAGAATCTTATATAGTTCAGGCTGGTCTTGAACTAGGAATATAGCATTCATTCATTTAGAGACAGAATCTTATATAGTTCAGCCTGGTCTTGAACTAGGAATGTAGCTAAAGATGACCTTAAACTTTTGATCCCCCTGCTTCCATTTCCTGATAGCTGGGATTGTAGGCATGCATCATTTGTTATACCTAATTTATGTGGTGTTTGGTAGAGGCTGAATCTGGGTCTAGGCTTTGTGCACTCAAGGCTAGCAGGCTACCAACTGAGCTATACATCTAGCAACAGGCCTTGATAACTACTGGAACTGGATGACAGGTACACTGAGAGCTTTATATATCCCTTGAGGAAACTGGTTCTGAGATGCCCGAAGATAGCAAAACCTATGGGTGTGTGTAGCCCTTTATATAGAATGTTATAGCATTCGCATAACATGTGCACATCCTCCTGTATACTTTCAAACATTTCTAGATTACTTATGATTCTCTGCTGGCTCGTTTATGTCAGAGAGGAGGGAGCCTCAATTGAGAAGATGCTTCATAAGACCCAGCTGTAGGGAAGGAAGCCTGTGAGGTATTTTCTTAATTAGTGATTTTTGGAGAGGATGGCATTGTGGATTGTGCCATCCCTGGATTGTTGGTCCTGGGTTCTATAAGAAAGCAGGCTGAGAAAGCCACAGGGAGCAAGCCAGTAAGCAGCACCCCTCCATGTCCTCTGAATCAGCTCCTGCTCTCAGGTTCCTACCCTGTTTGAGTTCCTGTCCTGATTTCCCTCAGTAATGAACTACAATTTTGGAGTGTACACTGAACAAACCCTTTCCTCCCCAAGTTGCTTTGGTCATTGCTTTTATCACAGCAATAGTAACCCTAAGACAATACCTAAGACTATACAAATAGCTGTCATGATGTGCTACTCAGAGAATATAACTACTGCAATGTCTGCACGTTTGCTGCCAACATAATCCTTTTTATTTTTATTTGTGTGTGTGTGTGTGTGTGTGTGTGTGTGTGTGTGTGTGTGTGTGTGTAAAAGAGAGAGTAGAGTCAACATTCTCCACAACATGTAGAACTGTATTCTTGGGTGAACAACAGAGTCCCTGAGATGATACATGCTACATAGTTATGCATGCATGTGAGTGCCACCTGTCACATAGGAAATATCTCTACTCTTTTGCCATCTGTTCCCTCCCCCGCCACGAAGCACAATATATTGTAGATACATTTTTAATTTTGTGCGCAGACATCTATCTCACAGTTGTGAAGCTTATGTAGCTGTCCATCATAGGGACATATCACATTTATCCTAACTACTTTACTATTGATTGATATCTGAGTTCTTTCCAAATGTTTCATTAATATAAAACAAGAGTTATAATGAACATTTTTCTTTCATGTATCCTTTCACATCATGTGGTTATGTTCTTAGGATAGGTTCCAGGAAGTGGAACTGTTGGGCAAAAACAGCCAAGAAAGGCTTTAAAAGCAGGCTTTGAAAAGATGGGACCCATGGCAGCAGCCTGGGACAGGTGCCAAGCAGTTCTGTGCTTACTCTGGGCTCCAGGTATTTAGCAGCAGTCCTGTGGCTATGGCTGGCTCCTTCACTCCAGGCAGCCATCTGACTCATGAGGTCTGCTGTGGAATCCAGGAACATGAATTCTTAAACAAACTTGTAGTTGATTCTAATGCAGGTGGTCGGAAGTCCACTGGTAAAAGACTACTTAACCATTCCTGGCTCCTCAGTAGTATCTCCTGAGATGTTCTGAACCACTCATGGCCTTGTCTAAAGCCCTGGGAAATCCCTTTTCACCCAGGAATGAGACAGGGTATGTGAGCACACTGAATATGTGAAGCTGGAACGAGACTACACCATGCCTTCCTCCCTTCTCCAGGCAATTTCATTGTTACACGTAATTGTTGATATGGTTTTCTCTGTGCCGATTTAACATATGCAAAATAGTATGCATTATACATGCTAATCAGCCAGCGCCCTGGGTGAGCAAGCTGCAGAAACCAATCTGGGTTGTTTGAAACAGAAAAGGGTGTCTTGGAAAGATGCTGAGGATGGGCATGCCGTTGCATGCCTGTAGAGGATTCCAGCACCTGTGAGATGGAGGCAGGAGGATGACATGTTTGAGGTCAGTCTGGGTTACATGGTGAATTCAAAGTCATCATGGGCTGCTGATCAAGACCCGCCCCAGGAAGACTGAAAGTTCAAGTCCTGCCTGAGCTACATAGAATGACTCTGTCCAGACGACCCCCTTCCCTGCCATCAAAACAAAACAACAAAACAAGACAAAAGATACAGAGCAATTAAGAGAACTCTACATAGGCAGAAAAACAGCTTAAAGCTGTTCAGCTAGGGCCACCATCCCTAATAATTCCTTTAGCAGGTTGTAGAAATACTTTTTGCAGTGGGCTCTGTATCCCTGATAGCGAAAAGGTCTTCACCCCCAGCAGGCAGCTCCCCACAACACACACTTTGCTCTTCATCTCTCTTTCCCTCTTGCTTGTGGCTCTGATGTCCCCTGACTCTGAAGCCTTCTGGCCTTGGCCAGCTCTCTTCCAGCTGTATTCCCATCTCTCTTGGTTCCTCATGCTGTGCTGACCTCGGGCTTCTGAAGGTTAGAATCATGGAGGTGATGGAGTGTCACCTTCTCCCAACTCTGTGGCTCCTGATTAACATAAAAGACCTGGTAATATTTTTATGAGTACCGGAGGGACCCTGAGCCTTTGTGTGTTGGGAACAGTGATCTGCTTAGCAGATACTGCCCTGAGGGACTGGGGAGACAGTTCAGTATGCAAACATGTAGAAATTACAAGGAAAAATGGTGGTTACTGTCATCCCAGTCGAAACGCTCTGTACAATGTGTGTAAATGGATGTCATTTTATTTGGAAACAAGATAGGGTCCAAAGGCTGTTTCAGACCTTTTAGCGTAGATATAAGCATAATCATATGTCCCTTGCAAAGCATGAGGACCTGAATTTGTTCCCTAGAGCATATATAAAAATGCTGGGCATGGTGGCATGTGCCTGTTAAGTTCAGTGCTGGAGAGGCAGACATAGGAGAATCGAAGATAAGCCAGCCTGGCCTAATTGGTCAATCAAAGACCCTGGCTTAAAGGAAGTAGATGGCATTCCTGAGGATGGATGGCATACAAAATTTTGACTAGCCTCCACATTCCCTCTCTCTCTCTCTCTCTCTCTCTCTCTCTCTCTCTCTCTCTCACACACACACACACACAGTCTTTCACACATATGCACATACACATTAGAAAAAAGTGTGTGTTTGTGTGGGGGGGAGGAGGGAGAGGGAGAGGGAGAGAGAGAGAGAGAAAGAGAGAGAGACAGAGACAGAGAGACAGAGACAGAGACAGAGAGAGACAGAGAGAGACTGTCCTGGTTGTCCTAGCAGAGGCCGCTGAACTGTTTCCCTAGCTCCATGTCTCAGCTCCTAAGGCCTTGCCTGCACTTTCCATTGGCATTAATCAGTGCTTTCTATGGCCGTGATAAACACCGTGACCAAAATCAACTTGGGGATTTTTCATCTTTCATCATCTAGGAAACTCAAGGCAGGAACCTGAACACAGAAATTGAAACAGGGACCATGGAGGAATGCTGCTTATTGGCTTGCTCTCTATGTCTTGCTCAACCTGGCATTCTTACAGAACCCAGAGCCATCAGCCCAGGGGTGGCACTGACTACCATGGGTTGATCAATCATCAACCAATAAAATGCACCTAGTATTGCCCACAGGCCAATCTTGCAGGGATATTTTCTCAACTGAGGTTCCCTTTCCCAAAATGACTCCTATTTCAAGTTGATATAAAACTAGCTGGCACATCATCCCTGTGTTGCCTGGGGGTTTCCAAGATCCATAGTGGAAATGGTCTTAAGGGTTCTTTGAAGAGTCAGTTGTGTTGGATGGTGTCTTGCTGGGGCAAACACATGAAGGAGTGTTTTCCTGAAGTGGACACAGGTGAAAGACTAAGGTAGACTTGTGAAGGAACTCTTCACTGAAGCAGACACAGAAGACAGGAAGTTCTGCTAAAGCAAACACATGAAAGGACACGTGGGAGTCTTTGCTAACAACATGCTTGTATTGCTCTGCCTTATGTTGCTTAGTTAAGTTGCATTTGTCAGGATCCTGTGGACTCGGGCTGACTGGATGCACATGCTTGAGGCAGGATCTGTTTGGAGGGTACAAATAGGAGGCCATGGAGTTACAGAGACAGAGCTTGGCTTGCTGGTACAGCTAGTTATACAATGCTTGTGGGTCTCGCATCTTCGCTGATCTTCACTTCCCTCAGAGAGGCACAGCTGAGAACTTCTGGTGTTCCTCTTGGTCCCTCCTGCTGACTCATGCTGAGGCTGAGACTTGGCTGTCTCTGCTAGGTAGAGCCACTGCTGCTAATTCGTGTTTGCTATCCCGACTCTACCAACTGGACTGCTGGTGTATCCATGAAGTGTTTGCAAGTTGATTTTGATTAAGCTGCTGCCGCCTGCTCACCTATGAACTGATTTCCAGACAACACAGATGAGAGTTGCTCCAAAGAACCTTTCTAAACAGGTCCACTTCCCCCATATTCTTTCTTTCCCATTACCTCTGGTGGGCAGTGGGCTACACGGGAGGTTAAAACATTTAAGAACCATCATTCAAAATAAGGTTTGGAAATATTAAAGCTACACATAGTTGTCAGATCTTCATTTTTATTAGCAAGCTTCCTCATTCTAGAATCAATGAGATGAAGGCGAGCCAGGTTTAAAGAAAATAAATTCCAGAATATAGCAATTAGAAGAGGAAAATCACAGTTTTTTGTTTTTTTTGTTTTTTTGTTTTTTTGTTTTTAAAAAAAAGAGTTTTGTTTAGTTTTCTGATGCCAACTGGGAGTTCTCTGGGATAACAATTTTTTGGCAGGATTCTGGAGTTTTCTATGTAAAGAATTTATAGCAGCTTAGTCCAGATTTCTTGTTGTACATTTGGAAATACAGGAATCCTAGTAGGTCTTCCAGGAGGACACCAAAGGAAGGTTAAAGAGGAGAGGGAGCATTGGAAGGCAGGAAGAGTGCTTAAAGAGGGCCTTGTAATCCAGTGCTGGAAGGCGAGGGGAGGAAGAAGTGTGGGTGCAAAGAGACCCAAGCTCTGCCTATCCCTCAGAAGGCCTCTGCCAGCCCTTGGGAAGCTCTGGGACCCAATGAAGTGTCAAGAAAACTTCCATGTAGGGCAGAAAGGTATGGGGGGCTAGTGTCCTTTTATGCTGATACTGGCTATTGACTGTCCAGAAAAAAATGGGGTCATTTTAAAAGCTGAAATTTATTGGAGCTGAAGGCTGATAGTTACCCCCACTCCCTGTAGAAAATGACACATTTCTTCTTGGAAGATCTACATATCATTATTTCATGGATGCCTCAACAGGATTTAACATTTTCACTTGCAGCCTATACTTAAAAAAAAAATTAAAGCAATGCATCTATGTCATAATTACTTTAAACACATAAAAATATAAAAAAGAAAAATAAAGATTAATGTCATCACATTAGAGGTTTTCTGTACAATGGACCTAATGGATGTCATTGTATTTAAAAATAACATTGTCTCCCACATATTGTTTAAATTTTTTTAACTTAAAATCTAGACAGAATCATATGCACTTAATTTCTATAAGTTTTGTGTTTTGTAATTACTGTGCAGTGTTCCTGGGTATAAATAAACCTTTATCGGTTTTAAGTGCTGCCTGTTGCTCAGCATTCTAGATAGTTTGGATTCTCTATCCATAGATTCCATTGCAATGATAATACAGGAACATGAGTTCTGAGTCTCTGGGAAGTCCAGGGCTGCCTCTGGTCTTGACAGTAAGAACTCAACAGGTGTCTGTCAGGGTCCTGGGGAGAACTAGGTCCTGCTCTCCCATCTTAAGGTGACCAGAATCCTTTTCTTCTGGTTCATTCCTATGAAGAATCATGGCCTTCTTGGGTTTTGTTTGGATGATTTTGTGATTTTTATGCATTTCTACTGCTTTGTGAGGTTTAACCTCCAGGTCCCAACAGGGAGAAGTGAAGGGAAAATCGTCATCACTGAGGACCAACGGTGGAGTTACATCACGGCGAGAGTGGCTTTCTCCAACCTTCCCTGAGGACAGTCTCTGAGCTCTGCATACAGTGACTTTACTCTCCTCGACTATTTGGAGGGCTGAGTGCTACAGGCAGCCCATTGCTTAGACCTCTCTCTGGATCCCTGGAGTCTTCCCCACACTCTGTCGGGTCCTCTTCCACACAAGAGCAGAACCCAGCTGATCCACTGGCACAGAGGTTGGCAGTTGAACTTTAACACAACTTGAAATTTGGGGTCAGAAGCCACAGGGGCTAGAAAAACATAACATAAATTAGACTTTATTCAGTTACTTATTCTCACTGTTATGACAACAGACTGGACAGGAAGCACGTTAAGGAAGAGGGTTCTTTCTGGTTTACAGTTCTGAGGGAGACATGCCGTCGAGGTGGGAAAGGTGTAGTACCGAGGTCAGCTGCAGTGAGGAAGCAGAGAGAGAGGAAGAAGTGGAGCTGGGCTATAAACCTCAAGTCAACCCCTCAGTGACCCATTTCCTCCAGCAAATCACTACTTCTTAAGGCCCTCTAACCTCCCCCAAAACACCTCCAGCTAAGGACCAAGGGTTCAAACACAACTGCCTATAGGGGCATTTAATATTCAAATCACACCAATGTTCTTCACTTTTTTACAAATGAAGTTTATTTCTGAGTCAAGTGTCCCTCAGTCCATGTGATGGTTTTCCTCATAGTAGGTTCAGAGCTTTTCCTACCCTTCTCCCTGGGTTGAAGCTAGGTCCCTGGGACTTAGGTAGTATCAAGTGGGAGAGTTCTCACTGGTCCTCCATCTTTATTCTGTGTCTCCTGACACCTGCTGGCTTGAACACAATCCCAGCCAACCCCACACAGACAACCACTGATATGTGGCACATTCCCCATCTGCCAAGCAGACCACCACCCACGCCAGCCTGGCGGCACTCAGCTGCCCTGCTTTCCTGGGTCTTCTGTTTTCTTCTGTAAACATGTAGCATTTTCAAAATCGGGGGGGGGGGACCATTAAAATAAGTCCATTAAAACATGTCTTCAAGTATCTGTCTTATTTCCTGTGGTAAAAGTATAGTAAGACAGGTCCTGTGTGGGGTGGAATGCTGTCTTGGGATCTGGGACACAATCTGGATGAAAATCATCGCTTGTGAGAAAAAGTAGGACAATGTAACCTGAATTAGATGCCAACAAACCCACCTAGGGATGTGATTAGCAGGTGTGGCTCAAGATGCCTGAGGGATGCTCTGACTCCGTGTGTGCAGGAAAGTGACTGGGCTGTGACTGGGAGTAAACAAAGCTGTCCTGCCCTGCTGTGTGCTTTATGGCAAAGCGGGACTGTCTTGCCAGACAATGAACCAAACACAGACTGGATCAGCGGAGAATGCAGCTGCCCTTCTGGGAGAAGCCTGGCTGTGCAAACACGATTATACACATTACTTCCTTCTCCTCCCTTGAAATGGATGCCCAGCTTTGAGATTATGGTCTCCGTAGCCAAAACCCCAAGTTTTTCCCCTTGGGTCTCTGACATTGTCCAGAGTAGAGGATGACATTGGTAACCTGAACAAAGTCTCGGGGTGTCTGGGTAAGCACAGGTGTCAGGATGGGGCTTTAGACTAAGGAGTTTGACCTATGATAGACCTTTATAGAAAGTAATATAGCCTTTGTGTTGATAGCCTTTCAGAAGTTCACACTCAAAATTCAAACAGAGCTTTACAGGAAATAGTTACATAATGATATTCCACAAAATGGTAAAAAAAAAAATAATAATAATAATTGGAAGCAACCTCGAAGTTTAAGAACAAGGGAAAGAGATAAGCTAAATCATGGCATGCCCTACATTGGCCCAATATAGGGACATTAAAATGATTTTTAAGGGATTTAACTAGTGATGGGGATTATTCATAGTGAAGCAAGTTTAAGAATTAGTCTCTGTATTCATAGATTGGTGCTTTATCCGGTTGTCATCAGAGAGGCTTCCTCCAGCAGCATACAGACACAGGTGAGGAGACCCACAGCCAGACATGATATGAAGAAAGAATCTAAATTGGAGGTCTTCATCAAACTCCCCTTAGAACTCAGGGAATTCTGAGGTAGAGGAGGCAGAAAGATTGTAACGGTCAGAGGGGCTGGAGGACACCAGGAGAACAAGACCCCCTAAATCAACTAAGACAGGCCCATGTGAGCTCACAGAGACTGAAGGGGTCAGCACCGAGCGAGCCTGCACCGGTCTACACCAGCCCTCTGCATAATAGGATAGCTATTAGCTTAGTATTTTTCCCAGCATATTTTTATTGATTATTTGGGAGTTTACATAAATCATGGAGATCACATTCCCTGTCTTCCCATGTCCGTACCCCTTCTCTTGTGACCTCCTCCAAAGAAAAAAGGGCGGGGCAGGGTGTGAAGGGGAGGGGAAGAAGGAGAAGGAAAGGGGGAAGAGGAAGGGAAGGGAAGAAGGGAAAGAAAATCAAGCCCAATTTGTGTTGCTCATATACTCATTGACGCACGGTCAAACTCCCAGTGGCCCACCCCTTAGAGAATGCTGAGTACTTCGAGATCCCCACCTAGTCTAAGCCATTAGCAATGAATGCTATACTTCCAGATCCCTATCACATCCCTAGAGAGTTTCTTCAATGTCTTCCTTTCTAGACTTATTTTCTTTATTGGGGAGTGGGGGGCTGTTATCACAGGAGTCTTCCTTGTTTCGCTTTCTCTGCTGTGAGAGTCTGTAGTCATCGATACCACTGCAAAAGAAGCTTCTCTGCCCTGTATGGTCAGAGACAGCCCGGATCATGGACTCTTACATGGTTCCTAGGGACCACAAGGCATCCACGTGGCTTTCGGGGCTCTTTTTAAGGGACTCCTGACTATGAGAACAAGTGGGTCTCTGACTTTTTTTTCTGCTCTTGGGACTCTTTCCTATTGTTGGTTTGCCATGTCTGACTTCGATATGACAGCTTTTGCTTCATCTTATATTTTATGTTGTCCTGTGTGGTTGTTACCTCTTGGAAGCCTGTTCTTTTCTAATGAGAATCAGAAAAGAGTGGATTCAGAAGGGAGGGAAGGTGGGGAGGAACTGGGAGGAGTAGAGGAAGTGGAAACTATAATCAGGATATGTTATATGAGAAAAGAATCTATTTTCAATTTTAAAAATTAGCATCTAGGGGCAAGCAAGATGGCTCAGTCAAAAAAGGATTTGCAACACAAATATGAGTTCCATCCTCCAGAACCACGGGGTTGAGGAACCAGGGTGTGGGGGAGAGCCAGGCGTGGCAGTAAATAATTTTAATCCCAATACTGGGGAGGTGAAGCAGGCAGATCCCTGTAGCTCACTGATCAACCAGCCTAGTTTACTCCAGAAACTCCAACCCAAAGAGCCTATCTCAAAAAACCAAGGAGGGGGAAGGGGTGGCGCAGTGGATAAGATCACTTGAATAAGCATCAGGGTCTGAGATCTGATCCACAGATAAACATAAAATGTAGATATGGACCTCTATAATCCTAGCCCTGGGGACTGAGACAGGAGGATTCCTAGGGTTTGCTGAGAGAACTTGTCTCAAAAGAATAAGGCCTAGGATGACAGAAAAGGACACTCAATACCTTTCTCTGGTCTCTGCATGTACACAGATTCACACACAAGCTCTCACACATGCTAATGGTTGTTGTTCTTTATAGTGTGTGTTTCAAAGAGTAGGAAAACCGTCCTTGATAAAAAACATTCAATGTGGGGTGAGAAAGGCAAAGATTTTTAACTACTGTTTTTGTGTGTCTTTCTATCAAAAAGAAAGGCCTCTAAGCTGGGAGCAGTGAATTGGCTCGGTGCAACAAGGAGCCCTGACAGCCTGCTGGAAAGGAAAAGAACCAACCACTGCAAGCTGCCCTCTGACCTCTACGTGTGTGCCACAGCATGCATACACATGCACACATACACACATGGTGATGACGGTGATGGCGATGACATAATAGAAATAGAAAAACCTGAATGGAGGAAGTCGAACATCAAGATTGGAACAGGTAGTGGAAAGCTCCTTTAGCTAAACACACACAACACAGATGGAGCTCTGCCTTCCTCTTCGCTGCCAGGGGAAAAGAAAAGTTATATTTCTTCTGTGGCCACTGTTCAAGTATTTCATAAGTGTCTTTGAACTGGTTTCAAATACTGCTAAACCCCTTCAAATTACAACAAGGCCATAAGGGTCAAAGGGGTGGAGATGGGAGAGAGCTCAGGGGGACCAGTCTTCTGAAGGAATGGGGAGCTGAGGCTTCATTGAGAGATAGGCACAGCTTTAAAGAGAGCAGCCGTGTAGACGGAGAGGCTCAGACTCAGTTGATGGGCTCCCATACTTGTCCGGAAGAGGTAAAAAGACTGAGAAGGCTTACAGCATGTGTGAAGCCCAGCAAGTGAGTGAAGAGTCCTTTTACAGAAGTCCCTGTCAAAGCACTCCTGCTCCCAGCCTCTAGCAAGACCCACCCCGGGAGGAAGAGAGTTCCAGATTTACAAGAACAGAAGCCAGATGCATGCTGGTCCCTGCTGGCAGCTCCTGCTGGCAGCAAGCCCAGGCAGATGAGAAAGATTTAACTTTAAACAGATTTCCAGATTTCTTGTTATATGGTAGTGAAATTCCAGTCTAAACCAAGACTGTATTGGTGTCTTAAAGAGAATGTAGAACTTTTTATTTATCATGAATGTTATGACCAAAATGTCACAAGACTGATGAATTGTCACCCGCTGCTTTCTACCCAGATCCCTGCAGGTCTACATTTCCACAAAGTGCATTGCCCTTTGTGTTTTAATGACTTAGCTTGCCCTGTCTGGGGAACTGACTGCCAAGAGGAAAGCAGGGGTCCCCAGAAAACCTTAAAACAACCCAGAAAACCAAACAGATGTCACAGAAAGGACATCCATAAACAAATGGTGGCCTAGGGCTGTGGAAATGGCTGTTGGTAAAATACTCATCTCGCAATCTTGAGAACCTGAGTGCAGTCTCCACACCAGGGAAGAAGTCATGTGTGGTGGCTCTGTTTGTGGTGGCTTATGGCAGCTGGTGATTTGGAGACAGGCACAGGCAGATTTCGGACTCCCTAGGGACCAGCCTAGCTATTTTAGCTGATTTGGGACCCTGTCTCAAAAATGCAAGGCGGATGGCTTCAGAGGCAGACCACCTAAGGAGGACCACTGCCCTCCGCATTTATGTGCATACACGTGCCTGTACAGTCTCTCTCTCTCTCTCTCTCTCTCTCTCTCTCTCTCTCTCTCTCTCACACACACACACACACACACACACACACACACCACATACACACACACCACACACACCCATACACACACACCCCACATACACACACCACATACACACACCACATACACACACACCACACACACACACCCATACACACACACCACATACACACACCACATACACACACCACATACACACACACAACATACACACACATACACACACACACACACACACCCCACATACATGAAAGACTGATTTTCTTAATCAGACTTAATAGATGAAGTTCACAGTTTGATTGATGAGTGTGGCCTGTGCCAAACAAAATCTAGAAGAGATTACTGAACAGATGGACCTCCGAGTTCTTCAACAAGAAAGTAGTGGTTGCCAGGGACTAGTGTGGACGCACTAGGAACCCGTCTAGCTCATGTCTTCTCATTTTCTCTCTCTCTCTCTCTCTCTCTCTCTCTCTCTCTCTCTCTCTCTCTCTCTCTCTCTCTGTGTGTGTGTGGGGGGGGGGAGACAAAGAGACTGAGACAGAGAAGAGATTTTCTGTTTTTTTTGTCTCCAGGTTAGTAGATAAAGGGACATCATAAGCCCTACATCTTGATTTCTGCGACGTCTTTCTTCTTCCGGCTTTTATCTGAACATGGGTGTGTGCGGGAACAAGAGGTGAATTTGTAATCCCTTGATAGGGTTCTCACAGTGTCTTGTCACCATGGAAGGGAGTCTGGTGGCATTCCATGGACTTTGTTCAGATTCTGTCCAAGTTAATAATTATATTTTCCAATGAGCCCATAAAAAGATTGCATTTATTTATGAAGTACTTTGTACAAAACCCGAGCAAGCACATCTCAAGTGTTTATCATTCTTTTCTGATGAAAACATTCAACATCCTCTTAGCTTCCGTGAAATGCGCAGCTCATTGTCAGTATCTAGAGTCACCTTACTGGGAAGGTTCTTTTTTTTATTTTTATTTTTTATGAATAACCTGGAAGGTGACGGAGCTGGTATTATCAAATGTACACAAGATACTGAGACAGAGAGATAGTGAACACATTTGAATGACTATAATTCTTTTCTGTCTAACAACACATGGACACATTTTTGACATTGAAAATGGAAATCTCTGTAACCAGGGCAGTGGCTCAGAGTTGATGGACAATGTGGTTCATTTGGTTTGTTTTAACTTGTGTAGCCTACTGATAAGGTGGCTCTCTGGTCACATGATCCTTGGCCTACAGTCACTGAAGTCTGTGTCTGTCCCAATTCCTCACTAACTGTAATGGCACACCAGCTCCTCTATACAATCTGTCCCATACTTGCTAGGACAAATTCCATGAATCCCTTGGGTTCCCTAGGGATTCTCACTCCTGCACCCACACCACTGCAGAGGTCCCTGCTGTGGTTCCAGCAGGGTTTAATGCCTCTGGCACCTTGCTAGTACCTGATCCATTATCAGTCTCCCTAGAGCTCTGTACCAAGTGGCCACTTGTTAGTGCATCCAAATTCCATATATCTCTATGAATAAATATACATGTACTTCCTGCTGGTGGGAATCTCCTAGGAAGGAACATCAAGTCTGCACTCTGTAAAAACAGAATTGTATTAATCCTAGGTGGGCTTGGGACTGTCTAACAAGACTACACAGAGCCTTTGTCTAACCTATTTGCCTAATGTGAATTTGCTTAAAGTTCCTAGATACTGAAAATATATAGCCTAAAAGTATATCATTAAATTTTATATAGAATAAAATTACTTTATCTTCATAAATATTTTTGGATGTTTGATTCTTCTTTATTGACCTATTTTTAAAATATATATGGAGGGGCAAGGCGCTGGGAGATGATTCCGTGGTCAAAAGCATATGTTACTCTTGCAGAGGAGCCACGCTTGATTCCCAACAGCCATGGAAGGCAGCTCACACCCATGGAAGGCAGCTCACACCCATGGAAGGCAGCTCACACCCATGGAAGGCAGTTCACACTCATGTATGGCAATTTACAACCACCAGTGACTGCCACTCTGACCTGGCAACTCTGGCCTCCACAGGCAATCTGCATTTCTATGCAGATACCCACAGGTAAATCACACATGTGCACATAATAAAAATTTAAATTATATATATATAGTGTGTGTGTGTGTATGAGAGAGAGAGAGAAAGAGATAGAGAGAGAGAGAGAGGAGAGAATTCAGGGCTAGAGAGACAGCTGAGTGGTTAAGAGCACTGACTATTCTTGCAGAGGACTTGGATTCAGTTCTTGGGCCCACATGGTAGCTCAAATCATCTCTAACTCCAATTCTTTTGGTCTCTGTGGGCACCAGGCACATATGCAGTACACATACATACATACACACATATAATCAGACACTCATACACATAAATAAAAATAAGAAAATTTTATAATATATGAATTATGCAACTTTATTGCTATCTCCCTTTAATTCACATTTCTATAAGTAATTTTTAAGTTTACTGCATATTGCCTGGCAGTTTCTAATAAAATCCTACTGAACATAGAAAAACAAGTGTATTTTTATACAAAGGCTTTTGTAACAAGAACAAACAAAAAGGTGATATCCAGTTTTATTCTTAACAACCAAACACCAGACAGGAAACAAATGTGTGTCAGCAGGTGAGTGATCAACACATTTGTCTGTCTTCACACTATGAGCTCAGTGGTAGAATGGGACTCACCACCGATACCATCAGCAGCAGGAGTTAATCTCACAATACACCAAGCAAAAGAAGCCAGAGAATGGTTCCAGTTATGTGAAGTTCAGAGGCGGTGGCAAATTAAAGTTCAGGGAACAAACTAGTACGGTTCTCACCCGGGGGTGGGGGTGGGGGTGGGGGTGGGGGTTGGAGGGTGCAGGAGGTGGGGGGTGGGGGATGAGGTTTTGGGTGGGGGTGGGGGTGGGGGATGAAGGGTGGAGGGGGGTGGAGGGGGGTGGGGAGGCTGGACTGACTAGGAAGAAGCCATAGGGAATGGCTGAAGTTGGGCATGTTCTGCTTCATGGTCTAGGGTGTGGCTAATGTTCAAAAGAGCTGTCTTCTGAAGTACTGTGCATCTCTACGAATGTAAATGAATAGAAATGATTATTGCGCACACCTGTGAGAGCATGTGTTCATGTATATACAAATATGTGTGTGTAGCCCAGAAGATGATCTCAGGTACATGTACTTTTTTTTTTTTTTTTGAGACAAGATTTCCCAGTAGCTTGGAACTCATGAGGCTAGGCTTTCTGACCAGCAAGCCCCAGCACTCTTCCTGTCTCTATCTTCCAAATACCAAAATACCCAAGTCTGGATCTTTTTTAAAACATGGGTTCCAGGGATCAAATTCATGTTCCCATGCTTGCAAGGCAAACATTTGACTGACCAAGTAATCTCCTGCTCCAGATTGTCATTTAAAAGACTTTATTTCATCATGCATCCACTCAAACACACACACACACACACACAAACACAAACACATACACACACTCTCATACATACACTCATATACACACACATACAAACATACAGACACTCTCAGACACAAACACACAGACACTCACACAAACATATACACATTCTCACACACAAAGACACACTCACACACTCACACACAAATACAAACACACACACACATACACACACAAACATGTACATACACACACACACACACACACTCCAAATGAGCATATTTCCACTCTGGTTTGCAATTCAGTTCCGCATATTTCTTTGGCACAATGCAGTTTTATGGGTACTTGGTTTAGGTATTTGGGTTGTACCTGTATAGAAAGGTCGTTAAGTTCTGTTGGTAGATTCACATGCAGTAAGGAAGCTACAACTCGCTGCTTCCAGACACCATGTCCTAAACTCTGATCCTTGTGGGTGTTTATAGCTGGATACATATTTATATCTGAATGTTTATATCAAGGCAAATGCAATTTTCTCCAGGTTTTTCTGTCTTCAGAGCCTCTACTCACATCTCATGCCAATCATGGAGACTGGCAGGCACCACCCAGGAGCCTGTGCCCATGTCCCTGCTCACTCGAGGCAACCCCACCCTGCTGTGGGCACTCTGAGTAAATGGATTCTGCAAGTGGACAGAAAAGCATGGCTGTTGAAACACCCCGTCTATCTCTTTAGCAGCCTTCATCTGTTGCTTGCTTAATGTGGCGCCTACCTGGTGGTCCATCCAGGTCACCCCCTCTCTCCAGGATGAGACTTTGTGTAAGCAACAGCCCATTGCCCAGTCCTCCTTCTTAGCCATAATGCCAATGCAACCCATGTATGAGGACAGCCAGACTGACTGTCCAGGGGACGTTCGCTTGGGACTTGATCAACACAAACTCAGGGAAGCATATAGTAGAATCCCCGCCTGGAGCTGAGACCTCCAGCTCTGGTCACAAGCATCCTTTCCCTACTTAACAGAAGTGGGGTCTTAGAAGATGATGTCTGTTCTTGAGACAGGTAGGCTGAGTCAGAGGCTCTTTTCTGCAAAAGAGGAGAATGAGTATCACCCACTAATCCCTATTGTTAAGGAATTCTATTTGCTCCTTTGCTCCATAAGTAGATTTAAGAGAGCTGCATTTCTTTGGGAACCAAGTGAGGCAAAGAAAGTCATAGACAGATTGCATGCAGCCCACAGCGGTGTCATGGGAGGAGGAGTAAGAGAAATTCCAGTGCTTTGTCCTTTCTAAGGAGAGCTATTCGGCTTGGGAGGAGAAAGCCAAACAGTGGGCTAATGCTTTTAGTCATTTATTTTACTTCAATTTTTTTTTTTATTTCTTCATGCTAAATTTGGTAGCAAGCAAAGCTCTGGCCAATCTCTTGGGGCTCACCCTGGCTCCAGGGAAGATAGTCTAAGTCTGGCAGGCCCTGAAATATGTCTGTAGCATCTTAGCAAATACCGCAATGTTCTGGATAAGTGAGATGGTCTGTCACAAACATTAGAAATGCAGGCTTTGCAGATAGAGCAACTGAAGGCTGCATTCTAGCAGGCCATTTTACAGAGCAGGTTACCTCTGCTGTAAACTGTAGATAAAAATTCCTCTCACTGTCATGAGGATTCAATTAGTATGTGCAAAAAGGGCCTTTGTTCTTTACACTCTGAATAAAATTCAAGTCTTCCAAAAGACTCTTGTATGAAGGCAGCAGAGATTGGAGGGTAAAGACAGTGTCTCAGGATTGGCACCTGGTGACATCCAGGGACCCTGACTGAAGGACACTGAGCCACTTGAGCCTGTCCAGAAAGACTTGAAATCCAGAAGAACTCCAGGAGAGGGGTGGGTACTAGTTTACTCCAGTAGACCATAGCAGCCCCTTGGGGGTTTATAATACTATTCCCGGGACTCTGTCCATTGAGAGAGGCCATCTCAGGTCACAAGCACACTTCTGCTGGGTGTAATAGAGTTTGTTTGCTTGTGGTAAGGCCAGGAAGCACCAAGGCGGGGAGCAGAGAGGCTGGCTGCCTTGGCTGGGAAGCCAAATGCCTGGCCAGTTGGGATGTTTCCAGAGAGTGAACTGGCCTGCCTTGGCTCTGTAGCCTCTGTCACTGCCTACAGAGCACCCCCCTGCAGCCAGCTGATTTTCTCATCGCTAGGCTTCTAAATAGCGTGATTTATGACCACGCTCATCTGTGCTGGCCCCCGGGTGTACTCACTTTCACTTCCAGCCGAGGAAGTGAATAATGAATTAATCACCCTGCCTCAGGTTCAATACGGAGCCGAGTGTTTGCAGATCTTTATTGGCACAAGCCAAGTCGATCTGCTCAATTTACACTCTTAATTCATTGGAGTTTGTGCAGTTCTGCCTGATCCTAGGAAGCTGAAACCTCCTGGCTGCTTGGTCTCAGAGGTAGCCATTTTCTCCCTCCCAGCAGCCTCTCCTCATTGTCAAAGGCCTCTGTGTACTCAGAGAAGCCACAACAATTTCTTTAAGGCTGTACCATCCTCAATGGTATTTAGTAAAGCATTTCTCAGCATCCAAAGAAATACCAGCCTATGTGTACTGCACAGTGAAGGTGTACACACACACACACACACACACACACACACACACACATTTGTTGAAGGGCTGGGAGATGTCTAAGTGGCAAAGTTCTTGCTACATAGGCATGAGTATCTGAGTGTAAATCCCAGCATCTCTCTAAAGCTGGGTATGGCAGTAAGTACCTGCAATTCCAGCACTGGGGAGGCAGAGACAGGAAGCCAGCCAGTCTAGCTGAGTCAGCAGGCTCCAGGTTTAATTAGAGACCCTGCCTGAAAAAAATAAGGTGGAGGTTGTCATAGTTAAGGTTTTATTGCCAAGAAGACTCACTATGACTAAGGCAACTCTTATAAAAGAAAACATTTGATTGGGACTGGCTTATCGGTTCGGAGGTTCAGTCCAGAAGCAAGGCAGTGTACAGGCAGACATGGTGCTGGAGGAGCCTAGAGTTGTACATCTTGATCCAAAGGCAGCCAGGAAGACACTATCTTCCACAGGCAGCCAGGAGGAGGGTCTAGAATTACTCACTCGGCAGAGCTTGAGCATAGAGACCTCAAAGCCCATCCCCACAGTGACACACCTCATCCAACAAGACCACACCTCCTAATAGTGCCCCTCCTCATGGGCCAAATATTCAAACACATGAGATTATGGGGGGCAAGTCTATTCAAAACACCACAAGGGCAACCCAGGATGGTATCTGTCATCACTTTCAGGATTCAGTGCACGCACACACATACACACACCACAAGAAAAATTGAAAAAGAAAGAAAAAAGAAAAAGAAAAGAAAAAAAAAGAAAGAAAGAGTTGAATGAACTCTCCTGGTTTTACCAACACAAACACCAATAAGAATTAATGGTGTGCAGTCATGGCAACAGCAGGTCTCCTGTTCCCTTGTCCTGGTGCTATAGAACTTTGGGAGAAGAGATTTTCCTAGTCTCAGTTTATACAATCTGATTAACGAGGTAGGGCTGACTGTTTCTCAAGTCACAGGAGCAGTAAAAAGTGAACCACTGTGTGACAGCTGCCATGGAGATCTGCAGCAGGATGTGAAACTAGTGACACAAATGTGGTTTAGTCAACCAAGCTGAATGGAGTGGGAGATTGGAAGGGGCATTGAAATCAGAATTTAGAGTTTGTTCTACAGGATTTCAGTCCGGCTTTTGTCCAGTAGTTCCTCAAAATGTTCCCTTACTTACAGTTAAGAGACTTCCTTGAGATCCAGAAGAGACTGGACTATTAACTAGTGCTGAGAGTGTTAAAAAAAAAACTATGAAGGCATTTGAAGGTGGAATTAATATAATTTATATTACGATATCACTACAAGCCTATTTGGGATGAAGAACAAAATATGGTGGTTTGAATGAGGATGGGCCCCTTAAGCTTAAATTTTTGGTTCCCAATTGATGGATGTTTAGAAAAGATTAGAATGTATAACTTTATTGTCAGAAGTGTGTCACTAGAGATAGGTTTTGAAATTTCAAAGCCAGTGGAAGCCCCAGTCTTTTTCTGACTGCAACTTTTGGATCAGATCTGAGCTTTCAGCTAATTCACTGGTGCCATGAATGCCTACTTGGTGCCGTGTCTCCCACTCTGAGGATGGACCAACCCTGTGAAACTCTAAACTCCCAGTTGATGCTTGCTTTAATAAGTGCCTTGATTATGATGCTTTTTATAGCAACAGGACAGTAACTATGATATCAAGATTATATACTGAAGAAATAATATGTTATTTGACTATTTAAAATATATTTTTGAAATAATCTTATAAACAAAAAAAAGAATGAATTTGGATCAATAAAGCAAACCATTTTCTTAGGAAAAAAAAAAAAGAAGTGAACATAGTCATTCCCAGTTTGGCTATTTTTCTTCACCTCCCAGAAACCAAAGGCAGAATCAGATGCCTTTTCCCATCTGCATGGGAAAGCAGGTAGGCCTGGGACTCCCTGTGGAGCAAGTAGCCCTGGCATCACTGAGGGACTTGGAGGAGGGACATTCAGGCTGAAGACACATTCTTCACAAATGAGCAACCTGAGATGCACACACACACACACACACACACACATACATCTCATGCATCCTGTCTGGAAGAGAGAAGAGGGGCGACACTATCAATGGAACTTCCACCGTGTAGCATGTGGCTCCTGTAGGAACAGCTAGAGATGGGAACAGTCCTGACAGCGATGCAGGCTGGGAACTGACATCTTCATGACCTCCATAATAGAAGATCCAGGAGCTACAGCTTATGGGTTCAGCTGGACCTGGGTAAACTATGCATGTCCTTCTATGGTCTGCCTGAAACCAAAAAGACTGCAGAGTAGGATCTGTTAAGATCAAATAATTATAAAGTAAACTACTATTTATTTGAAGAATCTAAAAAATATTAGAATATCACATTACAGCCTCAGTTGGGAAACATGCACTTTAAAACTGAACAGAAAGCTACAAGCAAAAAGTACCTTAAGAAACAAAACAAAACAAGAAAATAAGCAAAGATCTGTGTTAAAATTCACATCGGCAACAGTAAAGAAAACTAACCCTCAGAAACCAAAATAGTGAGAAACTTTTCAGAAAAGAAGGCAGGTTAGAGAGTGATGAAGACTGTCAGAAGATAGAAATGGAAAACTAGGGGCTGCATTTAAGTCATCTAGGAAAACCAGGATGTTTAGACAAGGATTACTGAAGATGCATGAAAATTCCCCAAGTAGCTGAAAGTCTGGAGTATGCATCCTGAGGAGTTTTATTATGCTCCAAAGGCATCGACATCCACACACATCTCAGCTCCTGAGTCATGACTGGTAAAGAATCAGCTTTGAAGCATAGAGGCATACAAGCTCAGGTATCTACAAAGAGGAAAAATAGGCATGGCTCACTTGTGCCTTAATAACACTACATGCCGGACAACTCTAGAATGGTGTCTGCAAACAGTTGAGGAGAAAGGAGATTGGTGACTGAAGATCATTTCATTTGGAGCTGTTTTGGTTACTGTGCTATTGCTGTGAAGAGACACCATGGCCAAGGCAACTTATAAAAGAAAGCATTTAATCAGGGACCTTGCTTATGACCATCATGGTGGGGAACATGGTAGCAAGCATGTAAGCACGGCACTGGATTGGTAGCTGAGAGCTTACATCTGATCCACAAGTTAAAGGCAGAAGAGAGGTGGGGGAAGGGCTTAGCATGGGTATGTCCCCTGCAGTGATGTACCTCTTCTAATAAGGCCACGCCTCTTAATCCTTCTCAGAACAGTTCCACTAACTAACTAAGCATCCAAATATGGCCATTCTCATTTAAATCACCACAGTCAGCCAAGTCCTTGGAAATCAAAGACAGGCAGATGCCTGAGGTTGGTTAGACAGCAAGACCAGCCCACTTGGGGAGTTCCAGGCCAACAAGAGACTTTTTCAAGAACAAGATGGACAGCTCCTGAGAAACAATACCTGAGTTTGTTCTCTGGCTTCTGCACACACACATTGTACACACATGTATATAGTGACAATTCTGGCATATTTGGTTTCTATAAAAAATATAGAAACATTTTAAGAATGTGTTTTTGTTTTAGTCCCAGGTGTGGAGATGTGAGGCTGTTTTGGGCTGTCTGTAGCAGCTGACTATGATTTGTTTTGTGCTCTAGCAGTTTATACCTGCTGCAGATAGTTCTTGCAGTTGTGTGATGTTTGGAATTCTTTGAAATGTTCAGAGGGTATATAAATGCTAGAGCCCTAATAGGAAGGGTTAGTGGCTGGTGGTCATTCAGGGCGGTTGACTGTGGTTTGTTAATAGTTGTGCTCAAAAAAGAAGCAAAAGGAAAGAAATTATGTTTAGGGATTCTCTCTCTCTCTCTCTCTCTCTCTCTCTCTCTCTCTCTCTCTCCCCTCAATCCTTATTTCTCTCCTATCTAGATATTAGGGGGAAACCAGGGGGGATAAAGGGTAGGAAAAAGAAGAACCCACAAAGCAGCAAAGAACAGCTACATACATACACACGCATAAACACACACACCATCATTCCATGTGGCTATTGCAATTTCTATGTTCTAAAGTTCATAAAAAGATACATGCTCTTAGACATCCACACCTCTTCTTTACACACCCCCTCTTTGAGAAATGAGTTACAGACTACACTCCTGCTTATTACAAGAAGAACAAACTAAGACCTCATTAACATATCAAGGAAGTAAATTTGGCCATGTTTCCAAGATTAAACCTATCCTATTAATCACTGTTGTTTACCTGAGTGAGTAAAAAATTTATGCACACACACACACACACACAAACTTGTGTATAAATGTTTATAGTTGTTTTATTCATAATTTACCAAATGTAAAAACAACAAAAGTGTCATTAAGTAGGTTAATGGTCACCTAAGCTATTAAATATCCAGTTAATGGGATACTAATGATTGAAAAATAAATGAATGAGCCATCAAGCCACAAAAGAGAAAGAAATGTGTGCTACAAAGTCAGAGATGCCAGCCTAAAAAGACAAAATACTGGATGACTTGCAACCACAAAATATTCTGGAAAAGGTGAAACTATGAAGACAGTGGTTGACTAGGGCTTACTGGGGAGAAAGGAAAGGATAAATTGGTGGTACCCAGAAAAACTGTAAGCCAATGAATGTGTCCTGTATGATGGCTGCATGAACTTAGACATTTATCAAAACCCATAGAATGTACAATACAGAGAGTAAACACTATCATAAGTTATGGTGTTAATTAATAATAATGTATCACGATTGGCTACTAACTGGAATAAATGTACTACACTAACACAGGATGTTAATAATATAATGTAAATTGGGATGCAGTGGAGAGGGAATGGGTATTTGAGGGTAATTTCTACTTTCTGCTTGAATTTTCTGTAGCTAAAACTACTCCATTACCACCCACAGCAAAACAAATATTATTTTTAAGTTTAAATAATAATGCCAAATAGTTATTCATCTTTCTTTGATTTAGTTTGCTTGATTCTGTAGAACTGCATGTAACCAGGGGCAGTCTGTAGCTGAGGTGAAACTGAACTCCAAAGAGCTACCCTGGATGGGTTCCTGCAATTTTCTTCTAGCTGCTGCCCCAACCGAAAGCTGGTTTTACCATTTTCTGGCTGTGTGTTCCGTCTGCTGAGTGATCGCAGTTCTCTTCCTGTCTGGCTGTTGCCCTCAGAAGGCACATCCTTTGTGCCATTGATACCGTGTTCAGAAAGCATTGCTGCACACCGGCTTATCTCTCCCCTTACAGCAGTGGAGCCGTGCAAAGTGACACGGCTCCTCAGAATCAAGGAACACAACACTCATTACATTACAGGGTACAGGGCTCTAAAGACTCAGAGTCTGGCACAGCACGTACTCTGGGATTTGGATCAGAAGAGACCTAGAGAAGTGATTAGGAGCCTGGGGAGACAGCTCAGTTCATAACGTGCTTGTCTTGAAAGTTTGAGAACCTGAGTTTGATCCCCAGGAATCATGCCAAGGAGCCAAGTGTGGGCAGATGAGGTGGCTCAGTGGGTAAAAATACTTGCTGCCAAGCCTGATAACCTGAGTTCGTTCCCCTGGAGCCATACAGCAGAGGGGAAGAATCAATTCCCAGAGGTTTCCTTCTGACTCAATGTGTACAGTATGGTGCACACATCTCCCACACTCCAGATGAACAAACAAACACATAAATATTTAAATAAAATACTCAAATAATTTTAGGGGCATAAGAGAAATATGTGTATAAATCTTACCATAAAAAATATTGCACTCAGGGACTGGAGAGACAACCCAATGGCTAAGGATGTTTGGTGCTGCACAACCTAAGTTCAGATCCCAGCAACCATATAACAATCTGGACACAGTCTCATTGCACCTGTAACCCCAGTGCTGTGGGGAGTGGAGACAGAAGGATTGCTGGGACATATTGCCTATCAGCCTAGATGAAAAATGTGAGCTCTTCTTTCAGAGAGAGACTCTGTTTCAAGGAATAAATCAGAGAGTGGTAAATAAAGACACCTCATGGTGGCCTCTGCACGCACACCCACAGATATATGCATCTGCACACACACTTGTGAATACTCTTTACACATACATCCATACACACAAGAAAAGCAGGTGTTCTCTCTCTTTATGAGTGTATGAGAGAGATGGACAGAGAGACAGAAAGTGAAAGGGAAAGAGAGAGGAAAAAGAGTGTGCTGGAGAGGTTGACTTGGTAAAGTGAGTAAGCCATGAGGCCTTGGGTGTGACCCTCAGCACGCGTCTATGAGCCATAGGGCACAGCACAGTAACCAAAGCATTACTGAGACAAGAAGAACCCAGGACTCACTGGGCAGCCGGTCCTGCTGAACCATCAATCCAAGGTTCAATGAGAGAAAAACAAAAAACAAGGTGAAGGACTAGAGAGAGGGCTCGGTGCTTTAGTTCATACATTGTTCTTGCAGTTCCCAGTACCCATGCTGGCTGGTTTACAACTACCTATGACTCTAGCGCCAGGGGATCTAGCACCCTCTGCAGGACTCCACAGGCATCTGCACTCATGTGCACCCCAATACAGATACGTGCGTAGGCGAACATACACACATGCACACACACATATCACACACACAACACACACATAATAAATAAATCTGGACATAATCAGAATCTCTTTATTTTTACTTTTAAAGCTTTACATTTATTGACAGAAAAATGTTTAGAGAATTTGAGCAAACCATGCTTTTAATCCCAGCACTCAAGAGACAGGCAGGCAGATCTCTTGAGTTTGAGGCCAGCTGGGTCTACAGAATAAGTTCCAGGACAACCAAAGATACCTAGAAAAAACCCTGTCTCAATAAATAAATAAATACATAAATACATACATACATACATATATACATATATATGAAAGAAAGTTGAGCTTATTTTGACACCATTTTTTAAATAAAATTTTTATTGAATATTTTCTTCATTTACATTTCAAATGCTAAAACCTTTCCTGGTTTCCCCCCTCCCCGAAAACCCCCAACCCCTCCTCCCACCCCCTGCCTCCAAGAAGATGCCCCTCCACCCAATCCACTCCTACCTCACCCCCCTTGATTTCCCTTTGTTGAGGTATCTATTGAGCCTTCACAGGACCAAGGACCTCTTCTCCCACTGATGCCCAATAAGACATTCCTCTGCCACACTTTTGGTTGGAGCCATGTGTACCCCTTGGTTGATGGTGTAGTTCCTGGGAGTCCTGGGGTGTCTGGGTAGCTGACATCATTGTTCTTCCCATGGGGCTACAAACCCCTTCAGCTCCTCCAGTCTGCCCTCCAACTCCTCCATTGGGAAACCCATGCTCGTTCCAATGGTTGGCTGCTAGCATCTGCCTCTGTATGTATAAAGCTCTGGCAGGGCCCCTCCGGAGACAACCATGACATGTTCCTGTCAACATGCATTTCTTGTCCTCCATAATAGTGTTGGGGTTTGATGACTGTTTATAGGATGAATCCCCAGGTAGGGCAGTCTCTGGGTGGCCTTTTCTTCAGTCTCTGTTCCACACTTTGTCTCCATAATTGCTCCTGTGAGTGTTTTGTTCCCTTTCTCACAGGAACCAAAACACCCCCCACTTCAGTCCTTCTTCTTGAGTTTCCTGTGGTCTGTGAATTGTAACTTATTTATTTTGAGCTTTTGGGCTAATATCCACTTATCAGTGAGTGCATTCCATATGTAGTATTTTGTGATTGGGTTACCTCACTTTCCCAGTTCCATCCATTTGCCCAAGAATTTCATAAATTCATTGTTTTTAATTGCTGAATAATACTCCATTGTGTATATATACCACAATTTCTGTATCCATTCCTCTGTTGAAGGACATCTGGGTTCTTTCCAGCTTCTGGCTATTATAAATAAGGCTGCTATGAACATAGTGGAGCATGTGTCCTTATTACCTGTTAGATCATTCTGGGTATATACTCAGGAGTGGTATATCTGGGTCCTCAGGTAGTACTATGTCTGATTTTCTAAGGAATCTCCAAACTGATTTCCAGAATGGTTTTGCCAGCTTGCAATCCCACCAACAATGGAGAAGTATTCTTCTTTCCCCACATCCTCTCCAGCATCTGCTGTTCACTGAATTTTTCATCTTAGCCATTCTGACTGGTGTGAGGTGGAATCTCAGGGTTGTTTTGATTTGCATTTCCCTGATAACTAAGGATGTTGAACATTTCTTTAGGTGCTTCAGAGCCATTTGAGTTTCCTCAGTTGAGAATTCCCTGTTTAGCTCTGTACCCCATTTTTAATAGGGTTATTTGACTCTCTGGAGTCTAACTTCTTGAGTTCTTTGTACACATTGGATATTAGCCCTCTATCAGATGTAGGATTGGTGAAGATCTTGTCCCAATCTGTTAGTTGCTGTTTTGTCGTATTGACAGTGTCCTTTGCCTTACAGAAGCTTTGCAGTTTTATGAGGTCCCATTTGTTGATTCTTATTCCATTTTTATATTAAGATCTAACTACTTACCCAAGCTGAAATAGCTCAGTTGGGATAGCGTTAGACTGAAGATCTAACTACTTACTGATCCTGTGGTACCAGGCCTTATCTATCTAGGCACATACTGTCCTGCTGAGCTGTACCTCTGATCCCTCAATCTTTTGTTTGTTTGTTTGTTGTTTGGTTTTTTTTTTCCGAGACAGGGTTTCTCTGTGTAGCCCTGACTGTCCTGGAACTCACTCTGTAGACCAGGCTGGCCTTGAACTCAGGAATCTGCCTGCCTCTGCCTCCCAAGTGCTGGCATTAAAGGCGTGCGCCACCACCACCCAGCTGATCCCTCAATCGTAATTTTAAAAACAGTACTAGGCTGACAGTACAGCTCAGTGAAGAACTTCCTCAGTGAGACCCTTGTCCCATGACAAAAACACCAAGTAGTTTATCTACTTAAAAATATATCACCAACATCACTGAAAAAAAACCACAATCGGCAATCTACCCCACTGGACATGGTATGTGGGGAAGATAAATAGACCGCGGGTTCTACAAAGGTGAGTCATGTTAAATATGCAGATATGTTTTTCCCTTTCTTTTATTTATTTGTTTTTTGTTTTGCTTTGATTAACTTGTTTTTTGAGACAGGGTAGCCCTTGGGTGTCTTAGAATTTGCTCTATGGACCGGGCTGGCCTTGAATTCAGAGATCTGCCTGCTTCTGCCTCCCGAGGGCTGGTGTTAAGGGCATGTGCCACCATTGCCCACCTCCATATCACTCTTTAAAAATTTTTTTGCCATAATTATTTACTTATTGTGTGTGTGTTTAGGCACATGCATGTCACTTATGAAAATATGAAGGTAATCAAGTCTCACTTTCCACCATGTGGCTCCCTGGGATCGAGCTTTGTTTGTCAGGCTTGGTGGCAAGGGCCTTTACCCACTCAGCTACCTCCCAGCCCCCCAGCCCCCGCCCATACCCTTATCCTTGCTTTCACCTGGAATCGGTAGCCAGGTACTCAGTGCTTTCACCTCAGCACGTGCTTTGTCCTTGGTTATCTTTACAAGAAATACAGTTACAAAATTATACAGCATTATTCCTACAAGGAGATATGCAAAACTGAAGTTGGTTTTTTGCTTTAAATTAAACACACACACACACACATACACACACACACACACACACATACACACACACATGTATTTTCCAAACTTTCTCTAATCAGAATATATTGCATTTATTACCAAAATAGATGCAATTTTAAGAATCAGCACATATAATTTGGTATGTATCATATGATCACAATCATGAAAAATTATAGACAACAAAAGAATAAAAAGAGATGTACTTTAAAAAGCAGCCATGGCTGGTGTGAAAACCTGCTGTTTTTCTCTTCTGTCAAATGCTCCTCTGTTGTCCTAATTACTGCTGTAATGCTTAAAACGGTTGTTTTTCTATGTTTTTTTTTAACCAACCAGGGAGCTGCAGGTTATTTTTAAAATGAGGTCCTCACCTCCCTTCATGCACTTAAATTAATCTCAACGGTTTTAGAGAGTTATATTTTCAAATGATAGCAACTTAAGAGGTATTAATCAAATTTATATTAAATAATAGACCCCTTGAAGGGGTGATTTTCTACACCTGGGATACTAAGAGAAATCTCAAATAGAAGACGCTTTGCGTAACAATTCTGTAATGTCATTAAATAGGAGCAGCATCTCGAATCCCAAGGATGGAACTCTACAGTTTGAAACAAGTTATGATCTAAGGTGCTTTAATTTAGTCCGTTTGACGCACCCATTGGGCCACTTGCCGGCGGTGGGGGCGGAGAGTGGAAGGGTGGGGTTAGGGAGTGGAAGGCTAGGGGTGAGGAGTAGAGGGGGCGGAGGTGTAGGGGAGTGGTGTCTAGCCATTCCCTTCCTTTCTTTCTACTATAAGACAACCTAAGAGGTCCTGATACAGCGAGCACTCCAGACACGGACAGACCGACAGACCGATAGACCGTGGTTACAACTCTACACTCTCGATCTGTCTCTTAGCTTCCTGCTGTCTTGAGAATGAAAGCTGGGGCTGGGGCTGTAGCTCAGCGGCTGAGTACTTTCCTAAGCATGTACAAGGCTCTGAGTTCAGTCCTCAGCACTAAAAATTGAAAAACCTAACAGAAGGATGAAAGCCATCGAAAGCCACTGTTCCTCCTCCGTTACTCCACTTCCCGGCAGAAGGCAGGAGGTAGCTCTTCCTAACTTGGCCCAAGCCTCCTACGGAAGAGCCAGCGCAGCCGCCTCCTCTTTCCAGGATGGCATCTTTGTCTGGGATCACTGTTGGTCTCCAGCAGCGGGGCTGGCCATCTGCTGATGCCTACCGCCAGCTGCTGTCTCGTCTTCACTTTCTGTCTCCCTTGAGAATCCCAACTTGCGGGCCTGTGGGATTCTCTCCCAACCTAGCTTAGCCTGGATTCTTATCTTTCCAGTGCTTTCAGGATGACCTCTCTTCACTTAGCATCCCCTGCATTCCCCTTGAGGACAGATCCGTCGCCTTCCCCTGAGGGAGTCCCCTCTGGTCATATGCACCAACATGAGACCCTAGAAAAGGAAGCCCATCTAGAAAAGTGTCTGAGTGAACTCACAGGAGACGAGCAGCTTCGAGGAGGAGGAAACTAGATCCTGGCCCCAGGTCCCAGGGGACTTAGTTTCAATTCCTCGAATGGAGCTTCAAACCTGTGACTCGTGCCCCAGGTTGAAATTTTACTTTGGTATCATTTTGTGGGGAAAGAACAACCACCGAAACCATAAAAAGAGCATGATTATTTAAATTAGCTCTTTTCCATCTGGATGCTTCCCCCAGTGCCTCCCCATTTTAAAAGCAGACATGTCTAGCAGGGTTTAGAATCCATACTGTCTCCGTTCAGAATGTCTTCCGTGATGGCGGGTGAACATGGTTGTTTCCTCTTCAAACCCTGGATCCCCTGCCTCCTGGGAAGAGAATGAGCTGCTCATCCCCTGCCCTATCCCCACCCCTTCTCAGCCTGCTCCTGGAGCCTCAGCATCTGCCAGGTCCAGCTCCATTAGGCCATTGCACAAATCAAAAGGGGTAAGCAAGGTTGCTGTCCAGCCCAGCGCTGTCAGAGTAATTAATGGTCCTTGGATCACTGCTAAGTCAGTGAAAGAAAGAAACTTCTACCCAGGCAGTAGAGCTCTATATCCCTGGTGTCTCTGTTTCCTGTACTCCTGCAGGGTCCATCAATTCATAGTTCAGGCCACCCAGGACACGTGGACCACATGAGCCCAGCTGGGATGCTACTTAGAGCACCAACGTTACTTACACGGTTCATTCTCTTCCCCTTCACTTAAAAAGAGACCAGAGATGTGGGTGGGGTTCTTGGACAAGTAATCTATCAGAGAATGCTCTGTAGAGAAATAGAACACATAGGAAGGTCGGGAAGGGTATGAGGAGAAATCTAGCTACTACCTGATCCTTCACGGAACCCTAAGCATGGGGTATCTCTGAGCTCATGCTGCTGAGACACAAGAAGACTGGGCTGGTGCACCATCACCTGGCAGTCACTGACCCAAGCACACATCTACAGTGTGAACTTACAATGGTCTACATCTGAAGGGCAAGGGCAGGTGTCTAGGAAGAAGTCAGGAGTGGGCTGCCGGCAGCCAAATCCCTCAGCACGGGGGAGCCTGGGAAAGGCATCTGGGTAAAAGATCGGCAACTTCAGAACATCCCCCTTGATTTTTCTCAACCATATGTATTTTCTTTCCTTTCAAAATTATTATTTATCTTTATATTACAGTTGTTTGCTCAGTGCGTGCGCGCGCGCGCGTGTGCGTGTGTGTGTGTATGTGTGTGTGTGTGTGTGTATGTGTGTGCACATGTGTATGTAAAAACGTGCCGTGGCATGTGTGCATACATCAGAGGACAGTTTGTGGGACTTGGTCCTCTCCTTCGCTGGGTGAGTCCTGAGGTCTCACTCAGGCTGCCGAGCTTGGTGGCAAACACCTTTACCCACGGAGCCATCTCACCAGCCCCACATGCTCCCTTGATGTATCTGTCACTAACTCACTTTCATGTTTTAAAAATCCTTCACTGTTGAACATGACTGCAGCAAACTAATTAAGTCTTGATCAGCAATTCTAAGTCCTCAAGTCCCTGGCTTCCTCAGTTTTGGGGATTTTTATTTTTTGTCAAGGAATTTTAGCCCCTTCTGGGGCTGTCTCTTCATTTTCTGGAGGAGGAAACTGAGGCACACACATATTAATCTGTATAACATGTTCTCTAACCACGCGAGCCAAGACCACATGACTGGGAGGCAAAAGCAGCCTGCCATACGTTCACTTCTGCTTGTGCGATGGCGGAAGGACTTTTTTGTTCAGTCTTTCGAATTAATCATTATGGAAAAGGATTATTAAATTCAATACTTTACAAAGAAAGCTGCGTGGCAGGAGTAATATTCCATCCTGTGTTTGATGTCTGTGATAAGGACATGGAGTTAAGCCAGATATAGAACCTACTTAAAATCTTAGAGTTTTAAAACCAAACTTGAACCTTCTGGAGTTGATTTATTTATTCTTGGCAACTCGCAGCTTCCTGATTCTTGGAAAGTCGCTGGCTCATTTAGAAGAAAAACTCATGAGACTCCTTGTGCAGTGAGTAGCTCTTACAAAACAGTCTTTTGATGTGTAAAGTGTAAATGAATAAGAAGCAGAAGACGGAAGTTCTGAAGCACACATGGAGGTAATCATGGAGAGAACAGTTCTCAGGGCAAAATGCAAACATGTTTCCCATGCCCTAAACACTGAGGGAATTGTCCTGTGTTCACCAAGCCCCGAGTAAAAAAGTATTTTCCCGTTGTCCGAGGTGCCTCTTAACCATGTGAGCTGCTTAGGTTCATGCCAAAGAACACCAAGGGGTCTACGGTCAGGTTACACCCATTCTGTACTAGAACACCAAGGGGTCTATGGTCAGGTTACACCCATTCTGCACTGACTCCTGAGCATTTCTCCTGCTGTGTGCTCTACCAGTGAAGATTAGTTCTTCTTCCTGATTAAAACCTGTCAGAATTATTTACTAAGGATTTCAAGAATTCTGTGTGTGTGTGTGTGTGTGTGTGTGTGTATGCGCACGCGTGCATGCACGCGCACATTTATGTGTACATTATGTACAAGTGAGCTTGTGTGGGGGAAGATGCGGCGTGGCAGGGGCACAGTAGTTGACATTGAGTGTCCTCCTCTGTCACTCTCAACTTTTTTTGCAGCAGGGTCTCAGTGACTCAGGAACTTGTTGGTTCAGCAAGGCTAACCAGGATCCTCCTGTCTCTCTCCACCCCACCCACAGTACAGCGCCCTGCTTTTATGAGGGTGTTTGAGGATCCAGACTCTGATCCCCATGTTTGTACAACAAGCACTTTATGGACTGAGCCATCACCTCAGCCCTAGAGTTCAAGTCTTTAGGCAAAAAGATTCAGGACCACCACAGACAACAGGATGGCTGCTTTTCGGTACTGAAAGGCTGACAACACTCTGAAGCCTCATTGCCATTGGGAAGGAAAGGTCTCCTCACATGAGATCACTTCTTGTGGCGATTTGAATATGCTGGCCCATGGGAAATGGTACTATTAGGAGGTACCACCTTGTTGGAAGAAGTGGAAGGCTGTGGAGTTCCTATGCTCAGGCTCTGCCCAGTGCAGAAAAGACCTTACTCCTGGCTGCCTTTGGATCAAGAGAGAGAAAACTCTTGGTTCTTCCTGCACCATGCCCACCTGGTTGTTGCCATGCTTCCCACCATGATGATAATGGACTCGACCTCTGAAACTGTGAGCCAGCCCCATTAAGTGCTTGCCTTATGAGATTTGCCTTGGTCGTGGTGTCCCTTCACAGCAAACCCTAACTAAGACATTCTTATCTTCTGACACCGAAAAAGCATTTTTTTTGGATTTGTTTTTTTGTTTGTTTGTTTTTGGGTTTTTTTTTTGTTTTTTTGTTTTTTTGTTTTTTGTTTTTGTTTTTGTTTTTGTTTTTGTTTTTGTTTTTGTTTTTTGAGACAGGGTTTCTCTGTATAGCTCTGGCTGTCCTGGAACTCACTCTGTAGACCAGGCTGGCCTCGAACTCAGAAATCCGCCTGCCTCCCAGAGTGCTGGGATTACAGGCATGCGCCACCACTGCCCGGCTGACACAGATAAAAACTTATTCTGCTTATCTTTCACCAGTGACAGTGATGGCCAGCTGCTCCTCAGCTTAGATCCCAAGTTCCCTCACTAACACCCTTACCAGTTCTTCTGAGGAGCGTGTGGGTGAGCGTGGCCACCTCATATAATCATTGCTTTATCTGCTGAAGGAAAGGACAAATAGACCGCAATTGTTTAATGCCTGAGACCTCAGTGTGGGTTAGCCTGGGCAACTGCTTTTTGGTTCTCCATCTAGATTGTGCAGCTTAGTGGTGACCACAGTTCAGTATTTTCACCTCTGTTCTTGTGAAAGAATTTGTGCCAGCTTTCACGGACTGGGTTTGTTCATGCAGGAGTAGTTAGTTCTTAGAGCGGATTGTTCCAAGGTCAGGTGCCATACCTGGCCTCTCTGTATACTGCCATTTTCCTTCCTGTTTATCATTTGATACAACCAAAGAGAGTCTTTCCGGAACAGCAAGTCATTCATATACTGTTTGTACCTTCTGGCCACACAGTCTACTGAGCCAAATAAGTCTCCTATAACTACCAGCCTCAGGTGTTTTTTCATAGCAACACAAGACAGACAAACCATCATCTTCCCTCCGCCCCCATATATAACTACTAAAATTTGCCAAACAGCTTTAAATTTTATTTACAAGCTTTTAAGCATTCTAGGTCTCCCTACTATTTTTGGAAGGTGATAAGTAGGAAAAGCATACTGAGACTCAAGATTTTAAGTTAACTTCCTAAGGCTTAAGTCTGCTCCTCATTTAGTTGCATGGCCTCAAGTTACTAGAAATTTCTTTTTTGTTGTTGTTGCTGTTGTTTTTGTTTTTTGAATTTGTTTTTTTTCCGAGACAAGGTTTCTCTGTATAGCCCTGGCTGTCCTGGAACTCACTCTGTATACCATGCTGGCCTCGAACTCAGAAATCCGCCTGCCTCTGCCTCCCAGAGTGCTGGGATTATAGGTGTGCGCCACCACCGCCTGGCTACTAGAAATTTCTTAACCTAGATTGGGAATTGAACCTGGATCCTCTTGTAGAACAGCCTACACTTTTAACCACTGGGCCATCTCTCCAGCCCCATGATTAGTCATTTTTGAAACATTAAATCATTTGATCGTCACAGTACCTTGGTCCTGCAAGTGAAGCACTGGACTTCCAATACACAGATAAAGAGGCCTAGGTTCAGACATTTCTAGCATGTATAACCCCGGTGCTGAGGGACGGAAGCAGGCAAACCCCTGGGGCTTGCTGGAGAGCTAGTCTGGCTGAAACAGTGAACTCAGGTTCAGTAAGAATTCTAATCTCTAAAAGTAGGATGGACAGGAAGAGAAGAGGATATGATGTCATTCTCCGGCTTTCACAGTGCGTGCATGGATGGATATGAACACACCCACCACAACACATACACACACAAACATACGCAAGCACATTTCCACAGGCTTCCATCTTATACTATGTATCAAAATCCAAATAAATTCCAAATCAAAACAGAAATTCAATGTTGAAAACATGAATAAAATGAAAGTGAACATTTACCCCATCGCTGGGGAGGGTTTTGCCAGGCCTCAAGGCAGTGAAAAAATTATAAATGGAATGATCCATAGCTTACCCAAAAAATTCAAAATTCCGTCTACAGCAGTTGAATTTTCACACAGAACTGAACAAGGCGGAGTGTATCTGCAGCGAATGCAATGAAGGGTTAATAGCCTCAATATTTAAAGAGTCTGTGAACATGGAGGCTGAGGAGAGAGGAAGGATTATCTGAGGCAAAGCTTTAATCATAGTTGGCTTGTTTCAATACCTAAAATGTCTGAGTTCCCCCATTTCTGCCAATGGGTTTGCGTCTGTACATGCAAACTGTATTTAACATTGGCTCCAACCCAACCTAATTAGTAAAGTCAATCTGCCGCAAAGAAAAGATCATTATAATGCTTCACGCAGCCAAATGTCCATGATGTTTCTAGTATGTGCTATTGGACATTCTCCACATGACTGCTCCCCCTCCTTGGTGAGAGAAATGTAGAGCTGGCTATCCTCCCTTCCTACAGAGCTCAAAGTAATGATGGGCTCACCCAGGAGCCAAGCAGGAGAGAGCAGACAGTTAAGGCGTTTGGGGCAATTTTAAAATCATAGTCTCACTAGCACTCATTTAGCCATGCAGCCGTTGAATTATACTGTGGATCCCATTACCTGGGGCTAATCAAGTCCCTCCATGAATCCAGCCTACAGCAAAGCATCATTTCCCGCTCTTGTCTGAGTAAGGAAACTGAGATTCCAATTGAAGAAATAATTTGCCTGAGGTCATGCAAGGAGCAGGAAGGGCCAGGGCTGAACCCTGTGATGTTAGATTCTAAGAGCACAACTGCCTGTAACTGTCCGAGAGGCCTCCTGCTGAACTAAGAAAAGGGTCCATGTAGATGACATTTCTTAGCAAACACAGACAGGGGAATGAGAGAGAGTAGAAGAATGGAGAGGAGTGCTACTCTTTAAATCTTAAATATTCCCAAAGGCTCAGTGCAGCTCTAGTGGGAGGCAGGGGAACCTTAAGAGGTGATGTCTGGTGGGCATTGAGACATACCCAGGAAGGTCTTTGGAGGGCTCCAGTTCCTTCCCCTTCCTTTCTTTTTGCATCCTGGCAATGAGGGAAAGATTTTTCTCGGTGACTTCTTCCTGCCTTGATGAACACATCACTATGGGCCCCAAAAGCAACGGATTCGACTGACTATAGACTAAAATCTCCAAAACTGTGAGCCAAAATAGTATCTTTTTCTTTAGAAATGAACTGCTTTCATCATAGTAATAGAACACTGGGACACTAAGGTCCAGCATGAGTTGCCCGGCACCCTCCAGCCTGAAGGGCAAAGGAAAGCACAGACACCCTTCTGCTCAGCACAGATGTGCACGTGAGGCCGGGAGAGGAAGGTGAGCGAGGTGTTCCCAGCGTCCACAGGAGGCTGTGGATGGTTCTTGTTTTCCACAGCCAGACTGGGAAAAAAAATTAGAATTTATGAGCCACTGGGTAAAGTACCCAGAATGGCTTTACAGAATCTGTGGGGCAAAGTTAGCCCCTGAGTAAAGTCTGTGCTCATTAAATCTGACAAAAGTTTAACAGCGAGAGTTGAAAACATCGAACTATTTCCAAGTTACTATCCCAGAATAAGTCTCAATTCTGGAGAATCTTTTTTGGCACACGTGTATTGTGCATGGTCCTGGGTATCATAAGGACACGTTCAGATACACATGCAATGTGCTTTGACCGTGTTCCATGTGTGCCCAGCCGTCCTGTCCCATTGGTAACCTTTGCTCTCCAAGTTTCACTTCTACTTTTGTGTCTTATATGCAAGCATAGTTGTACGCAGCTACATAATAAATAGGATCCACAAAGGATAGGAAATGGGGTATTTGTCTGAAACTGACTTAATTATATGAAAAGGCATCACTTTATTCTTCTTTATGGCTGAATAAAATTGCATCATCACGTGTTCGTGTACATTTGAACATACAAACACACACAGACACACACAAAGGATACATGCATGAAATCTTATTTATTATTTAGTTAGTTTTGGTTTTTTGAGTCAGGGTTTCTCTATGTAGCCTTGACAATCCTGGAACTTATTCTGTAGATCAGGCTGGCTTCAAACTCATAGAGATCTGCCTACCTCTGCCTCAGAAGCGCTGGGATGAAAGCCATGTGCCACCACCCCAACCTGGACAGAGATTCTTTTGGAATTCCACTGAGTATATAAGCCTTACTTTCTTTATCCATCTCTCTGTTGACTGATGCCTTAGTCACCTCTATGACTTAGTTGTTGGGTATGCTGGTACAATAAGCAGCAATGTACAAGTCTTTGTACTATCTGGGCTTAGCTTCCTTCAGGTAAATCCCCAGGAATTGTACAACTAGGACGCATGGTAGATTTATTTTAGCTTATTTAAGGAACCTAAATACTAATTTTCGTGATAGCTGGGATAATTTGCATATGAAAAGGTCTAAGATCTGGAAAGCGGGGATGGGAGGCAGGTTCTAGTCCGTCTTGAATTCTAAAGACCAGAGACCTTTGAGTTCGAGTTGCAAGGGCAGGAGAAGAAAGATGCCGGTGCCTGAGGAAAGGCAGGAAGTAGATTCACTCCTGCTTTTTTATTCCAACTGAGCCTACTCATACTGCCAGAGAGCAGATCTTCCTTAACCCAGTGAACTGATTCAAATGCCAGGTTCTTCCAGAAATGGTCACAGACACATCACAAAACAGTAACATACCTTATGTGCCACTTCATTCAATCTGTTAGTTTCTTGAACATACCATTTTGGAATGCAGGCATTCTGTTTCAATGTCCTTGTCCACTAATTCAATTAACTCTGTCATTGCAGAGTCAGTTTCAACAGATAGTTTTTCCCCTCCAACTTACCTTGTAAAATTTTTAAAATATTTATTTATTTACTTACTTAATTTATTTTTGAGACAGGGTTTCTCTGTGTAACTCTGGCTGTTCTGGGACTCACTTTATAGACCAGGCTAGTCTCCAGCTCAGAGATCTGCCTGCCTTGGCCTTCCAAGTGCTGGGATTAAAGGTATGTGCCACCATGCCTTGCTGTATAACTGTTTTTTAAATGCCAGATACTGTTTATATTTTCTCCATGATGTCTCTCCACGATGCCAAGAGGCCACTTTGGTCACTGCCCTATGAATGGTGTTACACCATCACTTCCCTGGTCCTTGGAACCCTGGGCTTAGATGGAACCACACTGACAGTTTCACTGATTCTCCAGTTTGCAAATGGTATTCATGGGCTATCTCAGTGATTATAATGTGTTCATGAATCAAGTTCCCCAATAAATCTATGTATCTATCTATCATCTATCTATCCATCTATCATGTGTCAGATACTGTTTATATTTTTTCTTATTTTCCCTCTTTTCCTTAGATAATTTTTATTCCTGTAGGAGTCTAGAGCCTTTTAATATGCAAGTTAGTGGTTCCATTGCTATGAAAAGACACCATGACCAAGGCAACCCTCATAAAAGGAAGTCATTTAATTGGAGGTGGCTTACAGTTCAAAGGTTTACTCCATTATTCTCGTAGTATGAAGCATGGCAACATGCAGGCACACGTGATACTGGAGGAGTAGTTGAGAGTTCTACATCATGATCTGCAGGTAACAGGAAAAGAGTTGTGAGACACTGAGTCTGGGTTTAAGCATCTGAGTCCTCCAAGCCTGACCCTACAGGGACACTTTCCAATAAGGCCATGCCTACTCCAACAAGACCTCCTAATGGAACACGGACCAAGCATTCAAACACATGAGTCTATGGTGGCCATTCCTATTTAAACTACCACATCATATATCCATCTATCATCCATCTATCCATCCATTCATCCATCCATCCATCCATCCATCTACTATCATCATTATCATCTATCATTATCTACCATATAATCAACCCACTCTTGTAATAAAAAATGGCATAATTATCAATAATGAACCACATACATAATCATGGCCTTATAAGATTCATAATACAGCTGAAAACTTCCTATTACCTCATGATGCCCTAAGACACCATATTGTCTTAGCACAGCACACTACTCCCACGTTTAAGGTAATCCTGCTGTAAACACACCTACTGCTCTGCTCTTATACAAGCCTCACACTCACAGTTATGTACAACACATTACACTTAATGATAACAAACTATCATGATATACTATATATCATATATATATGTATGATATATCATACATATATATAAATAGCTTATTGTAAAACAGTGTGCCATGCACTAGCAGCAGCCTCCTACAACCAACATTTACCATGCCTCTCCATGATGCCAAGAGGCCACTTTGGTGACTGACAGCTATCATCTAGGTCGGTATAAGTGTACTTATACTTGATGATGTTTATGCAACAAAATTGCCTAGTCATACATGTCTCAAGACATATCCTTACTGTTAAGCAGGGCATCACTGTGTGTACCCTTTTGGTTTTATCTCACCGAATGGCAATACAGATAGCAAAACATACACCAGGTAATATTAGATTTCCAGGGCTGCCATAACAAAGTACTTCAAAATTTAACACATAAGGCTTTTTTCTCTCAAATTTTTGGAAGCCGGGAGCCTGAAATTGAGGTATGGCTTGGGCCTCTGTCATTGGGTTTCCCAGCTTCTGTAGTTCCTCCTTTGGTGAGTAGCAGTATGTCTTCCGTCCACACTGCCGTCATTCCAGGTCTTTCTACTGTCCTTTTCTGTCTTTTATGGGTCATTCTTAGGGGATTCTAGGCCAACCCTACATTCACTTTTCAATCCTTGCCTTCACATCTGCAAAGACCCTATTATCTGCAAACCCCCAAGTAAGGTTATACTCTGAAAGAGGAACACTATTCAAATCACTACATGTGCAAATAGTCTTCAAAAGAAGCCTAGGGGTTGCTATATGGATAACAGATACACTAGATTTTAGAATAGGAATATTTCTAGTGATCGACAACATCGTTTCATATTGCTCAAGAGACAATTCCTAAACATGTAGGCATATAGTAACAGGAAGTCAAAGTCCATGACACAAAAGCTAAGAGAATTAAGTGTGGACAAATGTTAACACTTCCATCTCAATAACTGGTAGAATAAGAACAAAGGGGACCTACAGAAATCTGCACAGAAGTAGAAACCAGCTTGACTCTATTGGGATTTCTAGAAGATTCCATGCTACGTCATTGACATGTACCTGTTCTCTCATGAACATGGAACATTTGCCAAGAAAGGTCATGTTCTAGCTATAAAACTAGGCTCAGTGACTTTATCGTTTTTTGTTTTCCTTTGTCCAAGCCTTGAATTCTTGATTCTCCTGCTTTTTAAAATAATAGTTTTTTATTATTTTATTTCAAGACACTCACATGTGGGAATGGCTGCAGGGGCCAGAAGAAGGCATCAGATGCCCCAGAGCTGGAATTGCAGGTGGTTGTACACCGCCTGAAGTAGGTGCTGGGAAGAACTCTTAACTACTAAGTCATGTCTCCAGCCCCCTCTTATCTTTTTTGAAGCCAGATCTAATCATGTATCCTGAACTGACCACAAATTCATGATCTTCCTGCCTCTGCCCCTGAACACTGGGCACCATCATGCTCAGCTAAAAATGGGTGAGTTGCTTCAGGTGTGCAGGGTGACTGGGAACTGAAGCTAGGGCCTTGTATGCTGTAGGCATGTTTACTACTCAGCCCCATCAATACTCTGGAAGTAATTATCCATACAAAGTACATTTGCAGACCACAATCAAATTAAATTGAAATCAATAACAAATTTCTCTGAAAAAACCTCCACACTTAGAAACTAACACATTTCTAAATAACCCACAATCCAAAGCAGTCAAAAGAAATTAGAAAGTATTATGATCTCCTTAAACATTATACATTCATTTATGTTATACCCCATAAATATACACATCATTTAATAAACTAAACAAAATATTAATAAGACTCCTCCAAAAGAAATTATTTTAAATTGCATTAAAATATAGCATTTGAAAAAAATGCAAGACGGAATTAAAGTTATATTCCTCTGTTAAAAAGAAGTGATGTGAGCCTCCACTTTAAGAAACTGAAAAGAGTAAATTACACCCAAAGGAAACAGAAGTCAATGAAACCAAGAGTTGAAAAAAATAGCAGAAAAGTCAGAGAAATAATATTGGGGACTTGAAAAATGGTTCAGCAGTTTAGAGCTCTTAGTGTTCTTCCACAGGTCCCAGGGGCCATGTCAGATGACCAACAACCAGCTGTAACTCTAGTCCTAGGGAACTTGACACTCTCTTCTGGTCTGTGTGGCCACCAGATACACACATGGTACACATAAACTCACATAGGCACACACACATAAAAATAAATATTTTAAACAATATTTATTGAAAAGATCAGTAACATTGATAAATCAGAGAGAAAAACAGATGATGCAGATGCCAACATCAGGACATAAAAGAGCTACCACTACAGAGCCTACAGAGGAACATTAATGTACCTTGTGGTTTTGGTGGTGCTGTGGTTCAAAGCCATAGTATCGCACTCTCAAGGGAAGTGTCATAGACCACTGCACTATAGCTCCAGCCTGGTAGTCCTATATGTGTGTTAAGAAATGAAGTTTGTGATTGAAAATATTCCCATAGGTGTAAAACAAATCCCAGACATAGATGGCTTCACGGCTGAAAATTACCAAATATTAGAAAAGAATTTCTGAATATATTTAAGAGATAAGAATACTTCCCAGTTCATTCAGTGAGAAAAGCATGACAATAGACATTAAACTCAGATAAGCACTAGAAGAAAAGAGACCAACATCCGTAGACAGCGTTAGTGAAGAACACCGCTTTTGGAAATTGAGTTTAACCATGTACTAAGAATCACTGTGGTTTGGACAACATTACCCCTTTACTTGGATGGCAATATCCCTTTAACATTCATCTGGAGGAATGAAGAGACAGCATTGGTGTGAGTGACAAGAACATGAACATGAAGCGCATGACCCTTCTGTGTGAGGCTAGAGTAAAACACACTGTGTGTGAACAAGAAAGTCGATCCCCTGCAGATGATGAACCTGAAACAGCCTTGATCTTGTGCTTCCTACTTTCCAGAACCATAAAAATAGCCAAGCAGTAGTGGCGCACGCCTTTAATCCCAGCACTTGGGAGGCAGAGGCAGGCAGATTTCTGAGTTTGAGGCTACACTGATCTACAGAGTGTGTTCCAGGGCAGCCAGGGCTACACAGGGAAACCCTGTCTCGAAAAAAACAAAGAAAGAAAGAAAGAAAGAAAGAAAGAAAGAAAGAAAGAAAGAAAGAAAGAAAGAAAGAAAGAAAGAAAGAAAGAAAGAAACCATAAAAACAAACTTCTGTTGTTTGTATGTCTCCCAGTGTACCATAGGCATCATAACGACTTATTCCAGTTATGTAATATTAACTGTGCATCAAATATTAGTAAATAAAATATGCTCATTTCTATTTTTCATGTTTTTATTCTTTGACCATTTCATACATGTATATAATGAATTTCCGCTGTTCCCACCCCACCCTACCCCAGCTGAAACCCTTCTTCCCAGAAAGCTCCCGTGTTACTTTAATATCTTCGTCGTCTGTTCAACCCACACATTGCACGAAAGCACAGGTGGAAGATTATTTACTGGAATTTGGGCAACCTACCGGTGGCTGCACCACTGAAGAAAACGTGCCCTGCCTCCCATGCCCCACCCCCCCAGGAACTATTAACTGCTAACAGTGCCTCAGAGAAGGGCGGAGCCTCATGAACCCATCCCTAATCCATGAGGAAGTGTTGACAGACCTCATTCTGCACAGGCAAACCACAGTTGCAGTAAACTCACAAGTGCAGTGTCGATGTCACCCTGCTGGCATGACATCTCTTTTCTTGCACATCTCCTCATCCTCTATGGTTTGTTTGCGTGTTATTAGTTTGAGGTTGTTGCTGTTGTTGTTGTTGTTGTTTGGAACTTTTTTGTTTTTTCATTTATTTACTTTATATCCCAATCCCAGCTTCCCCTTCTTCCTCTCCTCCTAGTCCTTCCCTCTCACCTCTCCCTCTGGTCCCCTCATTCTCCCTCCCTGTCTCCTCAGACTACAACTAGGCCTCAGGTAGCCCAGTTAGGGAAAGGGATCCAAAGACAGGCAATGGAGTCACAGACAGCTCCCGTCCTGCTGCTGTTAGGGGTCCCACATGAAGACCAAGCTACACATGTGTTACATATAGAGAGAGGGCCTTGATTCATTCCATGCATACTCTTTGGTTGATGGTTCAGTCTCAGTGAGCCGCTCTGGTTCCAGGTTAATTGATTCTGTAGGTTTTCTTGTGGTGTCCTTGACCTATCTGGCTCCTTCAGTCCTTCCTTCCCCTCTTCCTCAAGATTCCTTGAGCTCTGCCTAATGTTTGGCTGTGGGTCTCTGCATCTGTTTCCATCAGCTGCTGGGTAAAGCCTCTCAAATGACAGTTATGCTAAGTTCCTGTCTGCAAGTACAGTAGAATATCATCGATAGTGGACAGTGTCAGGGGTGGGCTCTCACTCACAGGATGTGTCTCAAGATGGGCCAGTCACTTGTTGTCCAGACCCTCAAGTTCTCCTCCACCTTTACCCTTGCATATTTTGTAAGCAGGACAAATTGTGGGTCAAAGTTTTATGGCTGGTTTGGTGTCCCCATCCCTCCATTGGACATCTTGCCTGGGTACAGGAGGTGGCCATTTCAGGTTCCATATCCCCTATTGTTAAGAGTCTTAGCGAGGATCACCATCATAGATTCCTGGGAGTTTCAACTGTCCTAGGTTTCTAGTTCATCCCAGAGATGCTGACAGGAGGCTGGTATCCAAAATATATAAAGAACTCAAGAAATTAGACACCAACACTCCCAATTTTAAAAATGGGGTACAGAGCTAAACAGAGAACTCTGGATAGGGGACTCTGATGGCTGGGAATCACTTAAAGAAATATTCAACATCCCTAGTCATCAGGGAAATGCAAATCAAAACGACTGAGATTCCATCTTTCACCAGTCAGAATGACTAAGATCAAAAACTCAAGCGACAGCACATGCTAGCAAAGATGTGGAGAAAAGGGGTCACTCTTCCAATGCTGGTGGAATTGCAAATTTGTACAACCACTCTGGGACTCAATCTGGTGGTTCCTCAGAAAACTGGGAATAGTTTACCTCAAGACCCAGCTGTACCACCTGTGGGCATACCCAAAATATGATCCACCATACCATAAGGACACATGCTCCATTATGTTCATAGCAATTTTATTCGTAATAATCAGAAACTACAAACAACCTAGATGTCCCCCAACCAAAGAATGAATAAAGAGAACATGGATCATTTACACAATGGAATATTATTCGACTATTAAAAACAATGACATCATGAAAATTTCAGGCAAATGGATGAAATAAACATCCCAGAAAGACAAACATCCCATGTACTTATTTATAAGTGTATATTAGCTATAAAATACAGGCTAATCGTGCTACAATCCACAGACTCAGAGAAGCTACTTAACATCCTCTGGTTTGTTCTCTGAACCTTGGAGGGTGAAACAGATGTGTTTAAGCCTGAGCACTACACCCTCACTTACTCTTAGTGACTGACAGGTTATGAGTCTCTGCACCAAGACTGCCCGCTGTAAAAGGAAGCTTCTCTGATGAAGGCTGAGTGGTGCCAATCTATGCGTATAAAGATGACTACTTAGAAGGCAGTTTGGCAGCATGTCCATTTATCAAAACAATGCAGCAGGTTCCCCGTGAGGGCCTAAGACCCCCAAACTGCGGCTCTTGCCCAAGTTCACAGTACCAAAAGAGTTCATTTCTAAAGTGGTAGAAAATCATTTGTCAAAATCCAGCTTCTATTTCTGATAAAACTTTCCAGAAAACTAGCGATATAAGTTTCTCAATGCTATAAATGATATCAACAAAACCTACAGATAACATCATACTTACTGGTAAAAAATAGAATAGATTACTTTTAAAACCAGAAGGAAAAACACTAGGTTGTCCTTTCTTGTGCTTCTCTCTTTGCACTAGAAATACAAAAAGATATTAAAAAGAAATAAATGACTCACAGATTGAAAGGGAAGAGATAAAACTGTCTCTTTGCTGCTGACTTTCCATGTTTTTAGAAAGTCATATGTAATCTACAAAAGCTACTACAAAAAGCAAATTAATTTAGTGACAAAATTCAGCCATTTCTGCACATTAGTAACAAAGAATCTGAAGTTTAAATGTGAAAATCCAAATGCTCTTCCCAATAGCATCATCAGACCCCAAAACAGCTGGTGAATGGTCTGTGGGTTTGGGGATTTCTATTTTGTTTTGCTTTTAATGTGCAGGGCCTGGGGAGATGGCTCAGCAGTTAAGAGCATTGACTTTTCTTTCAAAGAACACAGGTTTGACTCTCAGTACTCACGTGGCACTCACAGCCATCTCTAACTCTAGTCCTAGGAGATCCAACACCCTTTTCTTGCCTCCTTGGGCACCAGGCACACACATAGTGTATACACACATATGCAGTCAAAATACCCATACACATAAAACATTTTTTGTCTTCTGAGTACTGTGGATTAAAGGCATGTGCCACCATATCCAGAATCACATAAAAATTTAAATGTGTAAGTATTGTACATTGGAAATTATAAAATGTTGATAAAAGCAGTTAAACATTGCCTAAGTAGATGTTAATATTATGCTCATTAGTAATTTAACATTGTAAGGATATCCTTTCTCCCCAAAGGGCCAAGCCCAAATCTAAAAGGACTTTTTATAGAGTTAGTATATTTTCAAAAATTTCTATGGATCTAAACTGAAGGAAATAGAATAACTAAAACAACTTTTAAGAGGAAAAAGAGAATTGGAGGATACACCTGTCAACTCGAGCCTTCTAAAACTACAAAGGAGCTGGGAAGGTGGCTGAGAGAGTTTCATCACACTACCAGCGAAGTGTAAGGACCAAAGTTCAGATTCTCAGTGCCATGTAAAAGCCATCAGACAGGGGAGGAGTTAGGGCATCCCTGCAGTAAACTGGCTAGCTCACAGAACAATGAGCTCTAATGTGATGGCTAAAGTTAACCTGTGAGCCCCTTTGCCCAGATAACTTTCTGGAATGATTGGGGCTATTGTTCATGTAAGCTAACAAACCATGTGTTTTCACTTCAGTAAGCAAGGTTGGTTGCCCCAACTACAAAGAATATGCTTGATGACACATAGTTAGGAGATATAGGCAGGAAATATGCCAGGATATATTCTTGCCCCGAGTTGGACTAAGGTGGTAAGTACATAACCTTGTGGGGTTTGCCTTGTAGGTTACATGACTAAACTAATTCAGCACGCCATTCTCTGGGAATTCCAAGTATGGACCTGGCCAGTGTCTATCATCCTGGACAGAATTAAAATAAAGCTTGCTTTAATTAGACCATCGTGGATTTGGTCATTCTCCTCAACATTTTCAGGTTTAACAAGTAAGAGACCCTGCCTCACAATGTCTCAAAACATAAAGTAGAGGGCAGTCTAGGAAGACATCTGACATCATCCTTAGACCTGTACACACAAACGCTCACACACACATGCACAAACATGCACACACTCACACACACACACACACACACATACATCCATATGACTGTACCCACACACGTTCAGACATGTACACACAACATACATAAAAGCAACAAAAAAATTTTAACAGCCACAGTAGTTAAATGTGCTAATAGCATAGCAATAGACAAACAGAGGGAAACAATGTCAATAGAGTGATAAGAAAGATGCCTAGGTCACTGGGTATGCTGACTCATGCCTGTAATCCCAGCACCATGGAACCTAAAGAAGGAGGATCATTCAGAGTTCAAAGCCATCCTGGGCTATAGAATGAGGGCCTGTCTCAAAACCCCAATACCTAAAGATAGAAAGATAACCCAGTGTAGAAATGGCAGCTTTGTAATTATCTGTTGCTCAAGTACTCAAAACAACAACAAAACCACTTCAGTACTTACCTTGAATTACCTATAAGAAAGCATTCAATTCAAAACAGGCCACAAAACCGGTATAGAACTTCCAGAAGAAAATCCAGGAAAAAAAAAATCTATGGGACTGCAGAGATGGCTCAGGGTTTAAGAGCACTGATTGTTCTTCCAGAGGTCCTGAGTTCAATTCCCAGCAGCCACATGGTGGCTCACAACCATCTATAATGGGATCTGATGCCCTCTTCTGGTATGATGGAAGACAGCTACAGCAACAGTGTATTTACATATATAAAATAAATAAATCTTTAAAAAAAAAAAACTTTGTATGCTCACTGAGGCCAAGATTCCTTATGTCAACACAAATATTGCAATCCACAAAATGATAAAGCTTGATAAATTGTACATCACCAAACTTAGGAACTTCTGTTCTTTGGTTGAATTGTAATGAGACTGAAAAAACTTGCCACAGACACAGAGACAGCATTTTCAAAGCGAGATACCTAATCAGAACTTATATCTTCAATACATAACAACCTCTGAAAGCTTATTAATCAGAAAATATATAGCTTGCTTTGGAGAATATTGTACTGTAGCTCCCAAAAGACAGTCTTAATGTGTACCTCAGGCTGGCCTAAAACTCCTCAACTTCCTACCTCAGTTTCCCAAGGAATGTGCCATGCCACACCACATCTAACTCAATTTTTAAAATAGGCACAAGATTTTAAAGATGCTTCATCGAAGAGTATATGTAGATGACACAAGAAAACATGTTCAGGGTCATTAACTATGAAGAAATTATAAATTCAGATCATTGCATCCCACTGAAATATAAAATTAAACAGGCAAATCATAACAAGTGTTAGCAGAGAAGGGCTGGTGGGAACTGGATTTTGCTGGTAGAAATGCACATCTTAGTGCCCTTAACAAAGCAACCTGGCAGTTTATTCAGGCATAAAACTTACACCTACCTTCTGCTCCCAAATCTTTGTTCAAAAGAAGTGAAGGTTTATGTTCACAATGGTAAAGGGGGTATTTATTTGCAGCTTGGCTCAAACTATCTCTTATCAGAAACAACCCAAGCAGCTGAAGGAGTACGCAAATTGTGATAGATCTGTGCAACAGAATTAATTCTAAACAGGAAGGAAAAAAGAGCCATTGATAAACAGACACATCAACATGAGTAAATCTCAAAATCACTGGGCTAACTAAAGGAAGCCACATGTATATTGTACAGTTCAGTATAATAAAACTCTATAAATATAAATGAATTTGTAATGAGAAAAAGAAGTCACTGGGAGCAGAAGCATTAGCAGGGAAGGCTGGGAAGGAAAGCTGGGGGTGATGGATCTTTCTGTTATTTTGATGGTAGAGATCATTTCCTGAGTGTGTGCATATGTCAAGATACACCAAACTTCAATACACAGTGAACTGTCTGCCAGTTATATTTCAATAAAACAGAAACAGACAGACAAGAAGTAGAAGTGGAAGAACAAAGGTGTTTGGGGGATGTAGCTGCAGACTCGTTAGAGGGTTAGGACCCTCCCACATGAAGGACATCGTTGGTAATAACAAATAATAATGGCTAACCTTAAAGCTCATGCTTACCCTTTCTTAGTATTTTATCATTTCACTTTAAGGGAAACAAAAATTCAGAGAAGCTAAACCAGCTTCTCAAGGACATGAGCTAGTGAATGGAGTTGTGAGCCTCACACAGCCTAATCACCTGGAGCCCTAGCTTTCCTGCAGCTTTGGGGAGGTGTTGACACAAGGCCAGTTGTAAAGATCCCCAGACACTCCCCCTGACACTACCCATTCCCCCAACACACACTCTGGCCTCCACGGGTCCTTCCCCTTTCCATTTCTGCTACCAACACTCTAAGGTCAGGCAGGAAAAGCCGTCGTCACCAAGCTCAGCCTTGCTCTCAAGGGACTTCGAGCCAGAGCCCCAAGAGACATCTGAGAACGTGTAGATGGACACTGTTGGGAAAAGTGACTCATGGGAGCATGCTTGGAATATATGCAGGTTCAGTTGCTTCTCCATATCTTGAGGGGAAGGGAGAACACATGGTCTAGTCATGACAGGTGCTCTGGGGTATCTCACTAGGCCAGGAAGGCCTGGAAGAACCAGAACACAGGGAAGCCACCAGGGCACATCGCCAGGGGAACTTGACACCCTACAGGAGCTAAGGGTTTCATCAGGTCAGTGTGGCTGATGCAATCCTGCTCTCTGTAGCAGCTGTCCCCACAGTAAGAGGAGAATCCCACATGTCACTCCACAGCCACCAGGCAGGGCCCAGCCATTTATAGCCAGAACCCTATGGACTTGAGACTTTTCACTCCAGGAAGAGGGGTCGGGTAGGGAGGATGCCATCACTTCCACAGAGTAGAATTATACTCAGGCCCTTGTGACCAACCAGTGCATCACCTCCTCTTCTGTTGCCAATGGCATCTCTGGCCTGCACTTCACCAACAACTCCCTGGAACCTTCCCCAACACGTTTCTGGTCCCTACCATAATAATCACCACATACTCAGGCTTAAACCCATAGGTGCATTTTCTTACAATTCTAAGGTCAGAAGTCTGGAATTCTAAACTTCCATGTTGGCAGGGCAGCCTTCTTCCCAAGAAACTCTAAGAACAAGACCACTTCCTGGCCTTTCTAAGCTTCTAGTGCAGCCTGCAGCCCTTCCTTTCCAATCCAATTGGAAGGTCTTTCTCATCTCTCCATCCCTTTCTTTTCCAAAAACCCTGTGGTTACTTAGAATGCACCTGGGAAATCCATGATAATTTCTGTTTTAAAGTTAGCTGTTTAGCAACTTTAATTCTGCCCGTTAATACTCATTCCTCCAACCATCTGCTCTAACACAGTCTCACATTCCAGAGGTTAGGATTTGACATCTATGGAGAGGCAAAGAATGATGGCTCTTCCTACCACAGACCTGCATCAAAGAACAGTCTGGCTGTTAATGAAAAGAGTCAGATGGAGCCGGAGAGATGGCTCAGAAGTTAAGAGAACTTACTGCTCTTCCAGAGGACCCAGGTGAGGTTCTCAGAATCCACATAGCTGCTCACAACCATTTGTAACTGCAGTTCTAAGGGATGAGATACCCTCTTCTGGTCTCCACACGCACCTAGCACATGTGCAGTTCACATACATACAGACAGGCAAAACACTCACATACATAAAATGTTTTATAAAAATATTTTTAAAGACTCAGACAAGTCTTACATTCTCAAGAAGCTCCTTTTAAAATGCACGTATGCAAGGGCATGTATAGGCCTGAGGCTGGCATGGGAAATCTTCAATTGCTCTACACCTTATTCATTGAGCTCAGGTCTCTCAGTTGAATCCAAAGCTCACTGATAGGACTAGTTTAACTAGCCAGCATTCTCAGGGGATCCCCTGTCCCCACCTTCTGAGCCCCGAAATTACAGACAGGCCATCGTGTCCTTTAGATGACAATTCCATGGGTACCAGGGATCCAATGCTTTACCCAGGAAGCCCCAGCCCTCAGTTTAATGGGGCATTCACCAATGCTTCCAATTCTCTCTCCAGAATTTCTGGGCATTTATAAGAAGTTCCCCTGGCATAACCAAATGATAGTCTTATGATGGTTGCTACTAATTGTAAATTTTGGTTCTCTAGACTGTGAAATTCTTGATGTTCATAACTGTTTGGTTATTGATGGCTGGTAGATGGTAAGGCTAGGTAGAAAGACAGTAAAGGGGTGGGTGAATGGATAGATAGATAGATAGATAGATAGATAGATAGATAGATAGATAACGGATAGATTTTCAGTTCCTTTACCCATTAAAGTTACCAGTGCCCACTTGTTTTTTTTTTTACCCTATCTTCCTTCACACACACACACACACACACACACACAGATGTATGATGTATGTACACATATGGGGTACATGCACATGTGTCTACAGGTACACATGCACAAGTGGAGGCCAGAGAGAATTCCATTGCTCTATATCTGTCTACCTTTTTTTTAAGACAAGGTCTCTCACTGGAGCTGGAATTAGGCTGACAATCAGAAAGTCTTAGGGACCTTCCTTGACAGCAATGGCCACACCCAGCCCTTTGCATGGGTTTGGGGGATTTGAACTCAAGTCTTCATGCTTGCTCAGTTACTAAGAACACCTTTTTTACTGAGCAATCATGCCAACCCACAGGGCCCACTTTTGTTACCACACAGACATGGTTTATAATATGCAGGGCACAGTTATCTAGGGACACACAGACTGGGGCCTGTGTAAGAATTCACCACTAATCACTCTAAAGCTCTCTCAATTCACTTTTCAAATGAGACTCTAGCCCCACCTGGTTCTCTGGCCAGCCAGTGCCTGTATATGCACTGATGTCAACAAGAGCCTTTAACTGTGAGCCTTTAACTGTGAGCCTTTTGACTGTGAGCCTTTTGACTGTGAGCCTGAGATTCCTGTTCTGGGGCCTGAAGCAGCAGACCACACAGAGTTCACAGACAATGGTCAGCAGCTCAGACTGGTGCCAAGGGCCTGCCTATGGGAAGCCCAGCCTGCTGCCTATGGACTGCATTGTCCCAGGATAGTTAGAAATGCAGCCCAGCATATACACCATAGTGTCATGATACAACGTCCAAAGGCTGGACACACTGGCAGACAACTAAGTTCTTCAACTGCCCCATGCTGCTTTTCTTTTTCCCAAGGAAGGATCTAGGGTCCTGGTGGAAGAGGTCCAGTTTCCCCATATTGTACCCACTGAAATCTGGGCAGAGGTGAGAACCAAATCTGGGAAGACAAAAGGCAGATCTGCGGACACAGATATGCCTGGGCCACCCGTGAGAGAATCCAGCTCTGGACTGAACAATTTCATCACACACAGCAAGGCAGATGTCTCGGGGGGGGGGGGGCCGGGGGGGTAGGGGGTGTAACTGAAAAGTGCAGAGAGCAGTTTTTGCTCTCAGGCAGCATCTGCCTTCCACCATGGAATGGTTTTTATTATCAACTTGACAGGATGTAGAATCACCACGGAGACAAACCTCTGAGCATGTCGGTGAGATATTTTTTAGATTAGATTAGCTGAGGAGGGAGGACCCACTTTGCACATGGGCTGGCATCCCAGGCTAAATAAAAATGCATAACTGAGTGGAACACCAGCATTCCTGTCTCTGCTTCCCAGCGGCGACTCAGTTCTCTCCGCTGCACCCTGTTCCCGTTACCATCCCTTCCCCAGCGTGGCAGACTGCACCTTCAAACTGTGAGCCAGGTATTTTGTCACAGCAACACCATACAGGAAAGGACACTGGCACCACCGGTAAACTGGTCCAGCTTAGAGGTTTTTAGCCATAAGCAAATCTTCTCCCCTTGGCAGTTAAGCATTGGCTGTGCTTTAGAAATGAGTTCCAGAGAAAGGTTCCATGTGTCCCTAGCCAGGGAGGCTTCTCTCCAAAGTTTTGGGAAACTGGAACTAAGCAAATAGGGAAAGGGTATTCCCTACTGGCCAGGGCAGCTGGGCTCCTACTGTCCAGCCAGTGCTAGCTTGGGAGAGTGTGCTCCTCCCGCACTCCGCTGTGTTGGCCAGACCAGGCCTGTAGCCCACGGAGGAGAGGGGCTGTGTGACTGGAGCTGAAGACCTAGGGGCACTTGAGAAACAATTCCTGCATTCCCATTCTGTATTATTACTGCCCAAATATAATGTTGAGCCTCCTGGTAAGATACCTGGGCAGTTTATAACTCTGGCCTCAAAGGGCTAGACAGGATGGTCTGTGAGGATGAGTTTGTTCAGAGAACTGGGCAGGGGCGGCTTACAAATGAGGTGGTACTCTTATCTGACAAGGTTTGGGGGACATGTCTGCCCAAATGGTCATGTAAAGTGGGGCCCCTTAAGGGAGGAGTGTGTGTGTGTGTGTGTGTGTGTGTGTGTGTGTGTGTGTAAACACTGCTTCTTCATAGTAGAGTAAGGGCAGAGTGATTACCTGGAGAAACTTGAATGTACTCATCATGACAAAGACAGGCTTCTTCTGCACACTAACAAGCCATTGAAAGCTACACTATCTATTCATTGTCCTTTTGCTGTGTAACTCCTAAGTCCAGCACAGTGGCTTCAGAAGCAATGTTCATCATGTCACAGTTTGTCACAGTCAAAGCCCCTTGAGATATTTACTTCCCCAAGAGTCTACCACCCTTTGATAACATCACATCTTGAGTTAGGATGATGGATTAATTGATATTTTTTCAGACCATTCTCATAAAGTCCTGGCTAGCCTTGAACTCCCTATGTAGCTAAGGATAACCTTGAACTTCTGAAGATCATCCAGTGTTTATTTTGCAAGTGCTGAAATTACAGGCATGGTCCACCTTGCCTGGTTGATATGTTAGAGACTGAACCCAGGACTTCGTGCATGACAGGCAAGCCCTCTACTAACAGAATGCCTGAGGACTTTAGCATACGGATTTGAAGACCCTCAGTCCACTCTACTTTTGCTGTCTTCCATCCATTTGAAGCAAATCACTAGGTCACTCAAAGAGAGGGCAACCCTTGTACAGAAGTCCAGGATATGGTATGAATCACTTGAAGTTCTTTCCAAAAACACACAGCACTTCAATTAATTCAGTCTACAGTTATTTAACGAGGACCTACTTAATACCAAACAAGGAAATGAATAAAGAAGAGAGAGCAAAGCTGTCACTATCACTTGAGGACCAGTGGGTAAGTCACATAATAACAAGCACTAAAATAAATGTCAAGTTCCAGCTGCAGAAAATGTCTTCCATAAAAGTGAGGCACCTAGCACCATGGGAACACTTAACCAGAGGACAGAATGACAGGAGAGTAGACTGGTATGTGAGGGAAGGTTGGGAGTCATCTGGGTGATGTGGAGAGGGGCTGGTCAGAGGCTGCTCAGGAGGCTGCAGTAGTGGCAGCCTATGTTAGGGAGGAGCATGAGTAGTTGTAAGCCCACATGTGTAGGCTAGCATGTGGATGAACATAGTGTCACACTGAGTGACATTCTTAGGCAAATACTGGTGTCTTGAAAGACTCTACAAGAAAGGACAAGATGGAGCTGGAACTCAGTTGGGTTCCACCCCTAGCACTACATAAACCAAGTATGGTGTTGCATGCCTGGAATCCCATCACTCAGGAGATAGAGTCAGAAGGAGCAGAAGTTCAAGGCTATCTTCTCTGTATATCTTCTATATTGCAAGTTCAAGGATAGCCTGGGAGAACGTGGTGAAGGGACATGAGGTGGCAAAGAATGGAGCTTGCTAAATGTCCCTCCACTCTCCTCTGCACTCTCATGCCTTTCCTCATTCCTTCTTTGCAACTTTTCTTTGGGGAGTCATATACCCTCATTTAAAAAAAAAAAAAAAAAAAAGCAAAACCTGCTGATGCAGCCTAATGCATCATCCGGAAAGGGAAGGCTGCCTGCAAGGACTGGGTCTGCTCCCACCCCAGCCTATGAGGCTCCGTTCTGCAAGCCAACATCTCCCTTGTTACTGAGATGGACTATTGATTAAGACCAAAGTGACTTTTTATGAGGTCTCAGGTCTGGAGACAGGAAAGAGATGAGAAGGATGCCGGAAGACAGGGGCTCCTCTGGCAGAAGGCGGGGGTGGGGGTGGGAGGGAGCCCTACACCCAGGGAGAGGTTAGAGGATGGGGGGTGGGGGGAGCCCTACACCCAGGGAGAGGTTAGAGGATGGGGAATCTAAGGGAGCTAGAGAGCTCCTGATGAGAACAAGAGCTCCTCTTGTTGTCAAGGCAGTTGAAGGAAACATGATGTGGCAGAATTTAATGTCTGTGTCCAAGGCTAATAAATCCTGTGCTGGTTTTATGCAAACAAGACCAGGCCTATTCAAATCAGCAAACCCATGGTCCCTGTCCTCAGCACCCAAAAAGTCGGTGTTTCTCCGTCCCTCGATACTGAAGGGCTATGTAGGTATGCCCAGTACCTGGAATCCTGGCCTAAGGGTGTGACTCCTGCCTCTTCCTCTGGTTACTCATTAAAAGTTCTCTACTCTGTGTCTCCTGGGCTGTTCCATTAGCCTAGGGGCACGTACATGGATCCTGCCCTCATGGGCCTATAGTCCAGACAGAAAGTAATCATTGAGTGATTACCCATGATACCAAGGACTTCTTGTGAAAGGAGCAACAGGAGGTAGATCTAGAATGGTTTGGGAGACTATGAGGCCTAAAAAGGGATTGCATGTCAATGCATTGGCCTCTAGTCCCTGCTAAGCCCTATGGAGACATCCAGGAGGCCTTCCATGAGCCAGTCTTGCCCTCTGTCCCTACAGCAATGCCCCTTTGCTGGTGTGGCTTGTGTTCTGTTGTTGCAGCTAATTGCATCTGTCATGATCTACTTTCTGCTGGATCATCCAAACCCCACCTTGTTTCTCCTTTCTCTGGCCCAAGCACCCTCAGAAACTGAGCCCTTCTCCTTCCTGCTGAAGCTTTCCTTCCCTCAGCTTCGTGTGGTTCTCCTGCCCCTGATGTCAATGGTCCTCATCCATACCAGACACTTGGCCTCTCTTTAGGCCAAGAGCCATTTTCTTACGTCATTCATAAGCCTGTGAAAGTGAAAGGGTCTGGAGTAAGGCAGAATAAATAACAGTGTGGGTTCCTCTCTCTAAATGTTCCACCATCAACATCTGTAGAATTCTAGAAGAAATGGGCCAAAGGCTCCCCTGCTTCCTATCCTAAAGCTATCAGGAGCCTGGTATGATATACAGCTGCTGCTATGTCTTCAGTGATCCTTGACTCTTTCCAGTCTGTCCAACGGCTTCCTCCGTGTGGTACTCTCCATCTGGGAGTGTTAAGCTTAAAGTTCCCAGATGATTCTAATGTGCAGCCAGCGCTGAGAGCCACTGCTTTAAAGATTCCCTTTAAGAGTAGCTGTGACTATCTCAACTGAGCCTAGCAACAGTTGTGGGTTTGACACATCTCAGGTGAGCCCCTTCTACACTACCAGGCACTGCTCCGGATAAATGAGACATCAGTGCTCAGACAGGTTAACACAATCACTATCCTTAGGCTGCCAAAATGACTCATCTGGTGAAGGTGCTTGCTGCCAAGCCTGACAACATGAGTTTGATACCCAGAAGTGATGCGGTGGAAGGAGAGTACTGAATCCTACAAGCAGTCCTCTGACTTTCAACATGTGTGTGTGTGTGTGTGTGTGTGTGTGTGTGTGTGCGCGCGCGCGCACACACACACACACAAATATTAGGAAAAAAAACCTGCCCTTTTAAGCTGGCATTCCAGTGTAAAATGTAAAGTCTATTTGAGCATATGTACAAAAAGAAAGAGGTTTATGAATGGGGGGTGGTTAGCATTTTAAAAATGGGTGTCCAGGCTAGACCTTACGCTTTGTGTCTCCAAAGCTTTCTTGTACCAAAAGCCTGGCTCTCAGTTTACAATGTGAAGGGATGATTCAATCTTTAAGAGGCAAAGTCTAGAGGACTGGGTGGTCAGTGTCCTCAGAAGAAATGTTATTTACGGGCGGTTAGTTCCTGAGGCAGGAGGACAGGTTCCTCCACAGTCTTCCTCCAGGCACTCTTGCTGTAATGCTGTGGGCCAGCATTACAGAAAGATGATGATAGTTCCTCATCAGAGCTGAGACAGTGGCTGCAGCAGGTGCTGGTAACATGCTCCAAAGCTCTGAGCTCTGTGAACATATTGTTTTAAACAGAGTCTCTACCCAAAGCCTGACTGGCCTGGAATTCACTCAGTAGACCAGGCTGGCCTTGAACCCACAGAGATCTACCTGTCTCTCCTCCCAATGGGCTATTTTTTCTACACATTACTCAGCTTTGTGCATTTCATTACAGCAATAGGAAACAGACTAACACAGATACATTTGAGACAGTCTAGGTAGGAAAAGAGAGTGCTAGCCTACTCAGATTTTCCAAAATGAAGCCCACAGTACACATTTCTCAAAGTCATCCTGCTACATGTACTTAGGAAAGAAAATCTATAGGATTTGGTGATGACTCTGGGAGGGGCTGAAGTGAGGGAAAACAGGACCCAGCACAAGCAACTCTCACATTTCTTACACCAAGCAGTTATGAGTAGATAAAAGTGTGAAGTGGAAACTTGTAGGTTTTTTTTGGAAATCTAGTTATATCAAATGGTGTTGTGTTGGGCCACACAGGTGAAAGAGTGTCTTGCTAAAGCAAACATGTGAAAGAATGTTTTCCTGAAGCAGACACAGGGGAAAGGATGTTTTGATGTGTTTATAGCAAACACGTGGAAGGACCTGTGATGAAGGAGTATAAATATACCCCACAGACAAAGGGAGGGGAGCACTGAGCTTTGGTTTGGCTTGCTCTGTCTCATTATTCTTCACTAAGGACACGCATGTATTGGTTTGCCTTACACAGCCTTGTTGAGCTCAGCTTGTGATAACTCCTCCTTTGACAGAAACTCACCCACGAACTGCTGGTGAGGCTCCTGTGGCAGCTTGCCTCAGGCTGGTTGACAAGCTTGTTGTTTCTTCGGGACTGAACTATAGCTGCTGGTTCATCCCTGGTGTTTGCCTGCCTAGAGGACTGGTCTGCAGCTGCTGACTTGTAGTTAGTGTTTGCTACAGGACTAAACTGCTGAGAAAGAAGATTGAGCTCGCCCCCAAAGAACTATTGCTGAACAGGTCCACGTTCCCCACATCCTAATAACTTTTCTCTTACACTACCTCTGCTGGGTGGTGGGCTAGAGGAGAGGTTGAATCCTTATTAAAAGTAGGCTGCAAAAAAAAATGTATGTCTATAATAGTGTCCTGAGCTGGGAACACTGGGATCGAGAGGTGGAAGTCCACAGCTAGATTTTGAATATGCTGGTGTAGGATGTTCATGACATAGCCAAGTGAACTAGCAGAGATATAGGTAGTAGCAAGCTGTCTCTGCCATCTGCCTTCACCATTTATTTTTAAAAACATTTTTCCTATTGTGTGTGTACACACACGTGCCTTACACACACACACACACACACACCTATATATTTATATGTACCACATGCATACAGTGCCTGAAGAGGGCATCTGGCCCCCTGGAACTGCAGTTACAGAAGGCTATGAGCTGTCATGTGGATGCTAAGAACCAAATCACTGCTCTTAACTGCTGAGCCATTTCTCCAGCCCCTGCTTTTAGCATGTTAATGGTAGAGAAAGATCAAAAAAAAAAAAAAGAAAGAAAATTTTCTAATGTGAAATTATACAAAATTTTTAAAATGTGTAATAGTTAGAAAAATTAAAAGATGAACATTATTTCCTGACATGGGGATAGTATCTAAAAGTCAACTTGGTTGGAAGAAAAAAAAGAGAATAATATTTCCTGACACACGGAATTATATAAAGTTCTAACATCAATGACTATACACAAAGTTGTACCAGATATGGCCTAAATTATCATCATTTGTTGGGATCCACAGGACCCTAGAGATAACAAAAGCCATGGATGACCAAGTCCCTTGTATTAAACGATGAGACATTTTCATGTCCTACAATATCTTCCATATTCTATAACGTCTAAATCATTTATCATACCTAATACAATATAAATGTTATGCAAATTGTAATTGTGTATTATAAGGAACATGACAAGAAAAATGTTTGTTTGTGTTCAGTATAGATGCAGGTTTTTAAAAATTATTTTTGATCCCACTGGTGGAATCTGCAGATTCAGGAGACTGGCTATGTGTGTCATACTGTCATGTGCAGCAGGAGATCTTTGAAACCCTAAATAGACAGATGGAAACTTGGCTTTGGAGCTAATGAGAATGAACCAGGATAGAGATATGACATAAAGGTTTAAAGGCCACAGGAGTGGGTGACATTGAAGAACAAGCACAGAAAGGGAAGGGAGGAGACTGGAGCCAGACTCTGAAAACTTGGACATTAGAAAATTTAATGGGGCAAAGGACTTTTGAAAAGAAGGCAGAGTAAATGCCAAAGTATGTCTCCACCCAAGAAGACACACAGTGCCCCAAATAGCTAAGTGTCCGTGCTTCGGAGCCCCAAACATGAGGAGAATGGAAAAAGTCATGAGTCTCACAGCAATACGATAACTTAAAGGCTGGAGGTGGCTCAGTGGATGAAAGCCCTTGCTATACTAGTGTAAGGACGTGAGTTCGAGTCTCCAGAACTGGCATACAGCTTGAAGTGAGAGCGTGCACCTATAACGCTGGTGTTCCTCTGGCAGGGTGGAGACAGGAGAATTCCCAGATACTCTCGAGCCATCTAGCCTGATATCCACAGTAGTGATCAACAAAAGAAACCCTGTCCCAACCGAGATGAACAGTAAGGACCAACAGACATACAGTACTTTTCTTTGGCATCCACACATGTGCTATGGCTAGTGTATAGCTGCACACGTGCATGCATGTACACACATACACAACATACATACATACATACATAGAAAAAATATTTTTTTAAAAAATGATAACTAATGGTCTTGGTGGTGCACCTGCTGTGGAGAACTGAGAGAAGACTCCAGCTTGGTACGAGGATAAAGGAAGTGGAAGGGAACACAGCACCAGAATCAGAATGACACTTCTGAGGAGCTGGGTTGGGAAGTAGAGCATGTCTCAACGTTTAGAGTACTGGCATGTCAGATATGTGACAACATCCCCACCTGCTATTCCAGTTTTACCTTCAGATTGGTTGGAAGGTGTCTGAAGGGACAGAATGAAGTGAAGTCCTGAGTCCTGTCTGGCCCCATTAGGAAAACAAGATCTAGCAAGGAGCGCCCCAACCCTCCTCTGTCACATAGTAGGTGTAATGAGGCCAGACTGTATAGTTTAAAACGCCTGTCCTTGCTTATTCTGTATCTTTAGAAGTAGAGGCCTCTCCGAGGCTCCATTTCCCTATCTGTGACAGGTTTGGCAGGAATTCCACGTTGACAAGCCTTGTGAAGATCAGTGCAGTGGCCATGTTCATATTACAGCCTCGCGCCCAATGTGTCAGAGACATTCAGAAAATCTTAAACTCTCTTCTCCCTGTCCCCATCCGCTCCCAGCCCAGCTCCTTCCCAGACTTTGTCTTGGAAAAAGAGAAAAGAAACTTGGACACAAACCTGACCTACATTCTGAGCCAAGTCTCTTGTCTTTCAGGAAGGGAAGAGCAGATTCTAGGGATGCACTCACCCAGCTGGCCTGGACTCAGCCCACTGCATCCATCCCTTTGGAAACTAAGCTAAAGTGGGATCCTGAGGTTCTGTCTTCTAATCAGGTCTTGCCCTGAGTCCTCCAACCATCTGAGATACAGAAGCTCTTGTCAAAACAAATCAGCAGCTGGTCTGTTTGAGGTTCTAGTAATTAGGCAATTTTCAGTCTTAGAGTCTTTGGGAGTTCTGGAGTTGTCAAGAGACCACCAACCTTTATTTTTATTTATTTATTTATTCGATATATTTTTTATTTACATTTCAAATGATTTCCCCTTTTCTGGCTCCCCACTCCCCAAAAGTCCCATAAGCCCTCTTCCCTCCCCCTATTCCCCCATCCAGCCCTTCCCACTTTCCTGTTCTGGTATTTCCCTATACTGCTGCACTGAGTCTTTCCAGAACCAGGGGCCACTCCTCCATTCTTCTTGGACATCATTTAATATATGGATTATTTCTTGGGTATTCCAAGTTTCTAGGCTAATATCCACTTATCAGTGAGTGCATACCATGATTGATCTTTTGAGACTGGGTTGCCTCACTTAGTATAATGCTCTCCAGCTCCATCCATTTGTCTAAGAATTTCATGAATTCATTGTTTCTAATGGCTGAATAGTACTCCACTGTGTAAATATACCACATTTTTTGTATCCATTCCTCCCTTGAGGGATACCTGGATTCTTTCCAGCTTCTGGCTATTACAAATAGGGTTGCTATGAACATAGTGGAGTATGTGTCCTTATTACATGCTGGGGAATCCTCTGGGTATATGCCCAGGAGTGGTATAGCAGGGTCCACTGGAAGTGTCATGCCCAGATTTCTGAGGAACCGCCAGACTGATTTCCAAAGTGGTTGTACCATCTTGCAATCCCACCAGCAGTGGAGGAGTGTTCCTCTTTCTCCACATCCTCGCCAGCACCTGCTGTCTCCTGAGTTTTTAACCTTAGCCATTCTGACTGGTGTGAGGTGAAATCTCAGGGTTGTTTTGATTTGCATTTCCCTAATGATTAATGATGTTGAGACCACCAACCTTTATGTGTGCAGCGTGGTATGTGTTGTGGGCATAGTGTATGCATTTGTAAGTGTGGATATGTGCACATGTGCGTAGAAGCCAAAGAATGACAGTGGATGTCTTTCCTCAGTCATGCTGAGGTCCCTCAGCGAATCCAAACTTTGTTGATTCAACTAGACTGACTGGCCAGTGAACTTCAAGGACCAATCTGTCTTCACACCACACTACAGCACGCGCACACACACACACACACACACACACATTCAACTCTGGAGTTTCAGGCACTCGCCATCATGACTGGCTTTTCATATGAGTTCTGGGGATACTAACTCAGGTCCTTGTGATTTCAAGGCAGACACGCTACCAACTGAGCCATCCCGAGTCCTACGCCAACCTACCTCACTTGGGGATTTGAAAGACAGTGACCAGCAGAAGATGTTTGTTTTCCTTTCAACAGCCATGAGATTTGACAGTCCCCACACAAAGGAAGGTATGGTCATGATCAAGAGACATGATCATGTGGTGAGAGAAATCAAGATGGTCCCCATTCTTGACACATCTGTAGGGCTAGTCTACATTCAATACCTGCTTCCCATGGTCAACTTCTCTGGCTGTGACTCCAACATCCCACTCTAAGACCTGCTTCCTCAATCTGTTGTTTAGAAAGGATGAAATGAATACACCTCCCTGGTAGTCCCTTTTCAAAGCAGGCCAAGTGGCTGCAGTCCCAGCTTTGTACTCAGTCGGGAAAGGGTTTCATCATCTTCTAGGACAAAAGTCCTGTGAAAGGGACAGAGCAGGTTGGTCTTTCATCATGAGAGGTGGACTCAGCAAGCCAGTGAGGGAGAGAAGCCATTTGTTCTGGGAAAAGAATCAAAGTATCAAAGCTGCCTCCTGCACATATTTAAATTAAATACCATGTTTCACTGAATGTAAGCTATATAATTAATAAAGGTTCTCAACCCTTTTTATAGTCTGACTGAGCTACAAAGAGATTATTAACCAGAATAAATCTCTCCCACAGTGCCCAGGATGCTAGGTGAGTGCTTGTGAGTTGGTGTGTGTCTGGCTGGCTGCGAGAAAATGAGGATGTGTGCCCGAGTCACTCTTACCACGTGCGCCTTGGGTGCCACTTGACTGCAGTAACCCTACACAGCCATCTTAGGTAAAGGGAATCTGTTATGAGCATTTTGCTACACACTGGCAGGAAGGTCAATCTCCCTGCTCTGCACATCATGGCTGTGCTACTGCATTCCTTTCACTGACAGGCACAGCCCTTGGGAGCAGGACACCTACCCATGCTGACTCGGTTAGCTTGCACTTCCTGATCCAAGAGGGCGTGTCTTAAAGAAGTCTGAACCAAGTACCACCTTACCGGCCGAAGGCTCACTGAGGGCATTTGTTTAAAATGTAGTTTCCTTGTCTCTCTCTCCAGAGACTTGGGGCTCTGAATTTTTTATAAATACTCCAAAGCAATTGGCATGCAGATATTTCAGTAAGATGAGAAAACTGACTCGGCTGGCCTGGAGAGAAAGGGGAAGAAAGGGAACCGGCTGCCTTGGATGATGACAGCTACCAGCCCACAGTTCCAGTCTATAAGGCCTTCCCTTGCCCCGCCCTTGTTCTGTGAAAGCCTGATTCCTAAGACAAATGTCTTATGACATTTAAAATTAAATGTGTGTGTGTATATATATGTATATACATATATATAACATATGTTAAAAACATATGAATATATTGATTTTGCCTGTCTTCCAAAAGTGAAGCTGTAAAAGCACTTTGTTTATAGAGCCTAGGGCAAGTGACCACCTGGTCCAATTAACAGGGCTGATTGCAGAGAGAGACAGAAGCACCTGCTGCAAGCAGACACCTTGACCTACATCTTCAGGGGTACAATGGGAAGCCTTTTCCAAGGAGCCACAGTTGTCTGGGACGACATCCTAAATCCATCTATTACAAAAGCTGTCTCTGAGTATGTGAGGGCCCTGTGGGCATTTGCATAACTCTGTGTGTGTGTGTGTGTGTGTGTGTGTGTGTGTGTGTGTGTGTGTGTCCAAGCTGGCCTGCTGCCACTCAGAACTCTGAGAGAACAGGATTATAATTGTGAGTAGGTGTGTATGACTGAATCAGACACTGCAGGAGAGTGAGAGAGAACCAAGCCAAGTTGTAGTCTAGGCTATAATTGTCAACACCAGAGACTCATTAACTGTATGGCTGCTTCTCCTGTTGCATGCCAGGACTGTCTTTAAAAATAAGTTTCTTAAAGGGAGAAAGGGACAGTCTTGTTATTCTAGTGCCAGGAGGAGTGTCCCAGATAGTTTTAAAAAGAAAAGATGGCAATCCTACCACTAGGTATAAGCTGGGTTCTGGAACATTCTGGATGACCCCAGGTTCCGCCTCCATACATGTTGTTACTTCTTCCTCCTGTTGAAACAGTCCCTCCTGGAGAATACTCACAGCTAATATGTCTTAACAGAGAAATAGTGAACAACTTCCCACCAAGATCAGACCCAAGCAGGGATTCCAACAGTGGCCCTTTTATGAGAACCCGCCATCCCCTTATTTTAATAATCCCTGGAAGAGCCACCTCTAAATACTACCACATGCAGGGATCACATCCACCAAATTTGAATAAAAGAAGACAATTCATAGTGGATAGGACATCAAAGACAAAAAGAGAAGATACTGTAGTGGCTATTCCTAGTTGTCAACTTGACTATATCTGGAATGAACTACAATCTAGAATGATCCTAATCTGGAGTCTCAGAGATATAAGTCTCTGACCTGGATCTTGGCATGGAGATCTTGAAGCATAGTGGCTATGAATTTCAGAAGATTAAGACAAGGAGATCTCTGAGTTCAAGATCATCTGGGATTAAAGGCATGGAAGGCACATGCCTTTAATCTGGGCCACACCCTCTGCTGGAGACCCACATGCCTGTAATATGGACTACACCCTCTGCTGGAGATATATAAGGACATTGGAAGAAGGAAAATTTACTCACTCTTGCCTGCTTGCCTCATGGGACTGAGAAACTGCTAGATCCTTGGACTTCCATCCACAGCTGCTGCTGACCATTGTTGGGGAGTTGGACTATAGACTGTAAGTCATCGACAAATTCCCTAACTATATAAAGACTATCCATATATTCTGTGACTCTAGAGAACCCAAACTAATACAGATACGTACTAGAGTCCATAAAAAACCAATAGTTTATACCTCTGAAAATACTATAAAGAAAGTGAACCGACAACCCACAGAAAGAGAGGAAATGTTTACAGTCCTACCTCTGCTAATGTCAAGAGGAGACCGTGGTCTCTTACAGATCTCCATTAAAGAAGGTCTAAAAATGGCCAAGATGCCTGTGACAAGATGCTCAGAACTGCTGATTGTTAGAGAAATGTACATTAAAACCAGATCGCAATTCTACTTCACACTTCCTAGGATGGTTCCATGGATGTCAAAAGTATAGATGGTAACAGTGTTGGAGTGGGACAAGGTGGGCAGAGGCTGGAGCCCTTACATGTTGCTGATGATTATGTAAATTAGTGAAAATACTTCAGAAAACAGGTTATCAATTTCTCAAAATGTTAAAAACTGTGAGCAGGGCGGTGGTGGTGCACGCCTGTAATCCCAGCACTCTGGGAGGCAGAGGCAGGCTGATTTCTGAGTTCGAGGCCAGCTTGGTCTACAGAGTGAGTTCCAGGACAGCCAGGGCTATACAGAGAAACCCTGTCTCAAAAAAAAAATCCAAAAAACCAAAAATAAAAAACAAAAACAAACAAACAAAACCTATGAACATATAATTCAACAATTCTACCCCTAGTGGCTTGCCTAAAAGAACTTACCTAAATAAACTGAAACGTGTTTATTTATGTCCACACAAATAAATGTATGCATACATGTTCATACAAAGGAAAGAATCCACATATCCATTCAACTGATAGATAAACTAACCAGCATATTTGCACAGTAGAATATTCCTGGATGATAAAAACTGAAATAACAAGCCAGGCAGTGGTGGCACACGCCTTTGATTCCAGCATTTGGGAAACCAAGCCAGGTGGATCTCTTAGTTTGAGGCTAGCCTGATCTACAGAGCAAGTTCCAGGACAGCCAATGCTACACAGGGAAACCACTAAAAAATAAAATGAGACAAAACAACAGCAAAATCCCTGAAATAACAGTAGATGCTATAACACAGATGAACATGTTCAGGTGACTGTACTGAGCCAGACATTTTTAAAAAGCACATATCATATGACTTCATTTAGATGAATGCACTAACAGTTGTTTATTTTTAATAAACTCCCGTCTTCACAGATGGGACTCCAGCCACCCTAACTCACCTACAGTTCTAAAAATGGTAGTGGTAGGTCATAAAAATTTCCTCCCTCTCCTTCTCCCTCTTCCTCTGTCTTTCTCTCCCCCTCCTCCCTCCTCTCCCTTACCCCCTCCTTCCTCTTACCCCTTTCCCTCTCTGTCTCCCCCCACACTCCCTGCCACCGTGAAGGAAGCTGCTTCCTTTGCCATGCTTTTCCCGCACATCCTAGATCCCTACAGGTTCAAAGCCACAGACCAATTGATTATGGACCAAAAACCATGATGTCATTAAATTGGCTAGTGAGGCATGTTGTATAGTGGTGGCAAACTAACTGATGCTTTCCTGGGAAGCTCCTTTCCTCCCAACAGGGCTTGCTGCTTCATAGATGTGAACAATCTGGAGGCGTGCATTAGAGGGGCTATAGAAGGAAGCAGAGCACACCTCGCTGAAGCCGCTAAGGGCTGGCATGTGGGAACAAATTAGTTGCCTCTATAGTAACTGTTGTACGGTGGGTCTGTCAGCCTTTGGAGTTGTCCCACTGTCCTCTGTTTCATTTCTCAGCCCTTCTTTAACCTACTCAAGTCCCCTGCATGCACATCTTCTGTTTTAAATAGTTTCTATTACCTGTTAGACCTGACTGATCCAACTCAGAAGGCTTTCACTATGGAGTGGAGAAGACAGAAATATGGAGGCTTGGGAGCGTGGTGGGGGGGGAATTCTGGGTTGGACCACAGGTTGAAGAATCAGTGACAGGCACAGGATAAAACTGAGAGTAACAGAGGACCTAGCAGAGAGAAAGACCAGCAAGGCAGATGCTTTTTGCCACAGGAAGCAACCCAAGCTCAGCCGGTGAGATCTTGTTTAAGGTGATTGGAAGCTCCCTTCACTGTACGAAGCATCAGTCTAGAGCTGTCGAATGTTCTTGACACATCAAGGTCACCCGAACCCTTTGCCTCCAGAGCCAGTTACTCTCACTCAGGGAGGCTCCCGTGTAGCAGGCTCCTGGCATGCACAATGGATCTCAAGTGTCAATCTCACTTCCCTTGCTGCAGACGCCACATTTCTGTCACTATATCTAAGAATGGATCACATAGTAGAGGGTCCAACAAGTAGTTTACTGTAGATTTTCAGAAACTTTGCAGAGTGGGAGAAATGGGAGGGAAGGTCTAACTGACCTGAGAATGGCTCTCCAGAAACCACATAAAAACTACAGGGCTAGCCTGACCAATTGTCATCTCAGCATGCCTTCAGGAAGTATCCCAGGAGCTAACGGCCCAGGTAGACTGGCATACACAGCAGAAGACAAGAAGGAGACTCTGCCTGTTGAGGTGAAAGGTGAAAGGTGAAAGGTGAAAGATGAAAGGTGAGAAGTGACACCAAGGTTATCCTGACATCTACTTGCAAGTGGGGAAACATTTGCATATACATAACTGTACATACATGAATGCACACATCACACCACTCATACATGAGTGCACACACACATCACACACATGCACACGCTCACACACAGAATTACCTAAAGGGAAAACAGGAGGAAAATAGAAGAATAAGAACTGATCAAGGTATAGATCATATACCTCGTATTGTAAACTCTGGAATCTTATAACTTATTCTCCATAACCATAAGATAAACTTTCATTTTAACACTGACCTAAAAACAAATCAAAACTGAAATGAAACAAGCAAAACAAAAGTGCTTTCTTTCTGCTCCACTAAAAGAATTTCTAGTATTGAATCAATCATGTGATCCTAGAAAAAAATTCAAATCAGCACAATGCATTATCTGTTTTCCCCATCACAGGACTACAGTTCCCACTGGCCTGTTTAAGATTTCCACCTTATTATCCATGGGATATTAGCCTTAGGTCTTCCTTTTTTTATACCATTCTGTGGCTTTCTTCACGCTGTAATCAGTGCTACACCAGACTCGTGAATATTCCACCTTCATCTGTGGCCTGGAAGAATTTACATGGCTTTGGCATGCCTGTGCTGTTAAAGTCTGGTAGAATTCAGCCACACAAAACAATGAAAAGCAGCAGGAAAACGTGGGAAGCAATGGTATGCTAGACTTCAGTCATCAAACAATTGACAGCTCTCTCTGAGCGACAGAAAAGGAAGAGTATCCCACTTTCCCAGCTTACTAAAATCTAGGACTGGAAGGCAGGACACAGGCAGAGCCTGGTCAAAGCTCAAAGCAAGGGCTGGGAGATGGCTCAGTCAGTAAACAGGCTTCCCGCATGAACATGAGAAGTCCAGTCTGATCTTCCAGAAGCCACAGGAAGAAGAGAAGGAAGTCAATGCAGCAGCACACATCTGGGATCCCCAAGCTGGGACGCAGAGGGAAAGAGGCCCCTAGAGCTCACTCGCAGCTGGTTCAGCAGAACTGGTGTGCCCCAGGTTCAGTAAGAGAGCCTATGTCAAAAAGCAAAGTGGAGAGCAACTATGAATGACCCCAGACATTGACCTCCGGTATCCACACACAGGCAGAAGCACACACATGTGCACACATACAAGAAACCCCAGAGTGAGAAGACCTACTAACCTGAGAAAATAATAAAAGTCCTTGGGAGCAGCAGAGAGGACTCAGTGGATGAGACATTTGACCCCAACGCTGCCTACCCAGATTCAATTCCAATCTGCCTGGAACTCACACAGTAGAAGGGAAGAGAATCTTGTCCTGAAAGTTATCCCCATGCATATACACACACAAATAACACACACATGCATATACTCGAACACATACACACATAGATAATAGTCAAACAAAAGGTATTTTAACTGAACAGAAGCATAGCACAAAAATGTGTGAATTCCGATAAAACAACACTTACAAATTTAAGCACAATAACCCCTTTATTAGGAAAGAAATAACCATAGCAACCACATTCAGACACTAAAATGAAGAGCGTATTGAACTGGAACCAAGAAGACAGGAAAACATAAAAACACAAAGACAAAACCAAACCTGGCGTGGTGGTGCACACCTTTAATCCCAGCACTCAGGGGGAAAACCCAGGTCGTTCACTGTGAGTTCAAAGCCAACCTAGTCTATTAGTGAGTTCTGGATCAACCAGGGCTACCTAGTGAGACTCTACTCACTACTCTACTCCTCAAAAATAAAGGACAGGGGACAATAGAAAATAGATAACTGAAACCAGAAGTGATTACTCTGGGACAATAATAAAGCTGATAAAGCTCTACCTAGGTTGCTAAGGAGAGAAAAATATAAATTTTACCAGTGGGAATGAGAGAAACAATAGCACTGCAGACATGAAAATGAGAATAAGATAGTGTTGTGAATAGCTAAATATTGTGGCAACTTGAGGAATAATGACAAATCCCTTGAAAGACACAAAATACTAAAGCTTCCTCAAGAACAAACCAGTAACACAACTTGACATAGATCTGTCAAAGAAAATGAATATTTTAGTTTTAAAAAAAATCCCACGAAGAGGCTCTGACCTAGGTAGCTTCACCTAGCAGAAGAGAAATAAACCCCACAGAGCATTATCCCAAACACAGGTGAGGGGGGACTATTAATTGTACATAGACTCTTGCAAAAAAAAATTTAAGAGGGGAGCATATTTCTAACTCATTCTGGAAGGTGACATTACCCCTACACCAAAACCAAAGACATCCCAAGTAGACACTAAATCAATAAGCATCCCAGTAGTAAATGCATAAATTCCAAGTAAATTGTTAGTAAATCCAATTGGCAATATATTAAAGATGGATAAATGCATTGTGACCAAGTGGAGTTTATGCAAGGGATGAGGATTTAGTCTAACATCAACCCCCATGACTCACCATATTAATAAACAAAAAAGGAAAAGGGATATCATCATTGCCATAGATGCAGAAAAATAATTGGACAAAATCCAACATCCTATTTGAAAACCCTCAGCTAGACAGAGACAGAAACCATTTCTTCAGTTTAACATCAACAACAATAAAAAGTCTATGAAAAGCCTACTGCTAATGTTAGACATGACTGTCACATACATACATACCCCTAAGATCAGGACAAAGCAAAAATGTCTATTCTCCCTACTTCTTATTCAACATTAAATTAGAGGTCCTAGCCTGAGCAGTGGGGCCAAGAGAAGAAATAAAAAGCATCTAGTCTTTATGTATAAGCGATATGATCTGCTGTATTGAAGATCTAATGGAATCTACAAAACAAATCCCTACCAGAATCAATAACTAGTTAGCATTGTTTGCAGGATATAAAATCAATATGCCAAAAAAATCAATTATACATCTAGATAACAGCAATAGACAGACACTGGCATTTTTGAAAAATCACCTACAAGATATAAACAAATATAAAATACTTAGGAATAAATCTTAAAGATATATTAAGCCCTTGAACCCTAAAATCTATACATCATTGATGGGAAAAGTTAAAGTAAGCCTAACTAAATGGAGAGATGTTATCTATGGTCTCCTGTTGGATGACTCGCTGGGTTACTTCTCCCTAAATCAATGGACAGATTTGGCACAATCCCACTCAAAATCCCAGCAGGCTTTTCCTTTAGAAATGGACAAGCAGATTCTAAAATTTGTATTGAAATACAAAAGACCCAGAAGGACCACGAAGGCTTTGTAACAGAAGAACAAAGTTCGAGGGTCAACACCACCTAATCTTAAGATTTGCTGTATAGCTGCTGTCGCCCTCACGATGTACTGCAAGAGAGAGAGCTCGATTAGCCAGCAGAATCCAGAAGTCGATCTGCCTGCTACAGACAACTGATTCCAGTCGTGGAATGTGTGACTCAGTGAAGAGTCAACAGAGGGGGCCTTAAATAGCATAGAAATAATGCATATCTTGTGTCATTATATGAATTAACTCAAAATGAATCATAGGTTTCCTTGTAACTGAAACCATAGGAATCATAGAAAAAATGTAAGAGAAATTCACTGTGACTTGGATCAGGCAAAGGTTGCCTAGATGTGATGAGCCAGTCAGACCTCATGGAAATTACGTTTTCCTGTCTTTGAAAGATGATGTTAAGCCAAAAGTTAAGACAAACTACAGACTGAAAATAAAAATCTGTGCCCAGTGTACCTGCAGCCATACAGGTATTGCTATACCTAATGAACCCAGTATAATATGGAAGACTTATTTATTTCAGCTCAGAGTTTCAGAGGATTCTTGTCCATCGTGATGGGGAAGGCACAGCAGCCAGTGGCCTGGTTCCTGGAGATGAGAGCACAGGCAGAGGCTGTGTGTATCCCAGGGACTGAGGGGCAGAGCAAGCAACAGGAATCAGAGCCATTTATAGCCTTCAAAGACTACCTCTAGTGACCTTCCCCCACCTACAGGTTGCCTAGTTTCCTGCTACCAGAGAACAGGATGTTCCAAGCATGAACCAGATGGATCGATGGGAGACATTTCAGACTTAAACAATAACAGACATGAATCCAATGAACTCTCAAAACTAAACAAATAACCTAAATTAAGAATGAGCAAATGATGTGAACAGTCACCTCACTGAAGATAGTGGCTAGTGACTGGGCACAGAAGGGCACACTAATGACCAGGAAGTGGAAATTAGAATTATAATCAGTTGTCACTACACAGTGACTAGTCTTAAGACTTTTTAAAAAGATGTTTAAATTACTTATTTTTAAAGAATTAATTTTCATTTATATATGTGTGTGTGATTTTCTTATAATAGCCAAAAACTATAAATACCCATCCACAAGTAAGTGGATAAGCAAATCGTTTGATATGTAGTAGGGAGTTTTATGTAAGCCTATATTTTTCTCCCTGACCAAGCTCCCGGAAATACTGACTCTGATATTCAAATATATTTACAAATACCTTGGCCATATAGCTAGGCATGTTCCCGACTGATTTATAATTTAATGATCCCATTATTTTAGTCTAAGTTCTGCCGTGTGCCTATTTACCTGGTCCTTAGCTACATGCAAGCATCTTCCTCTGTGCCTGGAGCCCTGTCCTTCTCTCTTGGCCCTATCCCAGAATCCTTTCTGCTTATTGGATGTCACACTTTCTATTCCCTGCCTAAACCACAGGCCAATCAACGTTAATGGACAGGTGTAACATCCATACAATATATAAGAGATTTTCTCTATAGAGATATTTATACAGTGGAAAGCTATTCAACAGTGAAAATGAATAATTAATAAATACAGCAGAATAAATGGCTAAGTGAATAAAGGCAGACCAAAAAAAGAATACAAACTGAATGACTGCACTTAAATAAGGCTCTAGAAAACATAACTCTACAGTGACAGAGATCAGGTTAGTGATTGTGATAGGTTAGCTCCTCAATGGCTCTCTCGTTACTATATTCTAGTATTCGCACATTGGCAGGACATTGTAGTAACTGTTTGTGTGCGTGTGCGTGTGCGTGTGCGTGTGTGTGTGTGTGTGTGTGTGTGTGTGTGTGTGTGTGTGATGCCAGCAGAAACCAGAAGAGGGTTGAATTCCCTGGATCTAGAGTAAGGTGGTTGTGAGCCACCCATTGTAGATTCTAGGAACTGACCTCAGGGCGTGCAATGAGCGCTCTTAACTGCTCAGCTGCCATCTCTCAAGTCGCCAAGGATGACTCATGTCTAATGAACAGAATGTTGTAAAATTATTCCAGCTTTGACATTAAAGTTATAAGCAGATGGTGGGCTCCATATTGCTGGCTTGTATGTATTCTCTCTCTCTCTCTCTCTCTCTCTCTCTCTCTCTCTCTCTCTCTCTCTCACACACACACACACACTCCCATGAAGCCTCCAGTTAATAACTGATAAGAAAGTGACACCCTCTGTCGATAGCTGTGAGAAACTAATTTTTCCCACTGCGAACATGGGTGTAGACTCCTCCGGTCACAAGCTCAGTCAATGTCTGGTCACAACCTAGGAAGAAACCCTTCAGACCACATAGCCTCACATTCTTGACCCAGAAGAAATAGGAAATGATAAATGTTTACTGTTTTAAGCCGATCATGTATGTGATTATTTGTTATATAACAAAAATTTAAAATGCAGCCCATGTCAGGAGGAGGCGATGTGACAGCAGGAGAGGGGGTTATAAACGGGCATGGGGAAGTTTAGGGGAATGATAGGGATGTTCATGACCCTGTGTGACATGGTGGCTTCAAGGGTGTGTGCAAAGCCAAAACGTAGTCACTCACGTGCCGTACATATGTGCAATTCATTGATTAAAATTACACCCTAAGGAAGACGCCCTGTAAAAGACTGCTAGAAAGTCAGAAAACAGACTGACAGTACTTATCAATGGACTCAGGGATACCAAGGGCATTGCTCACTGGCAGCTCAACTGAGGCTGTGTCTCAAAGCTGGGGTCAGTATGGAGAAATAGAGATGAGCTGGTATGCTTTTAACACAGCAGGGAGAATGATAGGGTGGTCATGGGAGAAGGCATCTGGAAAATGCTGCTTTGATAGAATGCTGGGAACCAAACCTTCTAGCATAGACCAGAAGGGTTGGGGAGAAAGAGAATGAATGAATAAATGATGAATGGATGAAAGAATTGGTCAAAACAGAATGAGAAAATCAGTGACCCTACATTTGACCCTCCTCTCCACGGGAATTTGTTTCAGGACCCTCGTTAGGTACCAAAGCTTATACAAAATGATGTCGGGGTTGCATGTGACCTGTGCTCCTCCTCCAGTGGGTTCTGTATCTCCTCTAGGACGGTACTCTGCACACAGTATCATACTGTATTTCTGAGGAAATGCTGACAACAGAAAAATCTATACAAGTTAGATATAGTCAAGTTTGGTCAAATGATTTTTCTTTTCCCACTTTTGTGTGTGTCATGAACGTGTGTGCATGCTTTCATGTATGTGCACACATGTGTGTGGATACATACACATCCTGTGGAATCATCAGGTTAATGTCAGAGTCGAAGAGATCACTCTTGTACCTCATTCATTGAACCAGGGTGTTGAGGTTGGTCTGGTGCTATTCAAATAGCATATATTCAAATGCTAAATTCTGTGCCCCACAATCTCTGGTTGCCCCAAGATGAGAGTGAATTCTCCGGTACACCAACGATGTACAAACCTTAGGTTTGTTGTGCAAGCCTTGCCCCCCAAACTAATTGATCAATTAAAAAACTAGGATAAAGCCTGAGACTGGGCAGTACAGGAGAAAAAGGTGGGACTTGTGGATTAAGTGAAGGATCTCAGGAGACCACAAAAAAAGAGAGAGAGGAGACAAAGAGAAGAGGGGACAAAGAGGGAGAGGAGACAAAGAGGGGACAGCCATGAGAAGAGAGAGACCATGAGCGCATAGCCTGGAGATACAGCCAATTGCAAGAGACATGTGGCTGAGATGTAAGTTAGAGTAACTCAAACCCTGCCCAATCTGGGCTTACAACTTGTAAATCAATATCAGGATTGTGCGTCTTTTGTACAGGCTAGATAGAATATATAATTCATGCAATACCAGGGTCTCTCAATCAAACCCAGAGCTCACGGATACAGCTGGTCTTGTTATCCAGCTTACTCTTGGGCTGCCCTGTCTCCACCTTCAGAGGCTGGACTTAGAGGAGGGGCAGCGTACCAACCCCACATCTAATGGGGTCCAAGGATATGACCCCAGGTCCTCATGCATGCATGGCAAGCACACTGAGAAAGCTCTGCAGCCTTCAAATATAATGCGTATTTATCTTCAGTTGATTAAACCTATGGATGAGGAGGCCAACTGCATAAACAGCTCTTTTGAGAAGTCTCGTTGCAGGGACAAGGAGGGAATTGTGCTCAGAGCTAGAGCAGGTATAAAGTCAAGGAAACAAGCTTCAAGACGAGAATAGGTAAGGCCTGTTTGTACACTGATGGGTACAGTATAGAGGTTTCTGACGGTACTGTACTATGTAGAGAACAGACAATGAAGGAGACAAGACCTCCTGTAGGCGAGACCCAGTCGTCAGAGCAGTGTGTGCACGTGTCCTGCGGCTCCCTGCCAGGCCACAGGAACATGGTCTACAGGGTCAGGGCCTTTCTTTTCATTCTTGCAGGCAAGTGACTCATGTGTTGAGTCTACTGAACCTTACTTGCTGCTAAGCTAATGAGTGAGTCACAGAGGGTTACTAAAATGCGCTGTTCATAAACTAAAATTACCCGGACTCCAACTGAGCCCTCTGCAAGGAATCTGTCTGCCACACAGCACTTAGCAACATTGTAAAACAATACCGGGGTTTCCATTGGGGGAAAGTCTTGTGGTCAGTCCTTCACCCTGTTCCCCGACCTGGCTACTGTTCTTACTATTATCACTAGAACCATCTCTTTAAATTTAGCTTTACCGTTATGCCTGTAGCTTGTCTTAGGTTAAAGTGGAAGCCCTACAGTGATCCAGATTTGCATAATTGGGCCTCCAGGTCACCATTAGTTTGGTAGTCAGTGCAAATAGCTCATTCCTCCCTTACCTACACAATGGATGGACATTTGTAGCGTGATAAAGTTACTGACTTTAACTTTTCAGATTTCTTTTGTAGCCTAAAGAACCCCTCTGTATGTTTATATTCTATTAAGGCAACTAATGGGTGGGAATGCACATGGCTGAAGTATGTTAACTGTAACCACTCAATGTTTTTCCTTCTTTGTAACATTTGAGCCCCACCCCCACCCCACCCCAGAGGAACCCAGAAAGGGAGTGAGAATACAAAGCTTCCGACCTGCTTCAGTGGATGGCCCCATTCTAGAAGAGGTTTCTTTTTAGGGCCTGGGCAGGTTGTTCAGTGGACAAAGTCCTTGCCATGTAAGCCTAGGAAACTGGATTCCGGTCCTCAGCACCCACATAAAAATCCAGGCACGAAGGCAGGCATGTGTCCGCAGTCCCAGTGCTGGGAAGGGAGGAGATCCCGGAGCTTGCTGGCCAGCAGCCTAGCCTAAGCTCTGGGCGTGGTAAGAGACGGTGTACCGGGAAATAAGGTGAAAAGAGTTAGAGAAAGATACTTGCCATCAATCTCTGGCCTCCGTTCACTGGTGTATGCACACCTGCACACATGCCACACATGGGAACACACACAGGGAAAATAATTATCTGTTTGTGTACATACGTATGTCTGTATGTATATACATTATATATATATATATATATATATATATATATATATATATATATATATACAGTCTCAGAAGATGCCTTTGTGCTAGCACAGAGTTGTTACTCCCCAATCACGTCAGCAGCCAGTGTTTTTACTGATTGCAGTTTGCAGTATGGGCTCGCTGCCCCTCCCCCACCCCTGCCCACAACCCCACCATCCCCCCCTTTGCCCTTACAGAGCCTCCCAGAGGAGGCAGTGGCTTTTCTACTCCAACGTTAACATCCTGTCCTGGGCTTCATCTTTCTCCCCCCCCCCACCCCGCTCCCACCCCCAAAACCCCCACTTTTTCCTTTGGCTTCTCTTTCTTCATTCCCCAAGATTTACTGTTCCAAATATAACTTCCAACAGGTGTGCAGCCAGGACACGGAGGCTGTGCCCAGCTGTTCCCGACACGTGGAAACTCTCCAAATGGCTTGCTGAAACCCTAGACCCCAGCACCCTCACTGGGTGAGGATGGACCTCCCTGGGTCCTGAAAGTAGGAAGGGCGGGGAGGGCAACTCCATCCTGAAACAAGTCTGAGGTGTGGGGAGGGACCGTGCAAGCTACCAAACTCTCGCTTGCTGGACCAGTTAGACCCTGCTTTGCCATTTGTGCCAAGTGGCTATTCAATAGCCCTCCCCTCCCCCCTCTTCTTCCACCGGTCTCCTCTCTCTCTGTGCCTGGCCCAGGGTTTAGTAAGAAGTAAAGGCTCGATTAAAAAAAGGCAAACGGGGAGGCTGTGGGTCGGGGAGGAAGAGAGAGAAGGAACACTGGAAGAAGAAGGGACCAACGGTCCTGTCCTCAGCAATAGCGACCAGGCAGGATGTGCTAGTGGGACTATGGCACACTGTGGTAGACATTGCCCACGTAGTGGGGCCAGCTTCCTCTGGCATGTGGAAATGTGGGTCCCAAACTACCAAATACTCTTTTTTTCCCCCTTAGAGAAATACAGACTGCAGAGTTCAGGTAAAAGGTCAAGTCTCTTTCAGTGGATATTGTCCTACAACATAACAGGGTAACCAATGCACAGGGCCCTCTGCACCCTTCTTCCCAGGTGTCGACGTTTCCCAGCTACAAAGGAAACTCCTATCCAGAGAGGCTTGTCTGAACCTCCCTTCATTAACCTGTCATGATCATGGAATGACACTGACTTAGGTGTCAAAGTATGACCCATGCTCTAGAGGTCCGTGGACAATAGATTCTAAATAAATGTGAAATTCTGGAGCAAGCTAGTCTCAACAGGCTATGAACAAACTTGGAACTAAGGAAACCCAGAGACTCTGGTATCCAAGATGGGGCCGGAAAAATCTTGTCAGACCCAACTGAAAGCCTCAACAGAATACTCAATCATCCAGTCAGCTCAAGACAAAAGTGTAGAGTAGTCTGCATATTCCCGACCTCTAGGCTTGGCCTTGTGGCTTATCTATGCACCAGCAATCCGGTGAGCCCACCTGATCCTAACCCACTCCTTCTACAGCCAACCCACCAACCTTTAGGCCTAGCCTAGGTCAAACATCTTTGCTCTGGTCTAGTCTGAGGCAGCCTAGAATCTCTCATCAACTATACAACCAATACAAGAAGTCTACACACCCCAATCTTATCACAAATACTCAAACAATAAGAAAGGCCAAGACAGTATGTGCCCTACAGCACAGGCCTGTGTACCTGTTGAGGGAGACCCGGCCGGGGGATGGGGAAGGAAGTGTGAGTCCTTGGTCTGGTCTGGCAACTGAAAGCTCTGAGAGGCCAGCTGCATTGCTCCAGCATGGCAGGTTTAGATGGAAGGAGAGACAGCCGGTGACTTTAAAGCTTTATTATAGAAAATCAGAGTGAGAGAGGGGAGGTAGGGAGGTAGAAGCCAGCCATGGCCATGTGGAAAGAAGGGGGAAAAGAATGGGGAAAGAGAAAGAGGAGAAAGTAAAGAGGTCAAGATGGAGGGCAAGAGAGAGAGGAGGGGCCACACAGCCCCTTCTATAGTGGGCCGGGCTACCTGGCTGTTGCCAGGTAACTGTAGGGTGGGGCAATCCTGGTTGTAACCAGGTGACTGTGAGGGTGGAATCTAGACCGAATACTAAGGGTCTGGAGCATGGTCCTACATCACTGATGGCCACACCAGTCTTACTGAAATGTTCTCCAATGAGAACTATCTAGAAGAACCCCAGGAACATAGAACTTAAAAAAAAAAAACCACACAACTTTCATCAAAAATGTCTAGGAGTTTAAAGAAAACAAGAACAAAGAGCTCAGTGGACTCAAAGAGAATAGCAAGCACCTGAGAAAAGCCCAAGAAAGACCAAGCGTACGGCTGAGGGAAACAGAAATCCCCGCCCTGAAAACCAAACTCAGTAAAAAGGTAGAAATACTGAACAGCGTGTTAAGTTCCGGTGTGTGCCCACCGCTCACCACCTGCTTCTAATGATAATGTTAGACATGGTTAGAATGTCAATGCCAAGGGACAGTAGCCATTCACACTGGGAGAGTGTAGGTGTTGACGAGAGGCTGGGGTGACCACGGTTAGCCTGTGTTTGTAGAAACAGTTGTATCAGTTTTGGTCAACACTCATGACTTACGGCTTGGTGACATGGCTTGGTGACATGGCTCAACTAGTGTCATGGTCATATTAAAATCACAGTGACGTCACTGCCTCAGTGGCAGGGTAATGTGAATAGAGCTGCATGCTTCTCCCTCAACTAGCAGACAGGAGAGGGTATTGGCAGCACAAGCTCACACCCATCCTTTTCCTCTCTGATGTTTTCTTCTTAAGAAACAAGCACATGGCTTTATTACCAACAAGCCCAGAATAAATTAATACGAGCTGAACTCCGTGAAATTAGATGCACTTTTCTAATTAGCAGGAGGGTCCCCAGATACCAGGCTGTCTTTATCAGGGGCTCTCTTCTTCTCGAGAAGGGGGTGGCCATTTGTGATCTCAGAAAATTAAGCCCTCCCCCCTCACAGTGTCTACAGAGGGGTTTCCGATTGAAGTGTAAATGTGAATTTCCTTTGGCCACCTGGAAGATCATTTTTGAAGCTGTGAATCCTGAGCAAACTCCTCATTAATTCCACTCTGTAGTTGTGTGATACAGCAATTTCTGTTTTCAAAGGAGTGTCTTTGACTAATAACATCTTCCAATGAGCTGGCACCCTCCTCTGAGCAGTTCAAAGTGGTTTTTTGAGACATTTTGTCTTTAACTTCCATATCCTAGGGAAACAGCGCAGGAGAGAATGCAGTTTATCTTCTAAACACCCATGTGAAAGACTCTGAGTGCGGAACCAGGGGCCCAGAGAATTGGATCAAAGGTGGCCTCGTGAGCCACAGGTCAACAGCAGCCCCAGAGCATCTCAGTTCCTACTTTCCCTCTCACCTCCAGCCCACTGACCACTCCAATTACTTTTCTAAAGTCTGAAGCCTTCAGACCAATGGGGCCTAAAGCAAGGACTCCAAATCCCTGACCCTGCTTCATCTAGAGATTCACTAAGTAGCTTAAGAGACCAAGTTGTTTATTCAGAGAAGACCAGCTCCTGCCTACAACAGCTAGATGCCCACTTCCCAGAAGCACTCTCTCTCAATAAGAACATACCTATTATTGAATAAAATTTTGAGCACCTCCTAGTGTTCCAGATATTGTTATGGGTACTAGGGATCTAGAAGAATATAGAATGAGAAATAAATCTATAGGGAAAACTGGTGGGGCCCAGGTACCCGTATAGGGATGGCGGGCTCCCGGATACCTGCAGAGGAAAGCTGCCTGGTTGGGGGTGGGGGACTCTTGCTCAGAATGCAGGGCCGGTCTGGTGCGCCCCCCCCCCCATGTACCTGTAGAGGAAGCCTGGCTGGGCGGGAGGGTCTTTGGTCTGGTCTGGAGGCTGGAGACTCTGAGGCCTGTTCCATTGCTCCAACATGGCAGGTTTTGATAAGAAGAGACAGCTCATGGTTTCAAAGCTTTATTATAGAGAAGTAGGAAAAGAAAAAGAAGATAGAGAAGTAAAGAGAAAGAAAAGATAGAGGGGTGAGAGCTGGCCATGGCCACGTGGAAAGAAGGGAGAAGAATGGGGAGTGGGGGCAAGAGATAAGGAGAGAAAAAGAGAGAAAGAGAGAAAGAGAGAGAGAGAGAGAGAGAGAGAGCAAGAGCGAGCGCGAGCCAGCTAGGAAGGGCCTAGCATCCCCTTTTATAGTAACCGTGGGGCAGGGAAAACCTAGCTGTAGCCAGGTGACTGTAGGTGTGGAGTCCAGGCAGAACATGGCCACAGGGTTATGTCTAACAGCTCCTCCTTTTTCTTTTTTTAAAAGATGGGGGTCTCTGTATTGTCCTATGTGACTGATGGCCACACACCTCTCCTGCGGGGTGCGGGCTGTAACTGTGACAGGGGATAGGGGCCCCAGGAGGAGGTGACTGAACTCCTCAGTCCTGAGAAGCTGGAAGCTCCGCCCATGAGCTCATAGGTGGAAGCCCCACCTACCAGGTCTCCAGGATTCAAAGTCATTGCTCTACCTGAGACCAGGCTGCCTGTGCACAGCTCATCTCCCAAAAACTTTTAGGGGGCACATGGGCAGATGTTTGCTTTTATTTCTTTTGAAGTAAATTTACATCTCTTGGTCTCTGCTTAAACATTTGCAAAACTATTCTTCAGAGGACTGTAGAAATTAAACTTGAATTTGCATAAGACTGGATCAATGGCTGCTCTTCCAGAGAACTTGTATTAAATCCCCTGTCCCCCAATAGCTGCCCACAACCATCTATAACTGCAATTCCAAGGGATCTAACGACCTCTTCTGGCCACTACGGGCATTGCAAGCATATAGTGTATATACATGGAGGCAAAACCTTCAAACACATGAAATTAAAATAATTTTAATCAATTCATATGCATACTAAAGTAAATAGTATCTCACCCCCAAGATTTTTGTCCCTAACTCAAACCTTATGACGTCATTTTAATGAGAAAGAGGGTCAAATTGATGTCATATTGGATCAGTAGACACCCTAAATATAATGACTGATGTCTTTATAAAAGACCATATGGAACATGTGACACAATTTAGCGAGTACAATTTCTTGTTATGCAAGCCAGACAACCTGAGTTCTATAACTAGAACCCACAGTGAAATGAAAGAATTTAACTCTCAAATGTCTTCTGGCCTTTACATACAAGACATGCATACACATGTGCATGCATGCACACACACACACACACACACACACACTAATAATAATTTTTAAAAGATGTCTCTGGTGTTGTTACAGAACTGTAGAGCACATTATCTGACAGTGGAAAAAAGATGTTTGTTCCACAGTAAGAGAGAACCTGGTTGCACTACAGTCAGACCAGGCCTGAGTGGGAAGTAGAGGTGGTATGTGATGAACTGGATATTTACCTGAGGAATTCCCCAAGCAGAATAGGGAAGATATGATCTGCTTTCTCCTTGCTATAGCTAGAGGACATGGGGGATTCTCAACATATCTATATTAGGAGAGATTTATTAAGGCAGCCCTGAAGATGACACCACAGGTAGACCTTGACAACCTTCTGCAGGACAGGGTCATTGTGTGAGTGATCCAATTCTCCATCACAGCAAAGGCCAAGAGTGGAGATGGGGTTATAAAAAAAGGAACTGTGGAGAATTCTAATTCAACAACATGAGTTTTCTTGACAGACACAAGAAACCCAAAGACTGAAAACATTGTATCACTAGAAACACTATGAGAGCTGAGACTGAAAGAGGCAGAGACAGGACCAAAAAATCAGTTTCCAGAATTCTGGGCTTCCATGAACAGAAAAAAAAAAGCCACTAGAACTTCTCAGCTGTTAACATTTGTTGCTCTTCAAAAAAAGGAAGAATGGGAACTGGAGTGGTGATTCACCAGTTAGAGCATGTTCTGCTCTTCCTACTGACCCCAGTTTAGATCCCAGCACCCACACCATGCAGCTCACAACCTCCTGTGAGTTCCAGTGGCTCAGACACCCTCTTCTGGGGACACACACACACACACACACACACAAATAAAATAAAATAATTAAATAAATCTTTTAAAAAGAGAAAGGGGAAGAGGATCCTGGAGATATCAGAAAAAGCATTTAAGCCACCTGTGCTTCACAGAAAGAAGGTGGTACCCAAAAGGCCAGGGTCCCTGAGGAGCAATCCTTATTGCTCACATAACCCAGAAACAAAGGTTAATAGAGCTTCTTGAGTTGAGTTCATGTTGGTCCAGAGACTGATGAATTGAAAAGAACAGGTTATTGGATCTCAACACATGTAAGTCATAATGGTGAAGCAGAAATTGGTCATGCCAAGGACCCCTCCCACCTCCATGTAAAAGAAGGTAAGTGGAAAGAATATCATTCTAGTTTGATTTCTGTGACTGTGATGAAAACACTCTGAACAAAAGCAAGTCAGGGGAAGAAAGAGCTTATCTGAATTACACTTCCAGGTCATGATCCATCCAAGGAAAGTCAGAACAAGAACGCAAGTGGAACTGAAGCAAAAGCCATGAAGGGACTCTGCTTACCTGCTTGTTCACCGGATCATGCTCAGCCGTTCCTCATGTATTACCCAAACCAGCTGGCCTAGGGCATGGTGCTGCCCAAAGTGGGCTGAGTCCTCCCATGATGGTCATCGATCTGACAACCTCTTATAGACACGGCCACTGATCCAAGCAATTTGTCAAATAGGTTCCCTCTCTCCAGATGCAGTGGTTTGGGTAAGAATGGCTCCCACAGGCTCATATATTTGAATACTTACTCACTAGTGAAACTCTCTGACAGGATTAAAAGAATTAAGAGGTGTGGCCTTGATGGAGTCAAATGTGTCATTGGGCTTTTAATGGCTTTTGAGGTTTCAAAACCCCACACCTGGCCCAGTGTTTCTTTCCCTCTGTAGGCCTGTGGATGAGGATACAGCTCTTAGTCACTGCTCCAGCACTGTGTGTGCACACCATGATGATAATGGACCAAACCTCTGAAACTGTAAGCAAGCCCCCAACTGAATGCTTTCTTTGCTAGGAAGTGATGGGATAGTGCACATCTTTAATCCCAGCACTCAGGAGGTGGAGGCAGGCAGATTTCTATGAGTTCAAGGCCAGCCTGGTTCTATAGAGTAAGTTCCAGGATAGCCAAGGCTACAAAGAGAAACTGTCTCAAAAAAGAAAAAGCTTTCTTGGTCAGGGTGTCTCTTCACTACAGAACAGTGGCCAAGACACCAGGTGACTCTAGGTTGTATCAAGCCAGGGGGGAAAAATACCAACCAGCACAGAAATGTAATCCCTGTCTCACAGCTACTAAAATTTAGCTGCGTAGATGTCGTCAGTTCCAATTCTAGGAGCAAAGAGCATCACTGGATTAGATCCATCCTCTCCTTACGAGGAGTGCTTTTCTGATCCACTGTTCCTTTCATTGTTTCTTTTGTTTATTGTTCTGTTTTGGTTTTGAGGCAGGCTTGCATTAAGTGGGCATGGAACTCAATATGTAGCCCAGGTTGGCCTTGAAATCAGGACTCTTCTGTCTTTGCCTCCTGAGTGCTGCTGGGATTACAGAGGCCACAAGTGTGACTTTCGTTGTTTTTGATTCTTGGTTTCATGCTCTGCACCCTGGAATCCACCTTCTGAGGCATTTCTCTCTGCAGAGTAATGGATTATATTTTCAGTGGGTAGCTTGATCTCTGAGTGCTTCCTACCTACCTACAGGAACTTGCAAGCCCAGGAACCTCTTTTTATTTTACTGTTTATAGCCCTTTTGAAACCAAAGTGCTTGGGGGTTGGATTGTGGTTGCTAGACAGTTTCTCTTTAACATTCTGTAAGTTTCCAATAAATCTGATTTGGAGCCAGACCACAGCTGCAAAAGCCACATTCATCACGCTTTTTAAGCTAAGACCTTTTCTGCTTTGAGGAGGTGGCTGGGCTGCGTTAGGAGCTCATCCGTCCATCTGAAAAGGATCTACACAGGCCCACCTTAAGGCTTTCTGAAGGCATGAAGCATCTCATCGCTTCAATATTCACCTAATCTTTGCTCAGAAATTATTTCTTATTTTGAGGATCTTATCTTTTGCTGGAAGACTGTTTTGGACTCAGCCCATGGCCTCTGTCTTCTGCCTGCAGACTCAGTAACTCTCCCTTATCATGCTTATTTTGTGCTGCTAAAAGAAGCCCACAGATACACTCAGCATCTGTCGTGGAAATCATCAAAGCCAGATCTGCAGGTTCTTTACCTTCTCTTCTCTCTGAATAGCACCAACTGTCCTACCACAACATAACATGGGCTGCCCTTTCCGCCATCCCTGCCCCGCATCCCACACCCATGTCCTTGCAGCAACCAATAACAGTCTCTGCACCATCTTCCAGACTCCAGCCATCACTCAATCCCAGAGTTTGTCCACATATTGCCTTATTATAGTACCATATCCAGGCCCATGTACACATTTCTATTTCAGTTAGCCTGGACCACATAAAAAAAATAAGTAAATAAAATTAAAAAAAAAAAAAAAAAAACTTAGAGCCCTGGCCTCAGCAATGCAGGATGTGCTCCACTGGGCCATTTGTCTCTGCCACATGTGGCTTCTGCTGAGTCACTCATGGACTCACAGGCAGCTGCTGCCTCAGCTGGGTCTGGAGGAACTAAAGAACACCTCACTCACATGCTCAGCCCTGGGATCACTGACAAAGCTGGGCTGGGTTGGGTGGGGTGGGGAGGGATGGGGCTGGGCTGGGCTCCCTCACCCCCATCCCCACCCTATTCCCCCCTCATTCTACACAGGGTCTGTTCACTTTCCAGGAGCCTGCATAGTTCCTTTGGGAAAGAAAACAGAGGCTGCAAGTCTCCCCGAAGATCAGACTCAAACTTGCACATGCCCCTTGTCCCTTTAGCTGCATCTTGTTTGCTTGAGTGGTTTCAGCGTGGAGGGAAATTATATAGAAGTGGGAACTGAAGACCTTCATTTCTTGGCATATTAGGAGCCTATAGGACCAGGAGTTATAGGATGCTCCGAGCAGAGAGACTCTGGCTCATGGATAGAGGACAAATGAGCGAATGAACACGGACCTTCCTCACCGACTGAAGAGTCGGTCAGAGAGAGAAATCACACAGCTCTTCCTTCGCATCCCCATACCCTTACCCTAGGCCCCAGCACATATGTGTTTTCTCTACCCATTTACCTGGACATGGAACAAGCCCAGAGAGGCCATCCGAGCTACCACAGCGAGCATCTCGGGTGTCATGATGACTGTGTTACCCTGACAGCAAGGGGCTCTCTTATGAAGCTCTGCAGCACCATTGTTTCCCCCATGGGGCTGAGACAGACAGCTGGACAAAGGACAGAAAGGGGCAAAGCAGTGAGGTTGGCAAACTCCCACCACAGTATGACTCGTGTTCCCAGAAAGGTCTTCCCTGCCCCATGGTTGTAGATGAGCAGTGTAGGAGGGCCCTGTCTTCACCCATGGAAAAGCAGGCCCAGAGGAGGCCTGGGCCTGGCACTGAGCTTTAGAGAGTCCAGCAGTTCCAGGCTGACATCCCAGGCACTGAGGAGAGGGTACAGAGCAGAGGGTGGGGAAATAGGGAAGTTGACCTTTCCCCAGAGACCACCTAAACAGAGCCTTCCCTTCCTGACCTGCCTTTCTGATGAGCCATCAGGAAGACCTTTGCATTAGTGTCAGAGTTAGTCCCAAGCCTGTCATGTTTCCCCCAGCCTATTATAAAGGAACACTATCCCCTTCCCAATCCTAAAGGTTTACCCACTATCCTCAGCCTCTTGCCATGGGCAACTAAGGCAGCCCAAGCACAGCCTCATCCAGGCCAGCTTCCCTCAGCTCCCCACCCTTCCCCACACCCAACCCTGCACTGTGCCAGCTCTGGAGTATACATTCATCCTCAGTCATGTGCCCTCAGCTAAGCCCAAGCCAAAGAGCAGCTCATGCCCAGCCCTGCCCTTGGGTCCTCACAGACCTGGACAAAAGGCCATTTGCCTCTGACAAGCTAATGGATGTTTTTCTCTCAGGAGAAGCTCTTAAAGGACATATGGTCTCCTCCAACTCCAGAGCAGCTCTGAGGGCAGGGACACTGTATCTGAAGCCTCCCTCTCCAGCCGCCACCTCCTTCCCAGAATTTTCCATAAATCCCTGGCTGTTAGGAAAGAAAGAACAAAGCAAGGCATGGCCAGATAGTGGTGCACACACAGGAGCAAGCTCCTACACATCTCACTCAGACATGGCACACATGCCATGAGTGATAACACTAGTACACGCATGCTGTAAGCATGTGAGCATGGGCACCTGTGCGCACACACACATACATACACACACACACACACAGTGTGTCCCACACTATGTGCAGGTTTATACCATAAGCATGCTCACAGAGACACACATATGGATATATTCTATTGCTGTGATAAGACACCATAACCAAGGCAGCCTATAAAAGAAAGCATTTATTTGGGACTTATAATTTCAAGAGGGGTAGAGTTCATAGCAGAATGGAGGTATCAGGCATCAGGTCTCTGGAGCAACATCTGAGAGCTCATATCTTGAACCATAAAAAGGAGGCTGAGAACACACTGAAAATGGCACAAGTCTTCTGAAACCTCTAACTCCACTCCATTGATACACCTCTTCCAATGAGGCCACACCTCCTAATCCTTCCTAAGCAGTTCCACTACCTGGGGACCAAGCATTCAAGCAAATGAGCCTATGGAGGCCGTCCTTATTCAAACCACCACATTCCACCCCTTGGTCCCCACAGGCTTGTAGCCATAACATAATGAAAAATGCATTCAGTCCAATTTCAAAAGTCCTCATGGTCTTTCAGTCTCAACACTGTTTAAAATTCTGAAGTTCAAAATCTCTGCTGAGGCTCAAGGCAATCTCTTAAGTATAAACCCCTGTAAAATCAAAAAGCAAATTATATGCTTTCAATATTTAATGCACAGAATATACATTAACCATTCTGAAAGGCAATAATATGGACGTGGTGAGGAAATACCGGATCAAAGCAAGACCAAAACCCAGCAGGAAAACTGCAAGCCTGTAGCGCCACGCCTGCTGTCTGAGGGCTTAGATGACCCCACCCTTCCAGCTTTGCTGATTGTAGCACTCTTCTCTCCCTTGGGCTGGGTCCACTCCTTGGCAGTTGTCTCGCAGCTCTGGCTTCTCCACCGTCTTGGGGTCTCCAGCACAATCTTCACAGCTTCATGTGATGGCCTTTCAAAGCCTCACACCCTCAGACGACTTCATTCAGAGACTGCCCAGCCATACAGTGCCTGTCTCAGCAGCTTTCCTTAAGCAAGGAGGAAGATTCCACAGACCATTCTCTTATCTGTCCTTCAGGAGTCTGCAGTCAGATGTGGAGGGCAATGCCTGCTTGGGATGGAGCCTGGACCCTTTGAATCACATCTGATGCATCTTTCCTTTGTTGTTGTTTTGCAGGAGTCAAAAATCCCTCAGGCCTCCTCTTTCACGTGCTGGAAGGAAGCTGTGCGGGTGAGGTTCCACCCTGAGGGCACCTCTCCCTTTAGTCTGGTCTCACTTGATCTCCTTCTCTTTCAGCACAAACCTTGGTCCCAGCATTAAATTTTCCAGTGTTCTTTTTCTCTTCAAACTGTACATTTTGTGATTCTTTTTGCCTGACTTATTCCTTTTCATCGTAGACCTGCATAAGAGTGATAACTAATAACCTCTGACAGGGTCATTATTAGGCTGTCTTGAAATCTTCACCAAAGAAATTAGATGATTTCTAATTTCAGGTTGGCCTCAGGCAAATTCTTAGGACAAGGGTAAAGGCAGCCAGATTCTTTGCCAAAATACTACAGGCATGGCCCCTATCCCAATTACTGTTGAAGTCTTTACTTCCTTCTGAAGCCTCTCTAACCTCTGGGCTTCCACAATCTTCATAGCTTCAGCATTACTGTCTCCCAAGCTCCTACTAGGATAGCCCATTAGGTTCTACATGGACTTGTTCAGATGCTTCTTTAGTCCAAAGTCTCCCCCACCTCCAAAAAAAAAAAAAAAAAAAAAAAAAAACCAACCCACATTGTAAGGTCTGTCCCAATGCCCCACTCCTGGTACCAACTTTTGTTTTAGTTACTCTTCCCTTTCTGTGATAAGACGCCATGGCCAAGAGAACTTACAAAAGAAAGCATTTATTTGGGACTTGACAGTTTCAGGGGGCAGGGAGGCGGGGTTAGAGTTGATGGCAGAATGGAGATAGCAAGCATCAGGCCTCTGGAGCAACAGCTGAGAGCTCACATCACAAACCACAAAAAAAAGGCAGAAAACACACTGGGAATGGCCCAAATCTTTTGAAACCTCAAAGCTTGCCCACAATGGCAGACCCTCTCCAACAAGCCCCCACCTCCTAATCCTTCTAAACAGCTCTCATAGGGGCCAAGAATTCAAACATATATGGGCCTTTGAGGGCCACTCTTATTCAAACCACCACAGCATGTATGTCCATACCCCTTACTCCCATGAAGACACACATACTCCATGAGCATGTACACAGATACACACATGAGCGTGTGTGTTCATGCTCCATACTCGCATGCCAACAACACACAATGAATACGCACAGATTCACATAACAGACACACAGCCACAGACACTAGTAGCTCACATGTAGACATAGACAGACACACAGATACAGCATCATATCCAAGTAAGCAAGCATATATAAGAACACCTTCCTAATAGGAACCCACAGGCACTCACACCATCACACAGGAACAAATTCAGCCACAACGAAGACATGGGGGCACACACATGCTGCTCACATACATACACACACACACACACAGGCATTCCTATAGGCATATTTATATGAGGTTTATAAGGGAGACACCTGTATCATGCTGGGTCACACCAGATCACCCTGAAGCTGGGGGCACCCAGTCCTACAGCCTGGTAGTTGGCAGGATGAACCATATGGTAGTCCATGGACTGGGATAGGACTAGGTAGGCTTCTTGAGCTCTGAGATTTCTTGCAAGGGAGTAAAATGCACAGGCCACATTGCTGGCATGTGACAGGGCTATTCCGAGGCCAGTGTCCAATAGCATTGAAAGCCTAAGGGTGTTCAGACAGACAGGTAGACATGTTCTCCCAGAGGCAGGCTAGGGAACAACTACAACACAATGTCTGAACTGTGGAGCAGTTCCCAGGGGAGCCAAGGAGGCCTTAACATCCTACCCACCCCCACTGAGAGGGAGGGAACAAAGCCACCAGGCCTTGCCCTCCCCTCCTTGGCTAGGAATTCCAGACTTGCTGCTCCAGCAGATTTCCAGGGATGGAAAGAATCGATGATGCTCAGAGCATTTACAGCCAGTGGGAAAAGCCGACTGGGCCTCCCTGACACCAGAAATAAATGACTCTGCCAACAGAAAACCACTCAGACACAGCCAGAATGACCCGCTGGAGAGAGCGTTCACCTTGAGGAATGGAAGGTGCTGGCGGCAGACACTGTCTGTGTAGTCTGGAGTCCTGTCCCAGCCCCACAGCCCCACAGCCCCCACAGCCCCCAGCCTGAACCACAGCCACCAACAGCTCTGCCAAGCCACCTCTCATCTCTAAAGCAGGTCTACAAGGCCAGCCCTTTCCAAGAAGCAGCTGCTTGAATACATCTAGCTACAGGCAAAGGTGAAATCTTATTTTCTTCCACAGAAAACCTGGTTGCTTTTGCCCTTCCCCTCCCCCACCCCATCACCTCCAGAGAATGTGGGCAAGCTCTAAAGGTGGAGAACACAGTAGGATCTGGTTCTCTGGCTTAGGAAGGAGCCCATTGTCAGCATATCAGTTCACGTGTTTCTGAGAGTCCCTGGAGGGATCCCACCTGTGATCACGAGAGACGCTGGTCAGTTGTCTATCACTGACAGCTGCAGGTTTGATTCCCTTTTTTGCTAGGGCCTGTGTTTACCAGATACTGCTACTTGTGACAAGCACCACTGGACCCACCAGGCACTTTGGGGAAGTCATCTTCCCAAATACAAAGCTTCTCCCACAGGAGACCACCCTCCTACCTTGCCACCGTGTCAAAGGCAGGCATCTGGAGCGAGGCTGCCTGGAGCCCACTCCCTGCCTCATGACTCAAAAGCCACAGCTCTCGTCCTAAAGGGAATAAGAGATATTCTGGAGCCACTCTGAGTGACACTCTGGGAACACAGATCTAGGTTATCCCAAATTCCATATTCCAATGTGGAAGCAGTTTCAAGAATTTGAAAGGCACAAATCAAGGAAAGTTTAGAACACATTGGTGGGTACATAAGAGAAGCCATTACAGAGAGATGAGAGATGCTTTTCTAGAGGCTCAAGATGCTGCTGTCTGATGACATTTTAGCTTTTGATTGGTGGAGGCTAGTGGTCTACTAAATTAATAGATTCTAAAAAGCTTCCTATCTATTAGTCACAAGACATCAGTTGTGACCCAGAGGTGGGTGTGAAATGGCTATTCCCAAGGGCTAGAACTAGCCCAAGATAAGGTAATTAGCCTCTGGGCCTGCAACATTCCAGTCTCTCCACAGTGCTACCTTCCAGTTAACCAGTCAATCAGCTGCAAACGCAGCTTTTTTCTAGGAGCCCTTGCTCACAAAGGAAATGACTTGCAGTTCTGACCATATGTATTAGATCTTTGATGGTTACAATAACAAGATATCTAAGGCTGAGGACTTTATGAAGAAAAGAGGTGTGTTCAGCCACAGTTCTAGCATCTCGTTACTTTGTCTCTACCGTAAAAGCAGGGGGGGACTTTCTATGGCACAGAGTTTGGTAACCTGGATTCTCCAGTTTTCAGGGGGAAAAAAAAGTCGGTCTGTTGGAGGTTTTAGCATTCCTTCTAGGCTCTGCCCAACAGTTACCTAGCAACAGCCAGGTATGAGCCTGGCTTGCTATAAAGATTCTTTGGTCTCTCTGTTCTCTCTGACCCTTTTCTCTCTCTGATCCCTTTCCCCCTTCTCTCTCTCTCTCTCTCTCTCTCTCTCTCTCTCTCTCTCTCTCTCTCTCTCTCTCTCTCTCTCTCCTTCCCTATCTCTCCAAGTGTTCCAGGTCAGTCTCTTCTCTTCTCTTCTTTCTCTCCTCTCTCTCTCTCCTTCTCTGTCCCCTCTCTTTCTCTGCCTCTACTGCCTTCTCGATCCCCCTTTCAATGCTCCCAAATAAACTTCATTTTATACTAGACCTATCTTATGATTGGTGCCTCAGTATGGGCCCGCTGAGACACCTGCTCCCGCCACATCATACCGAGTTTTATAAAGCATATCTTCACAATTCAGTTTGCTTATGTGGTGCTTAACATAAGTGACTCCATGTTAGGTTATTCTGGTCTGTTGGCACCTACTGCAGGAGTTCAGTTCCTAAGGGGAAAGTCCAAAAAGAACCAGGAAGGAGGAGGGTCATAGAGGGAGGTAGAGGCAGGACCCACAAATACAGTAAGTAGAAAGTCACTGGAAGCCGGGCGGTGGTGGCTCACACCTTTAATCCCAGCACTTGGGAGGCAGAGGCAAGCGGATTTCTGAGTTCAAGGCCAGCCTGGTCTACAGAGTGAGTTCCAGGACAGCCAGGGTTACACAGAGAAACCCTGTCTCGGAAAAAAAAAGAAAAAGAAAGTCACTGGACTTGAGCACACTTGCGTGTGAAGACGAACACCAGCTGGTAGCAGCAGACCAGGATGTCTTGGGACCTGAAGGGCAGCCATCTCATTCAGTAGAGGAGTTACCCAACCCTCTTCTTTCAGTTTCACACTCCCTTTGTGCCAGCAGACATGGAGAAAGTGCCCCTTGGTATGTCTGTCTGTCTGAGGCCCTGAAGTCATGCATGCAGGCAAATCACTCCAGCGGTTTTTCTGACAACCTGTCTCCCTGTGCATCCAACACAGAAAAAGATGTCTGCCACCTCTCTACATATAACTAGAGAAAAGAAATTAGAGACTCTTGTGCAAGCATGCATGTGTACATAAGTGTGCGTATGAATGCGTGGTGTGTGTGTGTATGTGTGTGTGTGTGTGTGTGTGTGTGTGTGTGGTGTGTTATTCCTATCTATATTATTTTAAAATCCGACTGCAGCTGAGATGACTGTCCTGAGAGGATAACAGAATCCTCTGAGGAAGAGAAACTGCTCCTTTGTTTGGGAAAACACCTTAATGGATCTTTTAATTATGCAAAGAAAAGCCCCAGGGCTGCTTTGGGCTAGAGAAATCAGGAAGCTAAATTGCACTGCTTAATATATTCAGGAAATTTTGTGAGTTATCCCAGGTGGTAACCTTGGAAAGGGGGCTCTACCAAGAAAATAAAAAGCCAGAGACCCAAGAAAAATGCTTGCTAACAAGGAGAACAGTTCGCTTTCCCAGCCCAGTGCCTTTTGCTGGGGGACAACTTGGGGTTTCCCACAACACATCAGAGTCACTGTCTCCAGGGTCCCCCTAGGAGGCTGAGTTATAAGTATTTCAACTTCCAACTGTTTTACTGCCTCAGACTACAAATTTTTATTGTAATGCAGTCAGCTAGCACAGGGAATGATGAGATGCGGGTGTGGTAGCTGGGCCGTGGAGCAGATTCAGGACCAAGTTGTTCATTCAGCTTATTTGGCAAGCTTACTTCCTCTCTCATTTTGTCATCAAATCATCAGTAAGCTCTGCATCACTTGCTAATAGCTTGTGAGGTCCTAGCTGTCTGTGGGGGATGCAGAAACCGGCTCCAGGATATATGCAAAAAATAACAGAATTAATAACACTGAGACTAAAATGAAGTGTGCTCTTTATCTTAGATTATGCCCTTCCTTTAAAAAAAAAGTTTTATTTTTAATGTTGGGGGTGAGGTGGGATGGTGAACTGCCCTCAGAGGCCAGAAGCCTCAGATCCCCTGGAGCTGGAGTTAGAGGTGGTGGTGAGCCACCTGTTGCAGTTCTGGGGACCAGACCCATCTGCAGGAACAGTTCTGGGGACCATCTGCAGGAACAGTCATGTTCTTAACCCTGAGCCCTCTCTCCAGCCTGTGCCCTTCATTTATGACAGGGTTTTTTTTTTTTTCCCTGTGTCCTTAACTGACAAAAGTAAAATTCCTCAACCTATAATCACCTTCCTTTACATTAGAAACTTTGTACAGGTATTTGAAAATATAAAGTCTGACAGGAAGTCACACTTCCAAAGGCTCCTTTTACGGGGACCGTTTGTGATGCAGCTTCCTGCTGCATCTGCATCTGCATCAGCATGTGTGGCTGCATAATAAAGCGATTATGAATGTAACCCACAGTCTTGTCAGCATTTTTAAAGAAGCCTCGTGAAGACCACCAGGCACCTTTCCAGATATGCTACCACTTTCACTCTAAACTGATCGTTTGGGTTTTTTTTTTGTTTTTGTTTTTGTTTTTCAGACCTAATTCCCTCCATGTATGACTCTTTTCGTTTTACCTTCGCATATTTGCTCCAATTCTGTTACTCATGATCCTGGCTGTTCTTCTTATCTTGATGGCATGAAGGAATAAAGCCCCTACACCATCTACATTCTCCTAATAGGTTCTCTCCTCCCTCATCCTAAGAGTAGGTCCCCACTCTAGGCCAAGACCTATGCCAGGTACAGGGAAGGCAAAACCGCAAAGGGGTCCCCGTTGTCAAGAGTTCGCAGTCTGAAAGATTGACCCACAGCGATCCAAGAGTGTGCTCTAGCTGCACTGTTGCAGAAAGCGAAGGGACCACAGGGCAGCAAGAGAAGGGGCATCCAGGGTCTCCGGGAAGTCAGGGCAGGAACTGAAGCAAAAACCTGAAGAAGAAACCATGGAAGGACATGAACTGCTGACTCACTGCTGACTCACTGCTGACTCACTGCTGACTCATGCTTCACTGGCTTTCTTAAACAGCCCAGAACCACCTGCCCAGGGAACGGAGCTGGGCTGGCCCTCCTGTGTCAATAACTAATTAAAATGATCTTCCACAGACATGCCCACTGGGCAGCCAGGCCTAGGTAATTTCTCAGTGAAGGCTTTCCTCTCAGAAGACTCTAGATGATGTCAAGTTGGCAAATAAAACTAACTAGGTCAGACATGGATTCTGGATTTGATCCTATGAGAATGGAACATTCTAGATCTGTAGGTAGTTCTGTTGCCATTACACAAAGAGAACTAATAGAGAAAAATCAGAGCTGACAGCTTTCTAAAGCCCTTGGATTTAGACAGTCCTGACACCACACCAAACTTAAATATCCGCTTACACAAACCACTATGTTTTCTCGGTGACCCACAATGCCCTGCTTGGAGACACATAGTGTAGGGAAACAGGCAGGTTCAGAGCAGGGAGGAAAGTGGGAAGGAGAGGGCAGTGATACATCCAGTGAGGGCCACGCCTAATTTAAGTCTTGCCCACAAGGCCTCTGATAAAACACTCAACATCAACAGACTTTCCTGGAGCTCCGAGGATGAGCCCGACTATTGGTGTAGACACCAAATCAGACAAGACTGCCTAAGGGAAGAGAGATCTGAGTTAAGACCAAAGAACAATGTGAGGAAGGAGCTACTAAAAGGATAAAAGAAAGAAAGAATGCTTCAGAAAAACATTAGGTCACAAAGACACAAAGACATCATGGCCTGGAAGGCCCGGCCCTTGCTCTCACATTCTGGCTAATATTTTGAAGCCAGAGAGAGAGAGAGAGAGAGAGAGAGAGAGAGAGAGAGAGAGAGAGCCCTCACCCCTGTATTTATCTGTTATGAATCCCCAAAAGCTATACAAGGAACCAGCCATGTGGGGAGAAGTGGGACATGGGGACAGGGACAGACAGCATTTTCTTGTTAACTTTGAACATCACAGATGAAAAACAAAAGCCTCTTAACCCAGGGATGGCCCTGAGGGAATAAGGTGCTCTCTCTACAACGACCTCCAAATTAACAAAACCGTAATTAGGATTATTAAATGAATAGATCAGAATTCCATGGAGAAAATATTTGCTCAAATAAACCCCTCCTCGATTCAATAGCTCTTTCAATTAATTTTTTCTAAAATTTTGGATTTACACGGACTAATCTGCTGTATTTAGGAGGATTTGTAAACCACTTGCCAAGCAGTTAAAATGTGTGAAATGTCTTTGCCAGAAAGATCCATGGGGACCTTCGCAAGAACACACAGAGAGGTGGGGAGGTATCCAAAGTGTTACCTGTCACAACTGGACACCATTTTCTTGATCAACCACTGGAGTGAGTGTACCCTACAACTCACCCCTAGCATCTGACAGTGGTCCAGTATCTTGATAAGTTCTGAAGCACAGGTGGTGTGTGGGGTGGGGGAGGGGGCGCTGCTCAGCTCTCCAACTGGCAATTGTTTGAAGACAGCTCAAGGATTATAGGAGCTGGTAAGAATCACTCGAGGAAGATGAGCTGCAATGCCTTGAAGGGATATGGAACCACACCTGCGCCACATGGAGCGTGGAAGTTTCAAGTTACTCTGAGGGTGCTTTTAGGTACCCTACAGTGGGAGAGCCTCTGACGGAGAAGGGAGGCAAAGCTCTAACCGACTATGGTGGTGTGAATGTCTCTACCTTCCTCCTACCTATATCTAGAAACCCTATCCCTATCATCTCTGCCTGTGTGGGATGGGGATGCTTGGGGGGAGGGGAGGTCGATGAGGTGGCAACGGCCCTGCAGCATGTCTATTTCTGTAGGACGGGCCTCAGGGCTGCTGGCAGAAGAACTGAGCTGAGCCTTTAGCTTGCCACAGAGAATGATAACATTCGCACCTCCATGGAGGAAGGTGGAAAGGACATGACTGAAGGGATCAGAGCATCACAGAGCCAACACTTCAGCAAAGGACAGCCAAATTCTTACAAAGGCTTACTTCCCCAGAACTGAAATCTAATGAAGTCTATGGGCAACTCCCCTACCAACACTCCTTTGATCAACCAACTAATTAACCCAGGGCTTGCACCCCGGAACACCTCCCTTACCAATGTTCAGCTAATCCTTTCCCCCCACCCCACCTTAAATCATGCCAGGACGAGGTTCGGAGAACTAGAGTCACCTGGAGCTAGAAAAGGGAAGGAGGGGTCCTCATGGACTCTGGTGGGTGTAGGTAAGTTTTTGCTCTTCCGGGAGAGGGCAGCATTGAGCAAGCACCAAGACTTTCAGGTCTACTTGCTTATCTCTGGAATACTATGGAGGAAAATCTTCCTTTGGTTCAAACTGGTGACTGTCCTATGTCAGGAAGAACGTATTTAGGAAGATTTTACCAGCAGAACCCACCCACTTGCGCACTCACATACTTGCTTGAAAATCACAATGTTGACTGTGGCCGATTGTACTTTTGCAAGATAGTCACAGCAGTATCAATGAACCGCAAGTACCTTTTGGCAACTCGACTTTGCCACCCTCTCCCAGAAAGGGGAGTCTATTTCCCTCTTGTGTCTAAGCAGTCTGGTCCGTTCAAGCAGCGGGCAGGGCCTCTAACTGCCCGGGCACCTTCTGCTTCACACCCTTGCACTGTTCACTCTTGGGGTTCTCACAAAGCCTGACACTAGACCGACTGTATTCAGTATCCTTGGTGTTCTAGCACTGGAGACCTTGATTCTTGAGAGACTCTTCTTTCCAGGGCCACCTGATGCCTAGAGATAAAAACATAATGCTCTCTGTGAACACGCTTCCCATCAACCTAGCAAGCTATCCAGGGCCCTCACTCCCAGCCACCGTCATCATCGAGCTACACATGCGCATGCGCATGCACACACACACAGCTAATACACCCCCCCCACTCTAAATCAAAGCAGGCCAGGTTCTGTAGAACTAGATATCATCCTAAATACAACCGGAAATCCCTCCAAACAATTCAAATGATCTAGTTGTCCCGTGTCTCTCGAGAACACTTTCTTAGCAAGTCACCTACCCAAGAATCCTCCTTTTGGGACAAGCGGCATGCATCCGAGAGATAAAAAGAAATTTTCAACTAGTTAGAATTTAGTGTCGCCAGCAGAGGCTCTTCCATGGTTGACGGATGGATTAGAGTGGATGGGACTGGGAGGGGGAAAGAGGAGGAATGAAAATGGATGGCAGTTTTTATAGAGCTTTGCTATAAAGAGGAGCTTTAAAAAAAATAACAGAATGATCAAACATTGAAGAGAAATGAAAATTGTATTGTTTACAGAGCTCGGAACCCCTGAGTTTGGCAGCTTAAATGTATGCTGTTTATTACACAGTGACAAGAATTCCTCGGGGTGGTCCTGGCTCAGATGCTGCAGTGAGAATGTCAGACCCCGGAAGTCCGGGCGCCGTGGGAGCTGCCTTCAAGCCCACTCATAGCTCTTGGCCAGAGGTGTCAGTTCCTCTCCATTTGGCCACCCCCTGGGACTGCTGAGGACATTGCCACCCCCAGGCGGATAATGAGAGAGACAGGTGTTTATAAGCACAGGGACAAGCACTGGTTAAGACACACCACTGTCAGTAGCTCTGAAAGCCTGTGACTATAGGCACTGGACTGAGGTCACAGCCATGAGATGAGAAAAGCCAACTTCTGTGTTGTACAGCTCTGTATTCCTTTTTTATTTTAGACATTTAAGGTGATACTTAAGGGCTGAGAGATGGCTTTTGGGTAAGAACATTTTGGAGACAAGCATAAAGATCTCAGTTCAGACACACACTTGGGGGTTGAGGGTTGGGCACTGGTTTGCTGAGGTGACTCAGTAGGTAAAATGCAGGTAAACCAGATGACCTGAACTCAAGCCCCCCCAGGGACCCATTTGGTGGAAAGAGAGAACCAGTTCCTCCAAGTTGTCCTCTGACCTCTAAATATGTGTGCTGTGATGGGCACACACATCTAACAAAGAAATACATGTACATTTTTAAAATGCCTCAAAGCCATGCACACCAGCAAGATGGGCACTGAGGGAGCAGAGACAGGATGGTCACATGGGCAGGTTGACCAGCAGCCTCAGCAGAAAGACTTCAAGTTCCAGGTTCATTGAGAGACTCTCAAGAGATTAAGATGGAAAGTTACAGCAGAAGACACCTGGTGCACATATACGTATAACACATATACGTAAAACACATATACGTGCATGAGCACGCACATATGCACACTTTTAAAGAGTTGACGCTTAAATGAATTTATAGTAGTCATGTCCACTGCAAAATGTATCCATAAGAGAAATGACAAATAGAGCATTTAAAGTGGGTCATAAAATTAAACAAAACTGCTAGGGATGACCAAAAAGGGGAAAAAGGGTGATTTTAGGGACATCTGTGTGGGTAGAATCTGTCAAGGTAAGGATTATAAGGAAGCCCAAGATGTTCTGGAAACCCAGTCTCCTCTTGCTTATCCACGGACCTTGGGGTGGCAGTGGCCCCTTGGCTCTGCATGGTTTATTACAGCCAGTTGCCTGTTTGGGGATGAGTGTGGGCTTTCTAATCCGATCTTCATAAACTGGCCAAACCCAACCATTCGCTGCTCCCTAAGGCACAGGTCCATTTTCCCAGTTCTCTCACACAGAAGGCAACCAGGAAGGCTCAGCTCTAGACTCCTTAACTTCAGGAAAGCATCTGCCCTCTGCTGGTGGCTCTACCAGAAAGGTGGCGTGTTCCAGCAGCTCCAGGCCCAAAGAAGCCTCTCAAGCTGCCCATCACACCTCAGAATTATTGATGCCACCCTTAGGTAGAGGGAAGAGAAGCCCCATCCAGGGAACAGAGTGTTCCCATGTGTATAGTCGATGCCTGTCCCACACTAGTCCTGGTTCTTTGGGAATGAAGAAGGTGAGACTGAGTCTTGCTCTGTATCCCAGGTTAATACTCGTTCTACAGTCCAGGCTCCCCTGGAACTGGAGATCCTCCTATCTGCCTCAACTTCCAGAGTTTGAAAATGACAGGTGTGTGCCACCCCACCCACTCCATTAGCAATCCTTAGTGAGTACACACGGAAACTAAGATACAAGATACATGTTTATCCCCCCCCTCTCTCTGTTTCTCCCTCTCCCTCTCCCTCTCCTGCTCCCTCTCCCTCTCCCTCTCCCTCTCCTTCTCCCTCTTAATTGGAGTTTGGTTTGAGCTGGGGAGGTGGCTCTGCAGGCCACCTGCACAAGCATGAGGACCTGAGTTCAAGTTCCCACACAAAAGAACAGGTGCTGCAAGGGGGCAGAGACAGGAGGATTGCTGAGATTTGTTGTCTGCCAACCTAGCTCCAGTTTCAGTAAGAGACCCTATCTCCAAGGGCTAAGGTAGATATTGATAGACCAGAATACCCAATGTCCTCTAGCCTTCCCATGCAAAATGCATACATGTGCACATATACCTCCTTCCATATACACATACATTAAGAGCCTGTATTTTGTATGATTTTTAAGTTTGCCAGTTATTGTAACTGGTACAGTTTCAACATTGCTATGGTCAGTGCATTAACATTCAAAAAACAAAAACAACAAACAAACAAACAAACCTACCAGTTAGGAGAATCTGAGGATTTTAGGAGTCTTTTTCCAGAATATCCACAAGATTTAATAAATATTTCACAGTATTTCAGAAATCTTTTACATCAAGAGGCCGTATAATCCAAAAGACAGAAGAACATGGCTAGAATCCTGTCTAGTATTAATAGCCCGTCTAGTCCGTCACGTATGAATATGTCTCCCAGGCCAGGCCACTCAGGGCCAAGGTCTTCTCTTTGATCTTGTCAGCTTCCAAAGACAGGAGTGGTTACCACAAACACATAGCTTCCTCCTTTCACACACCTGGTAGAATTGAGCTAAACCACAATGTCCTTGCTGGCTCTAGACCTCTTCCTAGATTAATGTGGTATTGAATTTCAATTCATAACCCACTTATTTACTCCTTTATACTGAGCTACTATGATTCCTTATCTTCAGTTATACCCAAATGATGTCTACCTTTGGGTTTAGAGAAAGAAATGAGAGATGGTTTGATTTGAGAGTTGAATTGTCCTTGAGGTGTAAGATTTATTAAGGTTATTAATATTGCAGACAACATGGCAGGGAGAACACAGAGAGGGAGAGAGAGAGAAAGACAGAGTCAGAGACAGACAGAGAGAGACAGAGGCGTGTGTGTGTGTGTGTGTGTGTGTGACAGAGAGAGAGAGAGAGAGAGAGAGAGAGAGAGAGAGAGCATCTTCAGCTCTACCAGGCAACCCTATTCTCTATTCTGGTTTCTGAGGGAGGGGAGGATCCCACACCACGAAGCAGCAAGAATGGTTAGTAATAAGCAGCCCAAGGGCAGCGGGTCCAAGCAGCTTGCTTATCAGGACCTCCTCCCAGCGGGTGGAAGTGCAGCGGCCGCAGGGGTGTGACCTGATTCCCAGAGCAGGCTGAGGTCCGCCTCAGTCGCCTGTGGACTGTGCCTCTCCTTGCTCCACCCCCATTTGCACAGGGCGAGGGAAGGCACAGATCAGGGGCCTGGTTCACCTCAAAGCAGTGGAGCAGCACTCGCCCACATTTGCTAACCTCGAGTTTGCCATTTGGAAGAGCAGAGCATCTCTCAGGACCGTGGGAATTCCAAAACCAAAGTCACAGCTTCCTCCCTGGGAATTATCCTTGTGTCCAGAACTTAAATTGCAACACCCAATCCTGTGACTGTCACTGTAGTTCTTAGGTTGGTAGGAGTCCCCCGAACCAGATCTAGTCATATTCCCCAGAAATCAAAAGGGAAGATAATAGAAACAGCAAAGGATTTATTCAGTAGAGCCATGCTGGGAAGACAGGGAATCTAAATGTCCTCGGGCTTGTCTTTGATCCCTGGAAGCATATAGGGAAAGACCTGGAGCAAAGAACAAGAGAGGTGAGTGCAAGGCCAAGAAATCTCTGTCAGACCGAGGAGGTATGCTCTGCCATTATTTCAGGTCTGAGGCTCTGGGTCCCTGTAGGCTCTGGGAAAGATGTTTACAGGTGTGAGTGTGTGTATTTGTGTGTGGTATGAGTGATATGTGTGTGTGGTGTGTGTGGTATGCATGTGTGTGTGGTGTGCATGTGTGTGTGTGGTGTGTGTGTGTGTGTGTGTGTGTATGTCTGTGGTATGTGTGGTATGCATGTATGTGGTAGGTGTGATGTGTATGTGTGTGGTATGCATGTGCATGTGTGGTGTACATGTGAGGTATGTGTGTGGTATGTGTGATATGTGTATGTAGTGTGTGTATGCATGTGTGTGGCGTACATGTGTGGTGTGTGTATGTGTGATATGCACATGTATGTGATATGTGTGATGTGGGGGGTATGGTATGCATGTGTATGTGTGGTGTGCATGTGTGTGTGTGGTGTGTGTATGTATGTCTGTGGTATGTGTGGTATGCATGTATGTGGTATGTGTGATGTGTGTGTGTGTGTGTGGTATGCATGTGTGTGTGGTGTACATGTGTGGTGTGTGTGTGGTATGTGTGATGTGTGTATGTAGTGTGTGTATGCATGTGTGGTGTACATGTGTGGTATGTGTGTATGTGTGGTATGCACGTGTATGTGATATGTGTGATGTGTGTGGGGGGTGTGGTATGCATGTGTGTGTGGTGTGCATGTGTGGTATGTATGTGTGTGTGTGTGGTATGTGTGGTATGCACGTGTGTGGTATGTGTGATGTGTGTGTGTAGTGTGTGTAATATGCATGTGTGTGGTGTACATGTGTGGTGTGTGTGTGTGTGTTTGTGTGTGTTATGTGTGGTATGCACGTGTGTGTGATATGTGTGATATGTGTGTGTGTTGTGTGTGGTATGCATGTGTGTTTGTGTGTATGTGTGTATGGTATGTGTGATGTGTGTGTGGTGTGTATGTGTGGTATGCATGTGTTGTGTGTGTGGTGTACATGTGTGTGTATGTGGTATGCATGTATGTGGGGTATGTGTGTGTGTGTGTGGTATGAGTTATATGTGTGTTCAGGTGCGTGTGGGTTATATACCTTTGGAGGCGAGAAGAAAACCTTAGCTGTCACTTCTCAGGCACTATGGCCCTTGGTTTTTGAGATACAGTCTCTCATTACCTGGAACTCATTAACTGAGCTGAGTTGATTGGCTAGTGAAGCCCAGGGAACCCCCTGAGAAGTTTGCCTCCAACTTCTCAGCCTAGGTTTACAAATGGGGTCAAACTCAGATCCATGCTTGCAAGCACGTCACTGATGGAGCTATACCCCCAGCCCAAGATGTTTTACAGTTTGAAGGGTAATCCAGTACCCCTGCTTAGGTTCAGCTCCCTCAAGAAGTGATTTGCCCACAGAACTCTGTTCCTGAAAGCTTGCTGACTTCAGTCATGAAAAGCAAGAATTACTAGCTTTACATGAAAATTCTTTCTGAAAAGATTACTTCTAATTATGTGTATGAAAAGGTGCATGTGCATGCAAGTGCAGATGCTTATAGAGGCCAGAAGGGGGCGTCTGATCTGGAACTGTAGTTATAGGCAGCCATAAGCCATCCAACATGGGTTCTGAAAATCAGACTTGAGTCCCCTGCAAGAAAAGTACTCGCTCTTAACCACTGGGCCATCTCTGTTTTTGTTTTGTTTTGTTTTGTAGGTTCTCCCCCACCCCCACCTCTAATACTAGGTTTCTCTGTGTAGCCATGCCTATGCTGGAACTCACTCTGTAGACCAGGCTGGCCTTGAACTCAGAGATCTGCCTGCCTCTACCTCCAAGTGCTAGAATTAAAAGCATGTGCCAACACCATCTGGGATTTAAATGTATAGTTTATTTTTATTTTATGTTCATTGGCATTTTGACTCTATGTCTATTTGTTGGGTCCCCTAAAACTGGAGTTACAGAGAAGAGCTGCCATGTGGGTGCTGGGGGTTGAACCTAGGCCCCTTGGAAGAGCAGCGAGCACTCTTAACCACTAAGCCATCCCTCCAGCCCCTTATACTCTCTCTCTCTCTCTCTCTCTCTCTCTCTCTCTCTCTCTCTCTCTCTCTCTCTCAGCAAAAGCAGCCTCTAAGTTCTTGTTACATGACTATGCAATCAGGTAGGGAGGAATTCTGAGAGAGAAATAAAAATACTGATCCTTGTATAGATTTAAAAAAAATTTTTTTTTGCTTTTCTAGCAATTTACTTCTTTTTTAACTTTTACAGAAGAATGGGTCTAATAGACTAGGAAATTAAAATCAGATCTTGCAGAACATAAAGTTCAAGAAGCCTCCCTCTCAAAATCTCACATGTCACAAGCACAAGGGCTCTGCGCTCAGCACCAGCAGCTCAACAGACAACAGCCAGACCGTCAAGGCCAGTGACAACGTCGTTCAGGCCCCAGGGAAACACAGCTCCCCAACCTTTGGCCCTGCGTCCCCTGATGCAGAAGACAGCTGCGTCTGGATGTCACAGAGGTTCCTGGGTTTCCTCTCTGCCAACACCAGAGACAGAAACCACTTCATATTTCAGGAAGGGTTTGAGTGGCAGGGGCACTTAGGTAAGAAAAAGACAAATTAATTAACTTGTCAAATCCTTTTGCTCAGATAGTGAGACTGCAGTGGTTTCTTAGGTAGTGCAACCCCATTTCCCAGTAGGGCCTCCTGTCCATCTCATATTGGTCTTTCTGCTCTACTGCAGGGGGGGCTCACACATTAGTGTGGTATTGGTAGCTGCTTATGGAGGCCAAGGACAATTTCAGCCTCGGTATCACTTCCATCTGTAGCAGGTAGTTAAGCTCTGGGTGGACCGCACTACCAGCCTGCTCCCCTTGGATCCTCTTAGGTCACTGGCCGGACAATTTTAAGCCTCTTGCAGCTAATGCATCCTTACCTTCACTCCCAGCTCAGCACCTCTAATTCTTCCCTCAGCTTAGCTGCTCAGTTTCCTTTAGTCCTAGGTCATCACCTTTAAATCTGCCCTCCACTTGGTTTCATTTCTAATCTAACCCTATTCCTAACCCTCTCCTCCCCTCTTCTTCCCCTCCCCCCCTTCCCTCCCCTCCCCCTCCCCCTCTCCTCCAAAGCATCCTTTTTCCTCCTCCTGAGTCTCTTAGCCTTCCTGTGGGAACCTAGAAGTCCTGCCTCTTCCATCCAGCCATTGGCCACTAACATTCTTCTCTATCTATCAAGAACCAATTGGGGGACAGGACCTTCAGCATTCACATGCAGATTCCCAATCAAAACAACCACCTCCTGCATCCATCTACCTTTGGATTTGTTTCTTATAAGGAGGCCAGCTCTCCATGTTACTACAAGATTACTCAAATTATCCAACATGCAATTGTCATTTAAAAGGTAGGCATTATCGCTTCTCGGCCTTTTGGCTAAGATCAAGTGTAAAAGGTAGGTATTTCTGCATTGAAATTAAAATAATGTGCAGTGTTTTCTGTAGTGATGATTTCTTTTTTTTGTTTGTTTTTTTGTTTTTTTTTCCCCCAAGACAGGGTTTCTCTGTGTAGCCCTGGCTGTCCTGGAACTCACTCTGTAGACCAGGCTGGCCTCGAACTCAGAAATCCACCTGCCTCTGCCTTCTAGAGTGCAGATTACAGGTGTGCGCCACCAACGTCCGGCTGATGATTTCTTTAAAGACTTGTATATGTATATGTATATGTATATGTATATGTATATGTATATGTATATGTATATGTATATGTATATGTATATGTATATGTATATGTGCTGTATGTGCATGCAGGTGCTACAGAGGCCAAAAGAGGGCATCAGATTTCCTGGGGTTAGAGTTACAAGCAGTTGTGAGTGTTCCAAAAGGATACTGAAAACTGAGTTTGGGTCCTCTGGCCAAGCAAGGAGCGCTACTAGCTCCCAAGCCATCTTTCCAGACCTCGGTGATTATATCCTCTCAGCAACGTCACTAAAATATCCAACTAAGTTAAGTAAAATTTACAATTTAATTTCCAAATTTAAAGATTGTTTTACATTTTGATGGCAATTCCTCATATTACTAAAGCATTCTCTAGATCAAAAATAATTTTTAAAATTATCTTAAAATCATAGTGACTCAAAAAAGATAGACCAGTTTCATATCACTGCCAAGAGAATATAAATTGTGTGAAAATCTTGATTGTAACAACTAATTAGTGATTTTGCAATAAGGAAAGCAAGAAAGTTAAATCCCATGAAAAGATATGTCACAAAGTGTGTGAGTGTGTATGTGTATGTGTGTTGTTGTTGTTATTGTTGTTGTTAACTGAGCCTAGGGCATTCTGGGCAAGCACTCTATCAGTGAGCTGTATGCCAACCATAACTACACATATCTGTGGTGGCATGTGCCTGTAATCCTACACTTAGGAGGCTGAGGCAAGAAGACTGCAAGCCAACGCCATCCTCAGCCCAGTTTTAGACTATGTGGGAGAATAAACTCAGTGGAAGAGTGTACGCTTAGCGCGCACCAGGACCTGGCTCCATCCCTAGAACCATAGAAATAAAAAAAGAAATAAAAGATATTGTAGTACAACCAATTTAAGCTTATCCCTGACTAGCTTACAAATAAATGAGACTTAGACTATGGGTATTTTATTTGGCCTTTACAATTACTGGGGGTCACCCCTTATCTACTCTTCTAACTGCAGGCCTGGCGCCTCCCCAGCGGTGTCCCCCAGGTACTTGCTGCTTCTCCTGGTCATGTGTTCATCGTCCATCTCTCTTCATGGCGCCTTCCTCCTCTCTCCTTCCTTCTCCCTCCAACCAGGTCATCCCAAACCCACCGACCTCTAATCCCTCCAGTAATGGCTTGGATGTAGTCAATTTTATCTAACCAATGGTATTACATCAAGGAAAAAGGATTGCCCAATAAATGCTTCTAAACCTGAGAAATCACCCCCAGGCCTAAACCTTCAGGTATAGAATTTAGCGTTGCAATGCATAGCAACAGACCAGACCTCAACAAGATCTACTTTTTATCCTATGAACATGTATTTTTCAGTGTCGAAGAATAGAACATTTTAATGTAGTTTAGTGGCTTGGTTATAATTTCAAACACTTCCACATATACTATGTTGCCTTTTATGGTAAGAGTCCTGTTAGGGCTACCTTCCTAGCAGAAGGGAGGTGCAGGATTTAGAAATCATTCTTTGCTGTCGATTCTATCTCTCATCACGGAAGTGCTTGCCTAGCTTGGCCTGGGAAAGCCACTCTAGTTAGGACAATAAATGTCCCCAAGGGCCACATCTTCTTTTGTTCTTCTTTCTTTGATCGTGGAGTGACAAAACCTGGGTGTCATTGAGAGGGGCTTCATACTAGAAAACCTCCCCTCCATGCCTACTCTGGTGTCAATGTCTTGGCTAAATCAAGGAGGGCAGGTTGCTACCCACTGTCCACTTCTGCCCCAGGGAAAGGACTTTTGTGTGCTAAAAAGATGGAAGAAGCCCTAGGCCTCTTGCACTTCACTCTAAAGGAGAGAGCAGCTGTGTTCTTCCTGCTTCTCTGCTCTGGGCATTTGCTTTGTTTCCACCGGGTGTGCACATGCAGGGGCACACGCACACACCACGAACACATCAACAAACAGTGTTGGGATAGACACCCCCACTTACGGGCCCTTAGCTGCTTTCATTTTCCAGGCCTAGATTCCCAGGAGTGGAATCGCTAGGTCAAAGGGCATATGTATTTTTAATCTTGATGGATTTTTCCGGATTGATTTCCAAAAATGCTATAATAATTTACATCTCCACCAGCAATGATTGAGAGCGGGGGTTTTCCCCCCAACATGCAATTGCCATAGAAGCTCTTTTTAATTTTGTCAGCCAGAAGGGTGCAAATGAGTATCTTTTATTACTTTAATTTGCATTCCCCTGCATTCTAATGAATGTGAACATCTTTCCATACAGTTTGATTTTTTTCCCCTTCTGAACAACCTATTCATTGCTTGTTCCCAACTTTGGATTTTTGTCTTTTTTTTTTAAATCAATTTATAAGAGTTCTTTGCATATTGTAGTGATTAACCTTTGTCTGTCATCTGCATTGCAAATATATTTTCTAAATCTGTTTGTCTTTTGATTTTGCTTACAACATTTTGCCACAAAATGTATTAAAAATGCATACTTAAAGGCAAAAATATCTATCTTTTAGATCTAGGTTTCCAAACTTGGTTTGAGAAAGTCTTCTGTACTTCAGATTATTTGAAGTCCGTGGGGCTGCAGAGAATGCTCAGTGAGTAAAAAGCTTGCGGTGCAGCACCCAGACGATAAAAACTGGGTGTGATGGCAACTGTCTGTAATCCCAGCAAGTTGGACAGGTACCCAGAGATCATTGGACTGCCAACCTGGCTAAAACAGTGAGCTCTGTGCTCAGTCACAAGGAAATAGAGAGCCACTGAGATAGTTAACCTCTAGCCTCCACACACCCATATACACACATCTGCATGCACACATGCTCACACAAAAAGATTATATGAAGTTCAGTTTGTATTTCCAAAATGTTACTGAATCATAGCATACATATGAGATATGAAGACTTGCAGATAGGTGAATTCGTATGAGGTAGACACATTCAATAGACAAGGACCTAAATCAAGAAACTAAATCTCACACCCTTTCCCTCCAAGGCTCAGGGACAATCAAGGGAGAAGAGGAGGAAAGATTGTTAAGAGTCTGAGCTCAGGGATGATTGCTGGTAAATAATGTCTTCTGGACCTGACAGCCATTGCACTCGTGAACTCACAGCATCCATGGTTGCTGATGCAAGACTGCACAAAATGAAGTCAGGCCACACTCCAGCATTGAGTGGGAAGAGGCTTCTGAAGCTCCACCCCTAGCTGAAGCGCTACCTACCAACAATAGCCATAGGCAGAACAGGCAGTGGGTTCAGTTTATGTAACTGAGGTAGGCTGGCCATGCTCCCGTGGAGGAGCAACTCTACACTCATGCATATGGATAGCACTAATTGGAATCAATTGGGGAGGAGGAGGGGGGAGGAAGAGGAGGGAGGGGGGAGGAAGAGGAGGAGAAGGAGAGAACATAAAGTAGGGAGGGGCACATGGGAGGCAGGTCTGAGAAGAGTTGGTGGTGGGGAACCTGGGGTGGATATGATCTAAATACATTGTATTCATATGTTAAACTACTAAGAACAATTTTTGAGAGAAGGAAGGAGACTCTTACCAGCACACAACACCCCTGCTATCCCCTCAAGCACTTCCCACTCCAGTGAGCCTGCGTCCTACGTGCACACAAGCTCACATTTGAACTTTATCTAAACATCCTTGGCGTCTGCTTCCTTCTCGCTGTTTGAAGTCACCATCATGCCCGAGTCTCTTCCTAAACCCAAAGCTCACAGATTTTGCTAGGCATCCCCCTGTCTCTGACCTTCATTGCTAAGACTATGGGCACACACCATTGCACCTGGCTTTTTGCTTGGGTGCCAGGATTCTGAACTCAGGTACCATGTTTGCATGGGAGGTATTTTACTGACTGAGTCTCCACAGCACCCCTAAGGATTCATTTTCAGTAAGAACCCATGGAGAGAGGACAATCTATGACAAAGCAAAGGTCCGAGGCATGAGCCAACATGCTGAATGAGGTCACTCACACAGGTGTGGCCAAAATTTGCCAGCATACTGCCACTTAGTGTCACAAGAGGGCAGGTTGGGACAGGCTTTGCCATTCCCACAGTCCTGCCCAGGCCTGAGGCTGCTATTGTATGGGCACAGCTGAGGAATGGATCCCTTCCTCTTCTGATGTATAATGCTTCTTGATGCTCTGTGAAATTGTGACTTTGAAAAGTGTGACCATCAAAATGTCACTTGTAAGCAAAAGAACATCTGTGCTGAATACTCACTTATGAAAGTTTATTATGTAATATGTCATTTGATCCTTGGAATAGTCCATGAGGTGGATACCGTTTACCTACAGATGAAATCACATGACCAGGAGAAATCAAGGCCCTAGTACACATAGCCAATAAGTGGTCCAACTGAAACTAAAACCCAGATCTGTCTCCCTCCAGAGTCCCCGCTCTTTCTCTATGTATACTATGGACAATGAATGATTCAAACAGCCAACCAGACACTTTACCAGGAATAGCATGTGTGAGATGGAGCAGAGGTTTGTGATCATTCTATCAGGTCCTCGCGGTGGGCCCTCTGGTGTCCTCTTCCCCAGTCATACAGAGTGGTTGATTTCTTGGGAATTTGAGCTACACTAGGCAGCGACGGCCATTTGAACTGAAAGAAAGGCAGAGCTAGGCCAGGGTGGCTGCTTTGCGTCCAGGCAGAAAGAGGAGCAGATCCCTGGGCGGTGCAGAGCCAAGAGTGAGCAGGAAGAATGAGCAGGACTCTGCGCGTCCTCTCTGAAGCAGCGCTCTTGATTACAGGAAGTCCCAGTACTGGCCTTCCTCCAATGGAGGAAGAGACCGCCGCGTAATCTATGCTCTCAAGAGTGGGTCTGTTTCTTAGAGTGAGAGACCTGAACACACCAGCACAAAGACGCAGACGGGCTGGGGCGGCACATGGCCCACGGTGATGAAAAGCAGAGGAAATGCATACACCAAGCCAGCTTTCCTCCTGGGACCCGAGAACCCAGAGCATCTGCGGCAGCCCAGGGTCCTCCAACCATAGCACAAGAGCTCTTCTGCAAAGAGCTCTCACCAAAGCAGTTTCTCACCGAAGAGAGCATTTTAGCTGCTAGAGATAATTGTAGAAGAGTGAGCTGAAATTACAAGGTACCGTTTCTCTCTATCAGATTGGCAAAGCTTTAAATGGTTTGATACGACCCGATGCAGATGGAGTGTAAAAGAGGACATTTGTCAGAAAATAAAGATTATTCTAACTTCCGGGAAAGGTAGCTCAGCAGTATATGTCAAAGTATTACATGAAGCTACCCTTAAGACCAGGAACTCCACTGCTAAAAAATATGTACACACACACACACACACACACACACAAACATACATATACACACACATACACACACAAATACACACACATATACACACACATACACATACACACACATACACACAGACATACACATACACATATATACACACATACACACACAAACATACACATACACACACAAACATACACACACATACGTACACAAACACACACATATACACACATACACACACATACATACACACATACACACACACTGATTAAGCTAGGCATGGTGATGTGCATCTGTAATCCCAACATACAGGAGATAAAGCAGGGTGCTAAATTCCAATAGAGAAAGCCTGAGCTAGCTCAGCCGGTAGAGTGATTGCCTAGCATACGCTAAGCCCCTGGGTTCCATGCTTAGCACCACGTGAAACCAGGAGTAGTTGTACATGTCTGTAACCCTAGAACTCCAGAGATAAAGGCAGAGGGTCATAAGTTCAAGGTCATCTTCTACTATTCAGAGAGTTCAAAGTCAGCCTGGACTACTTGAGACCTTGTCTCAGAATTTGAAAAAGTTTAGGAACTAGAGAGATGGATAGGTGGTTATGAATACTTGCTGCTCTTCTAGATGACTCTGGTTAAGTGCCCAGCATCCACGTGGCAGCTCACAACTGCCTGTAACTACAGTTCTAGTGGATCTAACACCCTCTTCAGGCTTCTATGGGTTCCTGCATGTATATAGTACATATAACTCAAGCAGGCTTACACACATACACATGTATAACAAAAATAGACAAAATCCAAAGCAATTGTTTTTGTTTTGCTTTGTTCTGTTTTGGTATTTTTGGTTTTAACTAAGGAAGTCTGGAGTTAGAGAGGTGACTCCGCAGTTAGGAGCACTGGCTGCTTTACAGAAGACTGAGGTCCAGTTCCCAGCATCTGATAACTGGCAACTGCCTATAACTCCAGCTCCAGGACATGTGTTATCCCCTTGTGATACCTTTGAGCATGTGCACATATGTGATATACAAAAAGAAAAATAAGTACACACATGCACATAGACACACACACACATGCACACAAATAAGTAAAAATAAATTAAATAAGTAAAATAATAAGTAAAAAAAATTAAAGAAGTTCATTATAGCATTTGTTGATAATATAATTAGAAGCATTAAAAGGTATCCATTAATAGAATTCTAAGCAAATTGAGAATACCACATTGTATGTTTTTTTTTTTTTTTTTTTTTTTTATTTTAAAGGTATTTTTTTTTTAAAGATGTATTTATTATTATATGTAAGTACACTGTAGCTGTCTTTAGACACACCAGAAGAGGGAGTCGGATCTCATTACAGATGGTTGTGAGCCACCATGTGGTTGCTGGGATTTGAACTCAGAACCTTTGGGAGAGCAGTCAGTGCTCTTACCCGCTGAGCCATCTCACCAGCCCCACATTGTATGTTTTGATTTGAATATAAAATGTCTTCCACAGACTTCTATGCTTTGGTTTGAATATGCATATAAGTTGCGGAAGGGACAGGCTTGGGAGGTTCTGCAAACTCGCTGGAGGAAGTGGCACTAGAGGATAGCTTGTTTAAATGTTATACTCTGCCTACCCACTTCCTGTCCACCCCAAGAATCTGTCCTCCACACGATCTCAGTGCCATCTTCTGTCCAATGAATAGGGCTGAGCAACCATGGACTGGATGAACCCTCTGAAACCAGGAGCCAAAATAGGCCTCTCCTGTTTTAAGTTATTTATGTCAAGGGCTTTGGGTCACGATTGTCCAAAAGCAGCTGACAAAGCATGGATATTATTAAACATTTAAAATACTGAGATAAGGTTGAAGGCATAGTTCAATGGTAGAATGTAAGCAAAAGGCCCTCTATTCACCCCCTTTTACTGGAAACAAATTAAATAATGAAAAGAAAAATATAAAACTAAGAGATAGCCCTCTATATCTTGATATGGAAAAAATGTCCACAATATAGTCTTTAGTTGAAAAAATAAGATACAAAAATACCACTGTCTTTACTGTAGTTATGTTTTTTTAGATGTATTTTTGTGGATTGGGGAGATGGCTAAGTGTTCATGTGAGAGCCCAAATTTGAATTCCCAGCACCCAAGCAGGCATGGTTGCACTCGGTTCTGTAACCTGAATGCTGTGGAAGATGGGGTTTGTGGGCTGCCAGCCTAGTTCTGGCTTCTGGAGAGACCTGGTCTGGGGGAGTGAGGCAAGTCTCTGGGGGTATGAGTTGAGGGAGCATGGCTGAGCAGAACACCTGACTTCCTCCTCTGACCTCCACTCCCGCAGGCGTCGTCTCGTGCAGGCATGCACATGTTTACATAGGTGTGCAGAGCAGTTATAAGCTGCATAAAAAGCTGATAGGGCTGGGAAGATGGCTCAGTGGTTAAGAGCACTTGCTGTTCCTGTAGAGGACTCGGGTTCAAATCCTGACATCCACGTGTCATCTTACAACCATCTGTAACTCCAGTTCTATGGGATCCTTTCCTGGCCTCCAAGGGCACTGCATGTATGTGGTAGACATACACATGTAGGCAAACATCCACACGCAATACAAATTAGAGAATTAAAATAATATATTCTATTTATTAAAAGGGGGGAGGGGAGGGGAGGGCTGGGGAAGCTCGAAGGGGGCTGCAATCAGGATGTGAAGTGAATAAATGGAGTAATTAATGGAAAAGCTCCACAAAAAAGGAGAGCTAGAACTACAATGCAATCTGAAATAATAAATTTATTTAGAAAATGTCAAGTGAAAAGGAAAAAAGAAAAGGAAGCTGGTAGGTATGCCGAGCGTGGACATGCAGACACGAGAGCAGGGCTGCTGTTTTACTCAGACATCTTCTGCACCGATTGACTTTCTACAGGTCAAACCATTTCAATGTTGATACTTATATATACATGTATATATATATATATATATATATATATATATATATATATATATATATATATATATATATATACATGTATATATGTGTCTGTGTGGGTTTCCTGTGAGGGTTCACTTAGGAAATGAGTCCCACTGCTATTAAGCTGTCTTGGAAACGTTTATACACACAACCCTGTTGTCTAAGGAGCCCGAAAAAGCTTGGATAGACTTCTGAACAGGGATTAAGTGGTGCTCTGGACCAGTGTACACTTGCAGGTGATCTGAGTGCATGTGGATATTTCCATTTTTTTTCGTTCTCTCTGACTCTAAGTTGTGGAAAACTGAAAATAATACAAACTACTCTTGATCAAGGCAACATCAATAACTGTTGCTCACTGGAGAGAGAACAGCTCCCACCCCACTCCTGCCCACCTGTGCAAGAAGCCAGTTTTGTATCAGTTCTGAAACTCAGTCCATAATCTACCTGACTGGCCATTTGTGAATTTAGTCTTCCTACTGTCTTCTGAGCATGTTACCAGTCCCCATCCATGAGTTAAATAACCTCTTACTCACAGGTTCTTAATTTATATTTGTGTAAGATACATGTTTCTTCCTCCTTAAAAAATTCTTTGGGGACTAGGGAGATGATGCAGTTGGTAAAGTGACCACTGAACAAGCATGAGTTCAAATCCCCAGCACCCACGTAAAAGTCAGCAGAGTGTTCACAACCACTGCACCGGAAGGGCAGATGTTGGTGAACCCCTGAAGCTCACTGGCCCACCAGCCAAGATGAATAGATGATCCCAGGTTCAGCAAGAAACCTTGTGACAAAATATAAAGATAAGTCCTGGTGTGGCAGCACACGCCTTTATTCCAAGCGCTCAGGAGGCAGAGGCAGGCAGATAGATCTCTGAGTTTGAGGCCAGCCTGGTCTACAGAGTGAGTTTCAGGACAGCCAGAGCTACATAGAATAACCCTGTCTCAAAAAACAAAACAAAGCAAAAAATGAAGCCTGGTGTAGTGGCACACACATTTAATCTCAAATCTGGGGAGGCAGAGGCATGCAGATCTTTGTCGCCAGCTTATGTATGGAGTTCCAGGTCTGCCAGGAATACACAATAAGACACGGTCTACAAAAAGTGAATAAATAAATGGAGCCTTGCCAAGGAGGATGCCCAGCGTCGACCTCTGGTCTCTATACACAAAGACAAATCATTACATGCATCTGTACATGGGCCCACACATACATACCCAGAACACATAAGTGCCAGTGGTGACAGGCAGAAGGAGGTGTATCTCTGTGAGTTCAAGGCCAGCCTGGTCTCCAGAGTGAGTTCCAGAACAGCCAGGGCTATACAGTTAAACACTGTCTCAAAACACACACACACACACACACACACACACACACACACATTTATGTGTATATATAAATATATATGTCTATATCCATATATATAATACATATTATATATGTATATACTGGGGATGGATAGATAGGTAGATGGACAGATGGGTAGATGGATGGATGGATAGATGCATAAATGAATAGATAGAGTAGTAGTTTGCATAAGAATGGCCCCCTGGACTCATGTGTTTGAGTGCTTGGCCATAGGGAGTGCCACTATTAGAAGGTCTGGCCTTGTCTGAAGGAAATATGTCATTGGGATGGGCTTTGAGGTCTCAAAGCTCAAGCTACATCCAGTATAGCTTAAGGTCTCCTGTTGGTTCTGATTAAGATGTAGAACTCTCCAGCACCACCTCTCCTGCAGGCTGTCATGCTTCTCGCCATGACAATAATGGATCAAACCTCTGAAACTGTAACCCAGCCCCGATTAAATCTTTTCCTTTATAAGCATTGCCTTAGTCATAGTGTCTCCTCACAGCAATAAAACCCTAAGACAGATAGAAGAATTTGGAATCCCAGGAAGCACAAAATGCTGGGCATGGTGGCACACTTAAAATCTCAGCCTAGAGAGGCAGAGACAGGAGGAGCCCTGCTCAGCTATCTGTCTAGCCTAAATAGTGAGCTCCGGGCCGGTGAGAGACCCTGGCTCAAAGGAGATGGATCGCATTCCTCAAGTTGGGCTCTGGTCTCTACATGCACATACAGGTGCTCTGTGGAGTTTCCAGACCAGGAGAAGAGACCACATGGGGTGCACAGGAGCTAGTGTGTGCACACACGGACTTGAGGCACCGAGGCTTCTTCCACCGAGGCTGGCTTTCCTTCCCTCATTGGGGACACAGGCACCTTGCCAGCTCCTATTGCTTTGGGCTCATTTTCTCTTGTTTCCCTGAACGCTTGGGATGGAGCAATGTTTCTCACTGGCCCTCCCATGTACTGGCTGAGCTAGAAGTGACCTCTTCATTTATATTCAATGGCGAGGGACCCTCCGGTGTGGCTGGAAGCAAAGAGCTGGAGGGCCCAGGAGGACTTCATGAAGGCTACATCAGGTGGCGACCTTGGCATTGAAATTTGACCAGAGAAGCTGGAACCCAAGGCCTCTAAGCGCTGATTACAGTTCAAAGCTCGTGTGTGTGTGTGTGTGTGTGTGTGTGTGTGTGTGTGTGAGAGAGAGAGAGAGAGAGAGAGAGAGAGAGAGAGAGAGAGAGAGAGAGAGAGAGAGAGAGAGAGAGAGAGAGAGAGAGAGAGAGAGAGAAGAGAATGCAAGGTCCGGAGCTGCGGGACCGCGGCGGTGTGTTCGCAGCGCCCCCTGCTGGCGAGAAGGCGCTCTGACGCACCCGGGGATTGCAGCATCTTGGCTCAGCCTGTACCTGCAGCTGGGTCGCTCCTGCAGGCTGGGCTAGGTTCTTTGCACCTGAAGCACTGCGTCCCTGCAACTTCATTACCGTGGGATCTCATACCTATTGGGAAAACCTCAACCCAAAAATCCAATACAATACAACACTATGGGACCTTAAGGACTTCCCTCATCCAGGACCACCATTTCCTGCCTATGTGCACCGCCCCTTCTTGTCCTAGAGAATTCTGCTGTGTTTATGTTGCACCAGCAGGCCCCCTTTCCCTGATCTAGAAACTTCACAGAGCACAGAGATAGAGTGTGAAGTGGTGTGAGTGTGAGGTGGGGTTGTCTTTACCTACTTCCAAAGAAGGTGTGACTACTTCTTTCAGAAAAATCTGACCACAGCATGAGTTGCTCCCTTGGGACTAGAAAGTTTCTTCTGTGTGCCTATAAAAAGACAAAAATGAAACCCAACAAGACAGGACGATATCTGTGAGGTCGAAGCCAGCCTGGTCTACATACTGAGATCCAGAACATCTGAGGCTACATAGGACTCTGTCTCAAAAAAGAAAAAAAGAAACCCAAAGATTTTGCTCTAGGAATGCTTAGACATTGTCCACAACTGTCCACACTCATGCACAGTCTAACCCTCTACGTGCGCTTTAAATAAATATCAGCCTACACCAACATGAAAAATCTCATTCAATAAAATGTGTTAGTGACATATTAAAAGGCTCACTCTGTGGTTAAATAAAAATGTCAAAATACAACATGTATAATAGCTGTGGCTTTGTGATAAAATACTTGCCTGACATGTGCCACATCCTGGGTTGATCCCAAGCACCCCACCCCCCACCCCCACCCCCGGAAACGTAGGAAACAAATAAAAGTTCATTCCTGTGAAGATGCAAGAGTGTGTGCATATACACTAAAATAATTTTATTCACTGGTTCAATACGTTTTTTAAAAATTCTTCAAGATATGAACTAAAAAAATTGAATACTAGTTTAGGGGTGAATTAAAACGTTCTTTGTTAGCTGGGCACAAGTCTTTAGCCCAAGTATTGGGCAGGCAAAGGCAGGCAGATCTCTGTGAGTCCCAGGCCAGCCAGGGTCTCACAGTGAGACCACGTCTCAAAAATAAAATAAAAATAATTTGTTTTTACTCTTCTACATTTCTAAGCTATATTAGTGTGTGTGTGTGTGTGTGTGTGTGTGTGTGTGTGTGTGATGATGTGGGCTTGCTTTTAAGCAGAAAATCCCACTTTTCTCTTCCCTACCCCAAAAGGCCTAAAAAGTTAGGTCAGAAAGGAAAGGTGTGATTAGCGAGGCACTGCTTCTCCTGACTCCCAGGAGAACCAAAAAAAAAAAAAAAAAGTTATCACCCAGAGAAGTTTTCTTATGAAGAATGCCAGGGTGACAATAAATATTTCAGTGTTGATGTTAACAGGGTTTGCAGCATGACCAGACTGGTATATCATAAATTAAAAGATACTTCTATCGTAGATTAAAAGATACTTCAAAAACACAATCTGATGGTACAGGATTGTAATCTCAGCTACTCAGGAGGCTGAAACAAAATTGAAAGGGCAACTCAGGGAGATCTGGTGTTGAGACCCTGCTCTAAGTAAGAAATAATAATAGTGTTTCACTAGCACGGGCAAGGCTTCTATCTGTACCCAGCACTGAGGGGGGTGGGGAACGAGAGTTGAAGTGGAATAGCTCCTACTCATGTTGTAATGGTTGAGTAATAGATACATGTGCCAAGTCTTTGTTGCAAAAAGTTTGCACACATGTAGCAAAATGTGGTTTCTCTCTTCTTCTAGCTCTATGCAAATCGGAACACATGGGTGGGATCCTAGTGAAGAGAGAGCAGAATCTCTTCCCCTTCACTCTGGATTGGCAGCTCTGAGCTATTTAAAAATGTAAAGTTATCTCATTAGTAGAGTCTGTGGTGACAAGTCAAACTGTCATGCTGGAGCAGATCCCCCAGATCCTCCCAGGCACAGAGACAACACTGAAACTGCCTGTTAGCATTCTGCCTTTAGTGGAATTTGGTGTAAAGCAAGCAACAGAATCTGTTCACTTTGTGAGGCTCTCTCTCTCTCTCTCTCTCTCTC